>NW_027316085.1:20000-58067 GCF_026437365.1 Eucyclogobius newberryi
GAGTCTGGAGTTTAGGCAAATTTCAATTACAGCCCTGAATCTGCAGAGTTGGCTTTTCCATTGAAGGGAAACATCTACTATGTGTTCAAATGAAAACATTGAAAACTATTGCAACACCAGAAATGATGGTTGATCTTATATGGATTGAACATTAATGTCATCAGTCGCATTCTATCAATTAAAATATTTTTTTTAACAGGACACTAAAACATGTATCGTCCTGACTCTGGCACCAGCAGGAGGCCGGTCCATGTTTAGTCCTGACTCTGGCACCAGCAGGAGGCCGGTCCATGTTTAGTCCTGACTCTGGCACCAGCAGGAGGCCGGTCCATGTTTAGTCCTGACTCTGGGCACCAGCAGGAGGCCGGTCCATGTTTAGTCCTGACTCTGGCACCAGCAGAAGGCCGGTCCATGTTTAGTCCTGACTCTGGCACCAGCAGGAGGCCGGTCCATGTTTAGTCCTGACTCTGGCACCAGCAGGAGGCCGGTCCATGTTTAGTCCTGACTCTGGCACCAGCAGGAGGCCGGTCCATGTTTAGTCCTGACTCTGGCACCAGCAGGAGGCCGGTCCATGTTTAGTCCTGACTCTGGCACCAGCAGGAGGCCGATCCATGTTTAGTCCTGACTCTGGCACCAGCAGGAGGCCGGTCCATGTTTAGTCCTGACTCTGGCACCATCAGGAGGCCGGTCCATGTTTAGTCCTGACTCTGGCACCAGCAGGAGGCCGATCCATGTTTAGTCCTGACTCTGGCACCAGCAGGAGGTCGGTCCATGTTTAGTCCTGACTCTGGCACCAGCAGGAGGCCGATCCATGTTTAGTCCTGACTCTGGCACCAGCAGGAGGCCGATCCATGTTTAGTCCTGACTCTGGCACCAGCAGGAAGTCGGTCCATGTTTAGTCCTGACTCTGGCACCAGCAGGAGGCCGGTCCATGTTTAGTCTTGACTCTGGCACCAACAAGAGGTCGGTCCATGTTTAGTCCTGACTCTGGCACCAGCAGGAGGCCGGTCCCTGAGGTCCTTAGAGTCTGAGATGGTTCATATGGCACTAACATATCCAAGATGTACTTTGGTGCTAGGCCATGGAGAGACTTGTACACAAGCAGAGCTGCTTTAAAGTCTATTCTCATAGCCACAGGGAGCCAGTGCAGAGACCTGAGAACAGGACTAATGTGATCATACTTCCTGGTTCTAGTCAGGACCCGAGCAGCAGCATTCTGGATGTACTGCAGCTGTTTTACAGCTCGTTTGAAGAGACCAGTGAGCAGGTCGTTACAGTAGTCTAATCTACTGGAGACAAACGCATGAATAAGTCTCTCCAAGTCTGGTTAAGACACTATATTTTGGATGATTATTTAGATGGTAAAAGGCAGCTAATGTTATTGATGTGCTGTGGGTGTTAAAGTTCTAAACCCTAAAGGTCTATAGTAACTTACTTCCTCAGGCAGTTGTCAATAAGAAATCTAAAAAATACCCAAGAGCCTGTTCCAATCATGGAATTATTGAGTTTATTCAACTCTTTTGGTTTCATTGATTCAGATGGTGTATTACATGTGTGAATCTTTCTTTCCATCATCAAAAAAATCACTTCCAACAGCCTTCAGCGCTGCAACTTTTTGAAACTGGAACCAGGTTGGTTCAGTAAATTGATAAATGTAGTACAACAAATAAGCCGCAAGGTTATATTCACAAGAGTACAGTCATTTCCATTCTAAACATCCCTTTAAATACTGAGACTCATTCCAGTACCGAAGCTCTGATGCACAGAACTGCTAAATTTTAGGTCTTTGTATCGCAGATGTTGTTAAATGAAAGACCGTTTGTTGTCAGTCTCGTCTTTGGAGAGCAGAGTGTCACACTGGGTCAAACTCAGGGCCCAAACTGGATCAGGATGAAAAGAAGAACCAGAGCTTGGTTTCCTGTGACGAACGATGCTTAGATAGAACGAGGTCCTGGAGGTGAACAAAATGAGCTGACAATCCGCAGGGAAGAAACAGTCTGGACTTGTTTCTGTGATGAGAGACAGCTCCACGGCAACAAGACAGGAGGGGCGGTGCTACAAGCAGTGTGAAAGCCTATTTACACAATTAGTTTGATCAATCATGTTTTTTTCTAAATTATAATTTACTCTTAACTTGTTTGTGCAGTGTACCACAAAAAGCACACACTTAAAAAAAAGAAGAAAAAAAAAGTCTAAATTTTCTTTCAATTATTATAATATTCATATCATGTTCAAAGTGATTTGAAAAAACTTGAAAAAGATACTATAGGTTTAAATCACAATAGAATAAATGATTTACACCAATCAAGTAGGTATTTGTGGAGAAATGTTTTATATTTTACAGAGCTGCAAAACCCTTCTCTCTATGTCTTTCATGAGGAAGTCACCTGAAAGATTTCTGTCGTCACTTCTGAGCCTTCAGAAGTGGAATGCCAAAGAATGTACAGAAGAATCTAAAATATATACTGTGAAGAATATGAGTATTTGAATATGGTGGCGCATTGCGCAGACGCACCTCTCACAAAGCAAAACTTCAAATCATCATTTGACCCACCTAATGCTAAAGAAGAAGAACAGAAGATGAGTAAACAAGGAAGAAACAAGTAACACTACGGGACCAAAACAAACAAAGCCCACAGTCCCATTGGAAAACAGCCCGCGTGACAAGCTAACAAAGCTAACAAGGCTAAAAGAGCTAACATGGCAGGCAAACCCAAAGCGGAGAAACGCAGTCTCTTCTCGCCGAAGACGTGGGGTCCCGGCCCACCAGATGGAGATTCTCGCCACAACTCTGCACCAGAAGGTAATAATATAACTAATCATCAGATATACCTCAAGATGTCAAAAATGCAGCGTGCCATGGAGTCTCTTAGAGCTAATTATTACGGAAACTGTATAGTGTTATTGTACCTTGCACTTCAAAACTGATGGTTTTTCGACGTTGTAAGGCCGAATTCAATTTTTTTTTTTTAATAATTATTATGACTCAACAGATGTGTGGCTCGAATGTATTAAATGTGTTACACACGTAAACAGTGCCAAAAACAGGAAGCCTGAAAATAAATTTGGCAGAAAGAGGAGACATTTGATGCAGCCAGTTATGCTGGTTTACGTGAATGAGCATAATGGCAAATCACTCAAAAAAACACGCACACAGTTGCAACAGCAGTGTTGCAGGCCTTCCTCTTCTGAATAGAAATGGCATTATTAAAGCACATCAGAGGAGTGTATTACTTTTAAGTGGGGTGGCACGCAACGGCTTGATTGGATTGTGAGTGCCGGCCCACTCTCACACCTATTCATAATTTGTTTCATAATTCGTTTACTGATGTGTTCCATGCAGTATCAACTTAACCTCTTGGGACAAAATATAATGATCTGTAGCTGTAAACTGTATTTTAATCATGTGACAAACATTAAATAAATGAGCAGAAATGATAAAGAACTCCTGCCATGGATACAATTAATGGATGTTTTGGAGAACACTTTTAGCAGCAAGAAAGAGGGCCAATCACAAAAAAATGTACAACACAAACTGCACTGATCAAGGACTGGGCCGACATAATAATTGACATTCTAAAAATGCAAAAATGAATTAATGACATGCCCTCAAAATTAATACATGTGAAGAAATGGAAGAAATATGCCAGACTACACGTTTAGCCTCTGCCAGTTTGGGGGTCACTGCCTCGCTCTGATGACCATAGGCACCACTTTGGCCTTCACCTTCTACGCCTCCAGCTCTTCTCTGAGCCCTTGAGATGTCTCCAGTTTCTCATGTTTCTTTTTCCTGATGTTACCAATTATATTTATTTGCTTTTTTATCTGACCTGTAACTTGGCCTGGTGGCAAGCCAGTAACATCTCCATGGAAACAAGCAGGTGGCATCAATAAAGTAAAAAGTGCTGCTTTAAAAAAACATCTTTAGACATTAGATTTTAAACATAGGAAGGTTTTTTGTTTGTTTTTTTCATTCAGAGACAAGATAAGACATTTTAGTTTTACCCTACATACACATTCGAATAGTTTCAACATTTGTTACCATTTGAGTTCAACACCCTTGACCACTATTTAAGGCAAGGCAAGGCAAGTTTATTTGTAGAGCACATTTCATACACAAGGCAATTCAAAGTGCTTCACACAGCAGGAAAAATGCATTCAAATCACAAAGAAATTACAGAAATACAATAAAATTAACTAAATTAAAAATTATCAATCCAACTGATTTTCTAAACTAATAAAATCACAAACAAAAGAGAAGAGTGCAAAGAAAAAATCCTTTCAGTCATATGCGCAGCTAAACAAAACTGTTTTTAGCTTAGATTTGAACATTGTCAGAGTAGAAGCCTGTCTCACATCTTCAGGAAGACTGTTCCAGATTTTAGCTGCATAAAACTGAAACGCAGATTCCCCATGTTTAGTCCTGACTCTGGGCACCAGCAGGAGGCCGGTCCCTGAGGTCCTCAGAGTTGGTTCATATGGCACTAACATATCCAAGATGTACTTTGGTGCTAGGCCATGGAGAGACTTGTGCACAAGCAGAGCTGCTTTAAAGTCTATTCTCTGAGCCACAGGAGCCAGTGCAGAGACCTGAGAACAGGACTAATGTGATCATACTTCCTGATTCTAGTCAGGACCCGAGAAGCAGCGTTCTGGATGTACTGCAGCTGTTTTACAGCTCGTTTGGAGAGGCCAGTGAGCAGGCCGTTACAGTAGTCTAATCTACTGGAGACAAACACATGGATAAGTCTCTCTAAATCTGGTTTTGACAGTATATTTTTGATTTTGGCAATGTTTTTTAGATGGTAAAAAGCTGCTGATGTTATTGATTTGACGTGGCTATTAAAGTTCAAGTCTGAGTCCATTATTACCCCCAGATTTCTAACTTGGTTTGTAGGTTTTAGAGCGGGACTCTGGAGGTGACCGCTAACACTTTCTCTTTGTTTCTGTGGGCCAAAAACGATTATTTCAGTCTTGTCTGAGTTCAGCTGGAGAAAGTTGTTTTGCATCCACAAACTGATCTGTTGGATGCAGTGACAGAGTGAATCTACTGGTCCATAGTCACCTGCCGATAGTGAAACATAGATCTGAGTGTCGTCTGCATAATTGTGATAGGACACATTTTCACTGCGTATCAACTGACCTAACGGCAGCATGTAGAGGTTGAACAGAAGGGGACCCAGGACTGACCCTTGGGGCACTCCACAGGTCAGGGTCATGTGGTCTGAGACACAGCTACCAATTTCAACAAAGTACTTCCTGTCTTCCAGATAGGACCTTAACCAGTTTAGGGCAGTGCCAGTGATGCCCACCCAGTCCTCTAGTCTCTGTAAGAGGATCCCATGATCGACAGTGTCAGAAGCAGCACTCAGATCTAACAGAATTAAGACTGAGGCTTTGCCCGTGTCAGTGTTCAGGCGGATGTCATTTGTCACCTTGACAAGAGCAGTCTCAGTGCTGTGATGAGGTCTAAAACCTGACTGAAAAACATCAAATGAGTTGTTTATTAAGAGGAAATCTGTGAGCTGTTGGTAAACAACCTTTTCAAGGACTTTGCCCCAAAATGGCAGATTAGAGATGGGCCGGTAATGACTCAGTACTGCGGCATCAAGACTGCTCTTCTTTAGGAGAGGCTTTATGACCGCAGTTTTCAAAGACATTGGGAATGTTCCAGATTGAAGCGACATGTTAACTATGTGAGTGAATGGTGCTAACAAACTGTTCAGCACAGACTTTAGAAATCTGGTGGGTAACACATCAAGGCAGCATGTAGATGAACTCAGACTGGTGATGATCTCATGGACAGTTTTGTCAGTTACTGGTGCAAAGTGAGTTAGCTCTAAGTGTCTTGGTGGTTTTAGGGTAATTTTTTGCATTGTGGGATTTATAGCATTTTTAATGCCCTGAACTTTGTCATTAAAGAATAATGCAAACTCATTACACTTGGATGTGGAAATGAGTTCTAACGGCAGCTGAGCTGGAGGGTTTGTTAATCTGTTTACTGTGGCAAACAGGACACGCGAGTTGTTACTGCAGCTTCCAATTATTTCAGAAAAATATCTTTCCCTAGTTCTACATAAGATTAGGTTGTACATGTTCAGCTTTTATTTGTAAATCTCTTTTTGAACCTGGAGCTTTGACTTGCGCCATTTCCGTTCGGCCCTGCGGCACTCCCTTTTCTGTGCCCTGAACGAATCATCATTTCTCCACGGCGCCTTCTGCTTATTTTTAACCATTTTAGCCTTTATAGGGGCGATGGTGTCCAGAACATTCAAAACACTAGATGTAACAGAGTTCAACAAATCATTTACATTAGAACATGAGACATTTTCAAAGTTTATCATTTCCATAAACAGTGCACCTGTGCCATCACTTATGTGTCTCCTCTGAACAACTGCAGGACCAACCGGAGGTTTGGGAGAAACAGACAGGTCAAAGAAGACACAGAAATGATCAGACAGAGCAACATCGATCACATTAACATTTGAAATATTTACCCCCTTTGTAATTATGAGATCTAGAGTGTGTCCTTTGCTGTGGGTGAGGCCTCTCACATGCTGAGTAAGACTGAAGGTTTCAAGGACAGCATCAAGCTCTTTAGCGTTTCTGTCACAAATATTATCAACATGCACATTGAAATCACCTGTAATGACCAAACCATCAAAGTCTGTGCATACGACTGAAAGCATCTCAGTAAAATCATCAATAAAACGTTGGCAGTGCTGGGGAGGCTTGTATAAAACAATGAAGAGAATGGATGGAGACCGTTTTAGCTCCATTTTAAAGGATACATACTCAAATGATGAAAACACCCCAAAAGACAACCTGCGGGCAATTATTTCATCTCTAAAGACAGCACAGACTCCACCCCCTTTTTTGTTTTCTCGTGTTTCAGATTCAAACTTAAAGTTGGGTGGAGCAGATTCTATCAGAACTACATTTCCTGTGTTTTTGTCAAGCCATGTTTCAGTTAAAAACATAAAATCAAGATTATAAGAAGAAATAAAATTATTTATTAAGAGAGATTTGTTACATAAGGATCTGACATTTAGCATAGCAAGTTTCAGACTAGTTTCAGTGGGACTGGGCTTTATCTTTTCACAGGGAATATGAATCACATTTCTCAGATTGGGCCTGGCTCGCATTTTGTTTTTCCATCTGTGTGATGATGTGACTACAGAAATAGCACTAGGGGGGGCTCTTTTTACATAGGGCCCCGGGTTGGTTTGATTTTTAATGTGACAATAAGTCCTGGCAACGCTGAGACCCAGTGCATCCTAGCTATGGGAGATACCAGGTGAAAGGCGAGGTTGGATGGGTGGTGGGGCTTTTGTAGCCAAGGAGAGTTTGGGACCAGGTGAGAGGTGAGGGGGGATGGGTGGTGGGGCTTTTGTTGGTGTAGTCGGCTTGTGCAGGGAAGAGTTGATACGTATTGACATAGCCCTTGCTATATTGGGCGTGAGTGGAGCCATCTTAATGCCTGATTTGATCAGACTTTCAAAATGGCTGGGAAGGCCCATGGGTGAGAGTGGAGATGAGAAGGAGAATGATGAATCTTTAGTGGGAGTAGATGCTGCAGGGGGAACCCAGGGCTGGTGTGAAGGCAGGGGCGATGACAGGGATGTTGTTGGGCTTGTCACAGATGGGTCCAAGGCCTTTGAAGATTGTTCCTTTGCTGGAGACGGTGGAGGTGAATGTGGAGCAGCTGGAGCTGAATCCTTTGCTGGTGGTGGTGGAGCAGCTGCTGATGAATCCTTTGGTGGAGGCTGAGGTTGTGGTGCTTTTGATGTTGAAACATTGGCTCGGTCTCTGGCCGATGGAGCAGGAATTCTTCTCTCATTCCTCTCTTCTCTAACTATCTGCTCAGGACCCTGTCCAGGCCCAGTCCAATGCCTCAGAGCGTGGAGCAGGTTCTCTGTCAGCACCCTCACTCCACCTCTGCATAGGTGGGGGCCATTTCTCTTAAACAGGTCCTCTCGTTTCCAGAATAGTTAGAAGTTCTCAATGTAGTGTAGTCCTCTAGGGGTACACTCTTTGGACAGCCATGTGTTCAGCTGAAGAAGCCGGCTGAACTTGTTTATCCTCCTGTCGATGTTTGGAAGAGGTCCACTTATGAATGTCTTTTTTTCAAAACTTCAGTCTGTTCCCGCCGCATGTCCACTGCACCCACGTGCACAATCAGCTGTTTAGCTCCTCCATGCTTAGCCATAATATTTGGAAGGAGTGACGTTATCTCAGAAACAGTGGCGCTTGGAAAAGAATGTGTGTTTATCTTTTCATGCGTCACGTGACTTATCGCGCCGTCCCCAACTAAAACAATCTGCGTGACCTTGGCTCACTTTCCTTTACATATTTTTTTGCATAACAGCTGAGGTAATGACATACCATGTTAAAGTTATTGCTCATTTGTTTTGTTTGACCGATTGAAAGTTCAATATTTGGTCTTAGGGGACTGATTTATTTTCTACAGTTTTTGAAATCTCACAGAGAATGTGTAAATCTAGCGTCATAAACGTCCAGGGTAAACAGTGAAATCTAAGGAGCAGATGTTGCATTTTACACTTTTCAGGATTTTTTGGAGGTTGTGAAATCCGTCTCATCTGGTTCTCGCTGGCGTCCTCAGTCTCAGAAGAGAAAGAAAAATGGAGCAAAAATGATACATAGCCCACTCACAACCAAATGTTTTCAATTATGTGTCCCTCTGTGTACACGTGAGGAGCACACCTTACTGTCCTGGTAACTCTGATTCATTCTGACATGCTAATAACAATTGTGCAATGAGAAATCGCATCGCGTGAAGCCCACACCTCTAGCACCGTCCAAAGCTGTCTGCCTCTCATACTGAACGACAGATGCTGCATTACTGGTTCAATTGCACATGAGAGACGAGCTCATTTGAAGTAATTTACACGCATGGAAGGTAATCACGTGAAGCTTAGATGGGTTTGAATTGGTTTATTAGCTATATTACATGAGAGGAGAGACAAATAGTCTTCTTCAGGATAAAAGCCTTCTCGTTTGATCTAGATTTGTCTAAAATATTGATTATTGGATACTAATTGATGCTAAAACGTGTATCCTTTCCTTTCCTTGATATAGTTTTGGGACCACATGGTGAAATTAAAGGACACATACTATGGATTATTTGTGTTGTTTGGGCATTTGAATTGGCATTCCATGTTTTAGAACATGGAAGAATGTGGTCTAAAAAATAAGCACACAAATGTCATATTCGTCAGGTGTTTTCCCCGCCAAGAGTTGAACTAGATTTCCATCTAGTGGCTGCATAGGGAGTTACACAGCAGAGATAAATATATAGTTATCCCGTGATGCCAATGTAAGAATGCAGTTGTAATTTATGTGATTTGTCTGGTCATGATTTATGGACTTGTAAACAGCACAGAAGATTTCAGTGTGGCATCACAAAACTAAAAAAAATGTAGCAACTTATATCTGTTGTGTTTTGTATTGACCAAAAATAAATCAAAGAAAAAGAATTCCAAGAAAATGCATCATTACTGTGAGCAGGTTCCTCTCTCCACAGATCTGACCTTTACCTTAACATGATATCACTTGTTTGTCTCCATGGACAAAGATAATACATTTAATGCCATACAGTGAAACTTTCTTAGCAAAGCAATAGCATCCACCATACAAAGACCTCCACCAGAAAAAGTAACGCAGTGCACCTTTAAAGAAGCTATTATTTTTGTTTTGACAATAAAATGTTGTAGTCTAAAAAAAATGTTTTTATTGGATCGTATTTGGTGTGAAGCACAAATCACGGTTTGAGAAACATTGATCTAGACACTACACAAATCGTCATAACAATAGTTCCTCTGACGACGAGCTGCAAACTCATTTACGGAGGAGGAGGATGGCATATGCTACAGCTCTGCTTCTTTCAACTGTCCAAGTCCTTTGAAAAAAGAACATGTTTTTCAGCCATGATCCTCCATGAACTCGGCTCCTTTCAGATACAGACAAGGGACGGATGTGTGTTTGAGTGGAATTTAGAAAGGAGAGACCATGGATGTATTATATTTTCTGGATAGGGTACGCCCCCTCTGCCTCTGGCTCCAAATTGAGTAGTGGCCACTTCGCAGAATGCAGCCTGTTGGTTTGACCATTTCAAGAGTTTGGCCTCTAAAATTACCAAAGATGCTAAATTGTTTTTAGTCTAAAAATAAAATAGAAGGAATTTCACTCTTTAACTGTTTCTAAAATACTTAAAATATACAATTTTAACCTCCTGGAGAACGGTGTACGCGCACCGAGCGCGCACGTCACCCTCATGAACGAGCCTCAGGAGAACATGTGACGGAAACTAAACACAAGCAGAAGAAAGTGACGAGACCACGATACACGTAAGTTGTGTTTGTATGTCATTCCTCACGTTTCACACATCGTTCCATATGAAGTGTAAAACAACAATTACACAGTTAACACAAGTTAACACGAGCTAACACGAGCTAACACGAGCTAACGTAAGCTAAAGTTTAGCTACACAAACATGCAACAACACGTCGTGATGGCTCGTGCTTCTGCAAATAAATAACTAATTATTTCTCTTACTAAATGTTCTAAGAGACAGGAGGTTATGCACAGATCAAGGAAAACTAGAGAAAGAAGGGAAATAAAGTGATGTTTGTATTATGTGCTATAAAAAAACTACCAATATAACCTGCTGAAATGGGTCATACCTTACACATATAAATGTAAACGTATGTAAAAGTGACAGTCCTGTACTTACAGGGGCTGAGACGACATTTGAGGTTTTATTACCCATTTAATAATGAAGTGTTTAAACAGCAAAGCACACGCTTGTTTTCTATAGGAATGTCATGGATTTACTTCTATGGAATATGTAGAGATTTAGCAAACATGTCAGTTATGTTCTAACTTCTAAGGTTTACACTTATGCATAAGTAAATGACATTTGGTTCTAGCTTTAAAAAATAATGTGAAAAGAGGAACTTTTGTGTTACAGAGCGAAATGTAAATCTGTCAATAACATATTCCAGCTTTTCTCTGTTAAATGTGCAGAATATATCAATGTTCTAATGAGTATCTTTCTCATCTTCAGAGTGCTGACCAGTGAGTTTAGTCTGTCTGTGCTGTCCAGAGCTCTACAGGTCACTACAGGTCACTACAGGTCTCTACAGGTCACTGCAGGTCACTACAGGTCACTGCAGACAGAGTCATCTCAAGTAAACTCCTGACGACTCCAAAGCAAAAGGTATTTTAATATTAACTTGTGCCTCGACTAAAAGTAAACAGTGTAGAATCAGTACTTTGAATTTATAAAATGTCTGTTTTGTTATGACCAAAAAAACTAAATGATAATTGTTCTTCAAAAGAGCCACTGCTGTGTCACATGTGTCTGTAAAGCAGCTTCAGGACAAACATGTGAAGTGTATCTTCTATGACTTGTATAAATCTAATACATATGAAGTGTATGTTCTATGACTTGTATAAATCTAATACATATGAAGTGTATGTTATGTGACTTGTATGATCTAAACATATGAAGTGTATGTTCTATGACTTGTATAAATCTAATACATATGAAGTGTATGTTATGTGACTTGTATGATCTAAACATATGAAGTGTATGTTCTATGACTTGTATAAATCTAATACATATGAAGTGTATGTTATGTGACTTGTATGATCTAAACATATGAAGTGTATGTTCTATGACTTGTATAATCTAAAGCTGTGACATGTTCTGTTTGTCCCTCAGTCAAACGATGGAGCTGAACGGAGCAGTTACTGAAGTCCTTTCCACCAGAAGACTGCGTGCCATGGAAACAAAGTCTTGTTAAATACTGAGATATTCAGTATTTAACGCAATAATGTCACATTCATGTGCATATAACTGATGTAAAAAGAGTGTTTTTTTTACTATTATTTTTAGTATTATTTTGTCTTACGCTGTTTTTATTTTATCTTTATTTTCCACCTCCATTCCTTATTAAGGTATGAGAGGTTCTGTCCATAGGAGTTTTTGTTTATAAGAGTTCTTCTATTAAGATTGATCTATTAAGAGTGTTTTTTAAACTTCCTATAAGTTATCTGTCCTTTTCCTCTGTATCTACTGTGTTGCAACAACAAAATTTCCCCTTGTGTGGACAATAAAGGAATATCTTATCTTATTCAGTTTGTTCTATTTGACTTATACAGGTTGTTTTATCATTGTTAATATTTTTATGTTGCACTGAATCACCAAAGCAAGTTCCACTGTTTGTGAATTCTGTTCTTTGACAATGGCAATACATTTTCTGATTCTATTAATGATGATAATAGTAATAGTACACAGACTCCAAAACTCCTTAATAAGGGACTCCCACATTGTAGCTTTAAAACTCATTGGAGCTTTAAAACTCAACTAAAACTGGCTAAAATCAATTTATCATTGGTAGTTATAATCAGATTTGCATTTATTGAACAAGTTCATTATTCTTATTAAATACATTAATAAACAAATGTGTTTTGTATTTATTAAAGATTGACATGATACAAAAACGACACAAAAGGAAACTGAATATAATTAAATACTGCTTAACTCAATTATGTAACAGAATCGATGATTATATTTTATATTTCTTCTCATCTGATTAAAAAAATGCATATTGGCCAAATTATATTATGTACATAAATGTGTAAAAGTTAATAACAAAATAAATACCCAAACCAAAAACTACAGAAAATGATGAGGACGTTATTCGACCTCTAAATGTAATTCATTGTCATTAAACCAGACTTTTTATCTTAACACTTCTCTATAATTCTCTTAAATATCAGAGCTTTACAACATGATACATGTATATTTATAGATGGATATAACAATTCATCATTATACGTTACGTAAACAGACTATTTCAAGCCGAATCATTCCAAAAGTCCGTGTTGACTCTTCTCAGTCGTTCACGCTGCTGTGACGTGCGCGCTCCCGACGTCAAAGCCTCACGGCGATGACGTCACAAAAGTGGGAGGAGATATACCGGTATTCAGGAAGTAATGCGGAACTAAAAAACTTTTTTGGAACCATGCGCCAATGAGCAGCTCCATAGGTTTCAATGGCGGCCATCTTGGCTTCGGGGGCTTGGGAGAGACTCAGATCCATTTTTAAATGAACAAGCTGAGTGCGAAAAATGGATCTGAGGTTTGTGGAACAACACTGCCCTCTGCAGGTGTGCTGTGTAATATGTCCTGCAGATAGTTCTATTTATTTAATTAAGGCATTTCTACTATTCATGTAATTATCATGTTCATATTTGATTAAACTACACCTAAATTCAAGCTAGCAACCAGCGTTATATGTTAATATTACTTATTTTATTACTATAGCTATATAGACTACTCAAAATATAATTTACATTGACAGCTAAAAATATTGATTTAATTGAACGTGATAATAGCAGCAGGGAATAAAGTCTATTAAAACCCTCAGATGATAAATAAACTGAATGCAAATCAAAATAATATAAAAAATACACTAATTATTGTATTTTTGTTCCTTAACATAAACCATAACTTGACAATTCTTAAATAAAACATATTCTAAATTTAGAGTGATTAATGTATGTTTAAGTGGTTTATTCACCTGCATTCAAGACATCATTTATTTGAAAATTTTCCCCTACCCCCCATACATGCCAACTGCTCTTCACTTATTTCATTCTTAAATTGTGATACACGTATGGGATCAGCAGTGTTGCATCACTATTTTGGCACAAATGAAAAAAATATATATATTTAAACTCCACTATTGTGACTTGCAGCATTCCATAAGCATAAGCAGCAGAGCCCGGCAGAGCAGAACTTTTGTGATGGCGTTTATGGTCCTGTTCCAAAGGTTTAAACTGAACGTCAGCTGACTTCAAAATGTTAAAAATATACAATAAGGGTCCACGAGTGTCATAGACTGTGACAGTAGCTGACAAAATGTAATCTTTAAAAGTGGACTGCGTAACTTTTCTGATGGAGGGCTTACTTCCTGCTTGTCTCCATGGAGATCTTATTGCTTTGCTCAGAATGTTCCACAGTATGGTATTAAATGTATCTATCTCACAAGCTAAGTTAACTGGGTTCCTCCAAAGTTAATTCCTTTCAATTCAAGGCAAAAAAAGACTTCAGATGGAGCAAGTAGCAGTGCCACAGTCACACAAATGGGCGGGTCACATATACTCTAGGGCACAGAAGTACATAATGCGTTGTTGGGGTTTCAGGGGGGTCTTTTTAAAATAACAATAGTATACTTTGTCCAGCAGAGGCTGGAGTTTATCCCAGCATCTATGGGCCTGGAGTGGGGTATGTGAACGTGTGGCAGTACAACGGTTAATCTAGTAGCACTAATTTATAGCAATTAGTTTCCCTCTGCTGCAACTTTGATCTTGTTGATTAGTTTCCAGATGTCCCTGTTCCAAATGCTGCTTGTTAATCCATCATTGCTCTCAAAACAAATGAAGAGAAATGCATAGTTGCACTTCGTCCTCTGATTTTCCCTGGTTCGCAATGAAAAGCAGTTCAATTGTTGGCATAGATTATTGTTTGCTGTGTCTCTGTGTCGACAGAAGGAATAAAACTTGTTCTTCTCTCATTATGGAAACATTTCATCCGGTTTACGTAATCATAGTCATCTCTATCTTCAGTACAACAATAATCTGTGACTGGTGCTTTCTCCGATTTTATATTCTAGCTGTAGAAGCTTTTTGCCTTATGTATTTTTATGGAAAATTGCAGTATATGAGTCAGTGTGGGTGTTTCTGTCATATGTATTTAGAACATTAATACGTATACTGAAAATAATGATTGTGCATTAAAGCGATTTAGAATTAGAATTATTTAGTTTAGGCCATTCACTGCAGGGTTCATTTGTAGTATGAGATAAGTACCATTTAAGTAGTTCTTGGAGGCCTGTTACTTACTCTTTGTGTAAGCCAAAACTATTTAAGAAATATATAGATTATATAAATTATATTTAATTATTCATTCATAGTTATTGGCAGATGGAGATAGAAATTGCACGTAATGTGCTCGCTGCTTGTGTAGTGGTTTAAGGCTTGATAATTAATAATCAAGGAGAGGGATTCAAAAAGTTTGTACTTTGTTCCATTGCTCTACTTGTGGATGTATCGTTAGCATTATTGTTTTCTCTTTGTTGCATGAACAAGCAAATGCATTAATTAATACTTTTCTTTTTTAATATTTTATGAGCAAATCTACTGACAATTAAAACATGTGTTTGAAATCAAAAAAATATACTCATATCTACTCTATTAAAACATTAGTGTTCTGTTACATTTACACTGTGATTCTATGGATAACAGTCAATGATAAGTGTTATGTCCTTGCTTGTAAAGTCCCTCATAAATAAACCACAGACCTTGCACTGTATTAAATTCTAGTATGACCATGAGTGAAGTGCACTTAAGTTGTTCCAATTTGTCTTGAGCACCCAGATGGCTCAGTTATTAAACTTATTAGCCTTCAGTGTGCGACTTCTGAAAGTTAAAACTCCATTACAGATTTTCTTTAGTTAAGAAAAATAAAATTACCAACTGTCGGTGTTAACCCTTTTCAACCTTTGTGATACTGATCATTTGTGAAGAGGAAGTGTTTGCTGTGGACAGATGGGAGGAGAGCGGGTTGCACCCATCCAAAGTGCTGTCCTTCACTCGGTCCCTGTGTGCTTGAATAGTTTGGGTGTATTTGTGAGTTGTGTGGGTGACTGTGGAGACAAAGTGTATGTGTACTCTCTGAACAAACAAATGGAGCAACTGTTCTTGCCAGGGTCAAAGGGCAAAGCGCTGTCAAACTGCAACATCAGAACTACAGCCCAGAAAGGACAGAGCTCATTTTCAGGCCAATGTCAAGCTTGAAAGACTGAGAGAGATTTAAAACCATTGGTTTGAAAGGAATAGTATGTCCATATGCATATAATAAAGTTAAAAGAACAAACACACAAAAACTCAGCTCTTGGTATTTTGTGCATGTTCAATACTGACTGAAACATGTTTGAAGTTAGCCATAACCACATACAAATTACATTTTTAGCTTACTCGTGTCCTTTGTTGGAAACACAACCCATGGTTCAAATCATGAAATGAATGCCAGCTGCACTTTTTAACCAACGTTTATTTCATGACTTGATGAAACAATATGGAAAAGCATAGCATAAAAACAGTTGTTTAGCCTAAATTTACCCTCAAGCCAGATAATATGTACAGTTTCACAAAAGCTGGCCAAACTGCAGTTTGCTCCCACAGGACATAAACTAAGGTGTGTTTTGTACAAAAATGGACCTTGATGATATATGTTATCATAAATGTTTGCGTTTATGCTTCAGTGGGGTTGCTGATCTTGCCCATGAAGAGGATGCTCTTGGTGGAGTGCTCCAGGATGAAGACCAGGAAGGGCCTGTTCAGAATCATTCTCTCCGGCATGCTCATGGGCATCACCTCGATTGTGGTGGCAGCGGCAGCTTCAGTCCCGGTCTCGTCCACGCTCAGAACGGCCTGGTGCGACGCCTGTACAACAACGACTCATGTTTATTATTGCTTCTATATATTTGCACACTATTTTGGACGGTGCAAACGTGTCACTACCTTTGAGACTTTGAGCTTGATCTCCTCAGAAATGCCAGCGAAGTCGGCCTTGTCGCCAAAAGCATCGGTCATGCCAAGTTCTTTGAGGCTCTCATCCAGGGAGGCGTCCCCAGAGACGGAAAATTTGGGCAAGAACAGATCTACAGAACTGAGAAATACATTTATTACTTTTTTCTCTAGAATGTGCCTTTCTACAGACCAGACTCTTTGAATAACAACACCACAACTACTAAGCACACTGAACTTACTTTCTGTAAACGGAGTCATGCCAGTGTTTCAGATGGTCTTTGCAGATCACGTCTTCCACTTCCTTCATCTTGCCCTCGTCGGGGAGAACGATCATCATGGAAGTGTTGCCCTTATACGGGAGCAGGATGACCGAGGTGTGGTTGTCCATGTCCTGGTAGAAGTCATAACGACCGGTCCTCTTCATCATGTCCACTTCCACTTTTGTCTTGTCATTCACAAAGAATTCAGCTTTGCTCGTGTGGTTGGCGTCAAAGGGTTTCTCCCACTGTCCTGCGAGAAGATGTAGTCGTTATTTGATATTAGATTTTGCTAACAATAACTACTACTTATTCAGTGGCCCGGCTTATTCAATATCAAAAACTGGTTCAAGGGAAAAGCTTGCCTCTGAAATAGACGTAGTTGATGAGCACCATGGCCATAGCAGAGTCTAGATCCTTCACCATATCCTTAATCTTTTCTTGAGTTTTATCCGAGATGAATTTGTTGATTTCTGCAGCGGCCTCCAGTGGTTTTTCAAAGTCAACCTTGAAGATCTCTGCGGAGTAGTGCTTCTTGATGTCAGCGATGAAGCTTCCAAGAGGAGAAAAGCTGGTGCGAAGGGCCAGACCGTTGCCTACATTAAGTACCTGGTAATGGTGAACGATAGACAAAAATGAATGTCTTGATATGTTTTTGCGTTCTCCGGACAATGATATTTCAGACAATGTTAAGGCAATCCATCAGAAATGTGCTAAAACATGCATGTACATGAGATTTATTTATTGCACAAAACGTGAATTATCTACAAATGTACAGAAATACCCCTTAATATGAAATGTTACACAGCAAGTTTGTTTTTTATTTGTTTTTGTATTCTGTATTCTTCACGCAGTTCATTTTCAGATTCACACCTAATGTCAAGTACATTTCTAAGTTCTCCATCTCCCACCTCTTGTACCTGGCTTTGCTGGCTGTGTCCGAGCATATGAAACAGGTGGTCATAAGCATCATCCACAGAGGACTGGTTCATGCTGCTGTAACCCAGTGTGGAGAACATCTGGCTATGAGTTTCTCCGCGGGCTCCGGTGGACAGCATGGACAAGGCCGTGGACACACCCAGGGGCGAGAAGAAGATGTTCTTTCCGGCAGCGGTCTTCGAGTTGATGTTCTTGTAGAGGGCGAAGGCGAAGTCAGCGTTGGGTGGCGATAGATGATGGCACATCATCTCGTCTCCCTGATGCTGGTGGCTGCCGTGGTGATCGTGGTGATCGTGGTGTTCGTGGTGTTCGTGGTGGTCCGCCCAGGCCACAGCCAAGAGCAGCGCAAGAGTAAAAGTAGCACGCATCGTCACAGCCTGGAAAGAGACGTGCGTTTAGAGTGTGGGCTTTCAGGGAAACTCTATAGAAGTGTTGTCAATATTATGCGGAAATACCAGCTAATAATACTGACTTTTTTTTCCAACACTTTTTTAAACATTTTTGCTGATAGTAGTTGACAACTAAACGTATTATGGACAACAGTGAAATTCTAAAATCACATAAAACTCTGTAATTCTATTTTATTTGACTGTGCAGTTGCATGGATCAAGAAAAGTTACCGACTCACCTTCAGTGTCCCCTTTGCTGCAGACAATTTCACCCCAAATGTTCACATTATATACAGGTGTGCGAAGAGGCAGCTGATTGGTTGTTTAATCCTGTGCTGGACCAGCCCCTTATTCTTTGGTCAGCTCAGAAATGTCTGCGCAGGAATAGCAGTGATGCAACTCAAATATATCATCAGAGAGAAATGTGTGACCGCTTTGACAATGGATGTCTGTCAAGCTGGACAAAACTGTACTTTAACTGGCACTGGAAGAACGTATTTGTTTCAAAAAGTATCTGAGGTCAGTGACCTTGGGGGGAGGCTCTTAGCTTTTGTTGATAACACTATTGATTCAAAAATAAGATCTTCGATAGCTTGCTGCTTTGTCAGCTTTTCAATCTCTGGTGCAATAAGGTTTGATCCAAACTAAGAGTAGCTGTTCAAACCTCGCCTGAGTGAACGCTTACTTTGTTTTTCGTCTAACACAAGGCACCCGTACTGAAGTATGAAGTCATCTTGTGCTGAACTCCTCTTCAAGTATGTGGGTTTGGAGTCTGAATACTCCTTCTCCCTCCGTCATTGACAAAAAAGAAGCCACCTCACTGTAATGTTATTTTTATTCTGATTGGCATTTGATACGGAGATGGAAATCATTTCATTTTGCAGCTGCTTTACTCGACTTTAGTGAAAGGGTAAAAGTGTCATCTATTTCCGCAGTGAATAACCTTTCTCTGAAAGCGATGTCAGTAATTGCTCCGAACGATAAAGAGATGTTTGAGGAGGAAATAGCTCTCAGAAAAGAGATAAAACATTTTTTTATAATTTATCACATTATATTCTAATGGGATTTGGAAACATTTAAACGTCAATTATTTCAATTATTTAGACAATAGCAACAAATATACATAAATCATAAAGAAATATCTTGAAAAGAGCAGATAAACAACAAACAATCAATTGAAAAAAGAAATAGACATGTATACAAACACACGGAAACATTCCACTTAAGCAAGGAATGCATATCAAGCACTATGGTTAAAGGAGACATATTGTACTTTTTTTCTGGAACTCAGTACATAAAAAATATCATAATTTTGATCTAAAAGGATTTAATAATAGAAACGGGTTCATTGACTCCATGTTCAAACAGAAGATAATACGACATTTCACTCTCACAAGCAGCGGATTGCCATTTCCATGTTATTTTTTTTGAAAAGTGGCTATATAACATTTTAAAACCCAATATGTATCACTTGGATTCTTAGTTTTACAAATACAACACCTAAGTACAGAACAGTGGGCGGGGAGGGGGCACCCGAGCCTCAGTTGCAGGACAATACAGGATCACTGAGACATGCAGGAATCAATCAAGATACAACTGATGAGGAAACAATGTTGAAACACATTTAAAAGTTCATTGAAGTAATACAATAATTGCATAATATGTCCCATTAAAGGTTTGTCCTCTGCATTTGACCCATTCTTCAGCTCCTGGGGATCCATCTCCAACATGTTTTGGGTCAATGGCTCAGTTTGTGGGCAATTACATATTCATTTCAAATTGTCCGTGTTTGGCAATCTGAAGCTGACTTTAGATCTACATTTTAGAAATAAGACATTTTAAGCGACACAAATGTTTGTCTTCATCATGTTTTTAAATATTTTCTCTACCTTTGCAAATGCAGTGACAGTAATACATAAGTTAGATATTGTCAAAACATTTTTTGCAAAGACAGCCAAAAACGTAAAATGAAACATCACATTCAAATTTCCAGCTCTAACAATGCTATCAGTGTGAGCATTACGGAAACAAATTTGCGCTGCCTCAGAAAACAACGGTTCATTTGTGAATGGATCCGCCGTGTCTTGTCATGGTCGGTGAGCAGACTTGGTTCCCTGTTGTGTACAGCGAGGTCGTTATTGCTGACTTAGAACGCACTCAGTATCATTCATCATGTTAGCCACCAACAGAACACAAGCAATTACAGCTCAAAAGAGTGCGCCGCGATATGAATCAATATACAGTGCACCAAGGGACAAACACGGGAGCAGATACAGAACAAGAGCCAACCAAGCGCAGGTTATCAGACTATCTCCTGTACCGCTCTTCTATTGTTTAGTGCAATCAACATCAGAGGCAGAAGATAAACCATAGCTAAAGTTATGAAATGTATTAGTATTTGTGTAACAGGTAGAATAAAGTAGAAATGGTGTGTGGTGTGTTGCTAAAAAATGTACTATTCGCTTAAAATAGTACTACTAGTGACCTAAAAATACTGAACTAAAAAAATGAGTATCATATTTATCTATTTTTTTAAGTATTTGGGGAACATACAACTATATGTGCTGATGAACTGTTTGGCATATATTTTAATAATACTGATGATGATGATTTTAATAGTAATAACATGTCATTTCCAAAGAATTGACAACAAACTGGTTATTTTTGTGAAGATGTTCCAGTTGTTGAGAGTGAGCATTGTCAGAAAACAGGATGAACAGTACAAAATAAAAGACTGGACGATGCAAGTGTATAGCATAAGCAGTAGATGTGGTAGAAAAGATGGAAAAAATAAATTGTAGCTGATGGTGCAAATGAAATGTTAAAGCCAATCAATAAATCAAGATCTTAATAGTGCCGTCACAATAGCCGGAAGGAGCACAGGTGTTTAATTTTAAAAAACATCATTAATTATTTTTCTAAAGGATTTTTTTGTCCCTTAGGCTTTACTAGACAGCTTAGCATGAAATGGGGATGAGCGAGAAGGGAGGACATGCAGTAAATTGTCAGATTCAAATTCATGACCCTGCGGCCGGCGGCATATGTGCTGCCGTGTTAACACTCCACCACCGGGCAGCACCAAAAAACTCAAGAAATTCAAAAAGGTCTAATCAAAAGTGATTTAATACAAATCTTTAGTCACATATAGACTCACATTTGGACTTAGTGACAAAACATTTGCCCAAGTTGGAATATACTGTAAATAGCATTAAAGCATTACAACTCACATCTGACCATTTAAACTGCAGAGTGATATTCCTCTCAGAATTATATTTATGTCTATTTGGTGCGGACTTATTGGGGGAAGAGCCGTCTTTTATGCTGCTCACTGTGAGTAGGGTCATCTCTCCATAGATTTGACCTCTAACTTGGCTTGGTGACGTCTCCATGGAGATGGATAATGCCATTCTGGGGAACATTTCAGGTATTCCAAATAGCTATTGGCACAATTTCCAAGATGAGACATGACATTAGGTCCATGAGAATGAGACAAGAGGAGACTTTGAGATTATTCATAACAAATAAATTGTATGATCCAGTTCATAAATGTTATCTCTTGTTTGAGACAAACGTGAAACACAAGATCATTTTCCTCATGTGTACAATCTTTGTAGCACAAGATCTTGTTAGTTAAGTTAAAGAACACCTTTAAAGCAACATGTAACTTTCTGGAAGTTTCTTGGATAAGTCCATGGAAAAAGCCCAGAATCCCTTATGTGTTTGAACTGAAAAAAAATCAAGGGAAATTTTGAAATGTATGTTTATTTAAAACCAGGCAAGACTTTAAGACAAAAACTGGTTCACTCTAAGGATAAGATGCCGACACAAAAACAGAGCAATGTTGTTTATTCTATCCAATGCAGTGAAGAAAGAGCAGTACATCAGAGAGACTAAACAGCCTCTGCACAAGAGGCTTTATCACAACAGAAGACACTCGAGTTCAGGACCACAGAGCGCCGTGCATCTTCATCTTAGGGTTAAAAAGTTTTAAATGACCCGCTGGTGTACAGCAGTATTTTGAAACCAAGGGGTGGAAACTAGCCCTGGTCATTCTGATGCTATTTAGGGAGTTGAGGCAGCTAACAATATGATGTATATGACCCATTATATAATTGTAGGGTAACAAAGAAGATTTGCCTGAGGGGGAACTTAGACAGAGTAAAAAATCAGGGCAGGCTATTACTCTGGTAGGATAAATATCCAAATTCTCAGATTAGATCCACAGATTGAGAATGACTTCTGGATTAAAGTTAGTTATGTTAGTTAGTCATGTTTTCCAAAAACAGTGTCCAGATAACTAAATCTAAATCTTCTTTTACAATCATACTTCTGTACATTCTACATGGAGAAGTGAGTTTTGTGCCATACTGTAAAATATTGCAGACATAGAAACAAAATTTCCATGGAAACAAGCAGGTGGAGTCTCCTCCAAGTACGAGTAAGGTTTGTGGAGATGCGAGCTCGCTCATTGTAAGGAAGCATGTTTTCAGTGCAACAAAACCAAAACAAAAAAAAAACACCTGGGGCTTTAAAAGTCACAATATTTCTGCAAAAGATGAGAAAATTGTAAACATTTAGGAAATAAAAAGCAATGCAAATGTTTCAGACAAATATAGCCCTCTGCAGTTTGTTCAGGGGCCCTTGGATTTGACGGGCCAGTGCTGTGGTCGATGAAGGGTTCAAATGTTGGGGGTCACACAGCGAACTAATCTGACTGTTTCTCAAGTCTTTTCCACCTCAAAAGTATCATTTCACCATGCTTCTATCTGTCAGCCTGATAATGTGCTCGGTGCATTGTGATTGTAGAAGATTGTTTTCAGATGATGTTGAAAATGTATTGATTGTTGGATTTGAGCTTTTGACCGCTCGTCTAAGTCCCAACAAACAACTGCAGCTAAGTCTTTCTCTTTTCTACGAATTTTTCAGCTGTGGAGCTGGTGTGGGCAGAGAGGACAGAGGGAACAAGTACACAACAAATCCTCATTTAATACTCAACATGGACTTTCAACCTTATGCAACGCCCCCCAAACTGCTCTGCCATTTACTGCAACTAATCTGTCTGCAAAAAGGAAGATGCAAACCACAAGGGAAGTCATTTCATTCATTGATTATCAAAATATCATGACAGTTAGAGACAAATGATATATTCAAGCTGTGATACATACAATTAGGTTACATCCAGAAGCAAAAGAAAAACTCAAATGTCAAATCTCTTTAGATATGATTAGTTAGAGACGCGTATTTTCTGTGTTAGACTGCAGTGCCCTCATGTGGTCAGAGTTTAGCACAACAGTACTACGTCAAAAATATACATAATGCTGAGTATGCAATACCCAACAATAAACAATCTGGAAAAACATTGCTTTCCAAACATTAATCACAATGCAAATGTAAATAATGTATATCACAATAGCAATCAGAGGACCAATGACGATCACATCAGCCATGGGGATTGTATTTACTTCAAAAGCAGTTCATGTGTCAATCATCCGACCAGAAATGATGCTTTTCTCTTCTTGACTGATTGTGTGGCTTCTATTATATTTATTATGTGAAAATAAATAAATAACTGCAACCCACAAATATGCTGAACTCATTTGTGGCCAAATATAATAGAATTTAGATACCAGATTACAACAGCAACAGCAACAGCAACAGCAACAGCAACAGCAACAGCAGCAACAACAACAACAACAACAACAACAACAACAACAACAAACACTTTAAAACAAAAGTTAAGAGAATGAAATGTGATGTTATTACTGATTTTACTTTTCTGGTATTCTGATGTGATCCTACTCCTCCTTTTCAGACTCATGTGATCCTACTCCTCCTTTTCAAACTCATGTGATCCTACTCCTCCTTTTCAAACTCATGTGATCCTACTCCTCCTTTTCAGACTCATGTGATCCTACTCCTCCTTTTCAGACTCATGTGATCCTACTCCTCCTTTTCAAACTCATGTGATCCTACTCCTCCTTTTCAAACTCATGTGATCCTACTCCTCCTTTTCAGACTCATGTGATCCTACGCCTCCTTTTCAGACTCATGTGATCCTACGCCTCCTTTTCAGACTCATGTGATCTTACTCCTCCTTTTCAGACTCATGTGATCCTACTCCTCCTTTTCAGACTCATGTGATCCTACTCCTCCTTTTCAAACTCATGTGATCCTACTCCTCCTTTTCAGACTCACGTGATCCTACGCCTCCTTTTCAAACTCATGTGATCTTACTCCTCCTTTTCAGACTCATGTGATCCTACGCCTCCTTTTCAAACTCACGTGATCCTACGCCTCCTTTTCAAACTCATGTGATCTTACTCCTCCTTTTCAGACTCATGTGATCCTACGCCTCCTTTTCAAACTCATGTGATCCTACGCCTCCTTTTCAAACTCATGTGATCTTACTCCTCCTTTTCAGACTCATGTGATCCTACGCCTCCTTTTCAAACTCATGTGATCCTACTCCTCCTTTTCAAACTCATGTGATCCTACTCCTCCTTTTCAGACTCATGTGATCCTACTCCTCCTTTTCAAACTCATGTGATCCTACTCCTCCTTTTCAAACTCATGTGATCCTACTCCTCCTCTTCAGACTCATGTGATCCTACTCCTCCTTTTCAAACTCATGTGATCCTACTCCTCCTTTTCAGACTCATGTGATCCTACTCCTCCTCTTCAGACTCATGTGATCCTACTCCTCCTTTTCAGACTCATGTGATCCTACTCCTCCTTTTCAAACTCATGTGATCCTACTCCTCCTTTTCAAACTCATGTGATCCTACTCCTCCTCTTCAGACTCATGTGATCCTACTCCTCCTTTTCAAACTCATGTGATCCTACTCCTCCTCTTCAGACTCATGTGATCCTACTCCTCCTCTTCAGACTCATGTGATCCTACGCCTCCTTTTCAAACTCATGTGATCCTACTCCTCCTCTTCAGACTCATGTGATCCTACTCCTCCTTTTCAAACTCATGTGATCCTACTCCTCCTTTTCAGACTCATGTGATCCTACTCCTCCTTTTCAGACTCATGTGATCTTACTCCTCCTTTTCAGACTCATGTGATCCTACGCCTCCTTTTCAAACTCATGTGATCCTACTCCTCCTTTTCAAACTCATGTGATCCTACTCCTCCTCTTCAGACTCATGTGATCCTACTCCTCCTTTTCAAACTCATGTGATCCTACTCCTCCTTTTCAGACTCATGTGATCCTACTCCTCCTTTTCAAACTCATGTGATCTTACTCCTCCTTTTCAAACTCATGTGATCCTACTCCTCCTCTTCAGACTCATGTGATCCTACTCCTCCTTTTCAGACTCATGTGATCCTACTCCTCCTTTTCAAACTCACGTGATCCTACGCCTCCTTTTCAAACTCATGTGATCCTACTCCTCCTTTTCAGACTCATGTGATCCTACGCCTCCTTTTCAGACTCATGTGATCCTACTCGTCCTTTTCAGACTCATGTGATCCTACTCGTCCTTTTCAGACTCATGTGATCCTACGCCTCCTTTTCAAACTCATGTGATCCTACTCCTCCTTTTCAAACTCATGTGATCCTCCTCCTCCTCTTCAGACTCATGTGATCCTACTCCTCCTTTTCAAACTCATGTGATCCTACTCCTCCTTTTCAAACTCATGTGATCCTACTCCTCCTCTTCAGACTCATGTGATCCTACTCCTCCTCTTCAGACTCATGTGATCCTACTCCTCCTTTTCAAACTCATGTGATCCTACTCCTCCTTTTCAAACTCATGTGATCCTACTCCTCCTTTTCAAACTCATGTGATCTTACTCCTCCTTTTCAGACTCATGTGATCTTACTCCTCCTTTTCAAACTCATGTGATCCTACTCCTCCTTTTCAGACTGATCCTGTTAGTGTTTAAGAACTGGTGATTTCACGTCCAATCATGTAGCAGTACAGCAGCACCCACAGGAACAGGACGACGTGGAGTTCGATCCGGTTTAAACCACCAGAAGGCGCCAAAGTCTGACCCAGGACTCGCTTTTCTCTGCAACGATAAGGCACAGATGGACGCTACTACTTTTTGTATTAACTTAAATAAAAATCATTCTTTTACCCACCTTGATGTTGATGTCATAGCGCTGTTTTCAAGGTTGCATTTGGCTCCTTGATATTTTCTTTTGGAATTCGACGTATCACCATGACTCTGGTCTGTTGTCTTAGAAACGTACACGCTCCCTTTGCTGTTCATCTTTTTCGTTCCAATACCTGGTCCCGTGTCATTTACTGCCTCCTTTAGTCTCAATTTTGTTGCAAAATCTTTACCCCCTCTCAAATCTTTAGTCAGGTTTTCAGTAAAGGGATGATTTTTGATTTTTCTGACACTTACATCCTCATCATCTTGGTGTACTATCAAAACATTTGGTGTTTGCATTTTATTTTCTACTTCTTCAACACTACTGTCATGTAAATCTTCAACAAATGCCTTTATTGGCCATTTTACTCCATTTTGCCTCTTTTCAAGCAATTCTGTCGTCAAATAAACACCTTGTTTGTGGTCATTTCCTTCTTCCTTTTCAGTAATTGCAGACATTACTTTGTTCTCTCCTTCTAGTTTCAGATTGCTTTGGGGTTGAAATTCAATCAAATGATTTGAGTCCAATCTTTCTTCCACTTGAGTTTTGAATAGTTCTTTTTCAGCTGTTTCCTTCAACTCAACATTTTCCAATTTGCCAGTTCGCTCTCGGTCAATATCTGCTGACACATCATTGCCATTCAAATCATTGTGAATCTTAACATCGGACTCGCAATCATCCGAGTTTACGAAAAAATCCTCCTCTACTCTCGGCACCTGTTTTTCTGCTTGGGTTTTCGACACATCTCTGTTCAAATCCAAAATGTAGCTGTACGCATCCTCCTCGTCTGAATCCAGCGGCGTCAGGCTGTAGATTCCTTCCTCGGAACTCAAGGAAAAGTGAATCTCGTTGTTGTTTGTTTTGCTGTATCCCCGATCCACAGATGTGTCCAGCCATGAATGGATTTCGGGACTGTCCACGGCGGCGTCCAAAGGGCTGGGAGGTTGCCGGACACTGGAAGATTTGCGTTTGTTTCGCAGGCTGGAGTTGGAGGAGCGTCGGGCCCAGCGTTTCCATAGTAACAGCTCGTGACTTGTCTCAAAACTGCTGAAGACGGGCTCGGCGTCTTCCCTGTCGGCGAGAGTCTCCAGGGATCTGAATTTGGAGATGTGCGGAGAGGTGGCCGCAGCAGAGAGATCCTGTCATGGGAGACGGGTGTTAGACAGACTTGTAACTGTTTAGTTCTTCTTGTTTACTTAGTTGTTTATTTTGTGTTTTACTTTTTTTTGTTTTACTTTTTGAAAATGTAATTATTATCATCCCATTTGTTCTGTGGTAGTAATGTTCCCAGTGGAGCAAAAATGTCAAATTACGTTTGCGTTCAGTTTGAGTAAGTATTTTTGAGCAAACAAACATATACAAGTAATAATAACTGCTACAAATCTTCAGTTGTTTTCAGTTGTCTGTTGGATATTTTCTTTTCCTTTTTAAAAATAAAGCCAGATTACTACATTTGACGTTTAACAGTTCCCAAAATATGTCTGAAACACTTCAGTTCTTTTACTTAAATAGATCTTTTCATGTCATACTTTTACTTGAGTCATTTTTTGCTTCTCTATCTCTACTTTAACAGTAACAAAACTGAGCACTTCTTCCACCACTGATTCATTTAACTAACAAAAATACAAAACACCACAGTATTGCAGTATTGCAGTGTTGCATTGAACCACCAGGACATGTTCCTATGTTTGTGAATTTTGTTCATTGACAAATGGCAATAAACCTTATTCTGATTCTGATTCTCTTAACGTTTACATTTACATTTGACTTATAGCTCTCACGAGGGATAAGACAATAAACAGTACGGGAGTGTCTCTAATTGCAATTAAAATGGTAATTCTCTGTGGTACATTTTGTTTTATTGCCATCACCAACAAAGAGATAATTATCATTTTCCACCAGATTCTGAAGGAAAAAAAAATATATTCTATAATAATTGTTTGAACACAGAACTTAAAGCAAGTTTATTGATCATGAGAAATCACATTTTTAAATCATCAGCAATTTTAAGTATCATGATATTAGTGTTCATCTAATTATTTTGGTAACAAATATATATATATATATATATATATATATATATATATATATATATATATATATATATATATATATATATATATATATATATATATATATATATATATCGTGCCACTCACCTGGACTATGTCTGGACAGTGCCTCAAAAACATAGAAACATATGTGATTATGGACTTCTCATCTGGATAACTGCAGGTCACATCTAAAGGGAGGGCAATGGTGCAGTGAGTTAATCAAGAACATAATATTGATATAAGGCTGAGCAAAATAATATGTCTGTTTGCCGTAACCCGACCGACCCGCTATGAAACTAGCCGACTGAAAAATAAACATCAGCATTTTGTTGAAAAAAACGTCAAAATCTTTTATTTTTCAATTATTTCGCCGACTCACCGACCGTGTCAAATATTTATATCACACTTATTAATTGACTTTCATCTTAAAGGACGGATAGTGCTCCGCGCAACACATGTGCGTTTTCATTTTCAGTCCTCCGCGTGCATCTGATACATAATAGAACACGCGTAAAAGTCGTCACATTGCCTTTAACAAGTTGGGCTGCACTTGTCGGCAGCACTCAAATTTCCAGAGTAATGCCAGGCTCTGTCAGGGTGTAAAATTTGACTTACGCAAATGCATTCTGGGATTGAAACACGCCCAGTAGCGTCATCACAACAAACATGGCGGCGCCCGTGTCCCCCACATGTTCCTCCCGCTCACCTTCGCTACCAAAATAAAGGATAGCGGCGTACAAAAGGTCGATTGAAAGATCTTAAAATCGTGAGATTTAGTCTCCCGATCGGGTTGATAGAGACGTTTTCCGTCATTGACTGTTGAAGCCTGACCCCTGGTGGTCACTCCGACTCAAAAAAATGACAAAAATTTGATTTTTTTTTTTGCCTTCAAAGTAAAAAAAAAATAAGAATTTGCCTACCGACCGAGCCAGATGAAAAATGTTGACTCGGGTTACAGCAAACAGACAATTTATTTGGGGTAGCCTAATTACAGTATTATTTATGAGTACATGTCGTACCTTGAGGCTCCAGTAGAGGGGGTATGTCCAGGCTCTGGTGGGCCGTCCTGAAAGCCTGGTTCAGGTTCTCCTCTGGGTCTTTTGTGAGGCTTTGTCTCAAATCCACTAAGTCTGGATTTAGGGACTTAATCAGTGCTAAAAAGGCCAGGCCGTTTCTCCAGCTCCACCCAAAGTCTGGAACTTCTACTCCAAACCTAAAACACAACTGTACATAAAGAACTTTCCACTGTAATACTTCAATAAAGCTGTTCCATTGTTGCAGGACAGTTCATTTAAAACCCCTCCAAACTAATTTTCACAGTCCTTTGCCACTGTTATGTTTTGAACTGTTTTGGACATTCCGTTTGAGTTGCCAACTATGTCTTAGTGTGTATTATTAGAGCAAGTTAAAACATGACAGTTAAGTCACAGATAAAAACAAAAAACATTTCAGTTAAAAGAAAGAAAAAAACAGAAAACTCTCAATTCAACAGTGAAAACCCTTAACCAAGTAAAAACTAATACATATGCACTTCCAATAGTAGACTTTTTTGTCCTAAAGCTCATATTGCACAACAGAAATCAGAAAAGCTGCCAAAATCATTCACAAGAAACATGTGAAGCCTACAAACTATCAGTCTGTTCTAGTACTCACTTGGCTGTGCATCTCTGGACCCACAGCAGAAGACTCTTGATGGTTTTTCCGTTGTACTTGGGGCTTTTGGCGGCGTCCGTCAGGTCTGAGAGGTCACTGGATGTCGATAAAGAAGAGAGACTCGAGGACAAGCGCCTGCGTAATCCTCCTGTCATCTCCTTCACCTGCACCGTAGTACAACAAGGCAACGACTTTTAAATGCACACTTTTCATTTAATGACTGGTTAATCGTTGGCCCGACTGCAGCTTGTCCAAAATGCTGCTGCGATGCTTTTAACTGGCACTATAAATCAAGAGCACATCACCCTGATCTTAAAACGTTTTCACTGGCTCCTGGTTTCTTATTGCATTGATTTTAAATGTATTTTATTTGTCTCTATTTGTATCTGACATGCTGCAGCCCGACAATCCTGCACGTTCTCTCAGGTCCAATCTTTTATTCAACCCAAAAACAAAGAGAAATATAGCCGCAAGCGGCAATGATCGGCCCTCGCTACGCCGCCGCCACGCCGCAAGAGGAGGGGGCGCTAACGCGCCCCAATTGTCCTTTTATTACGCCTACTGCTGAATCTGTGACGCTGTCACATCTTCTCCCCTTTGTTTTACCATCAAAAAGCTATTTTATTTTGAATTCTTGGCAAAATGTGCGGCTTTGCCGCACAGACACCGTGACTCTTTGAATAAAAATGTGGATAACTTTTGATGTCCCACTCCTCAGTAGCATTTTCACCAAATTTCAGCTTTTTAGGGCCAACGCCCTGGGAGGAGTTCGTAAAAGTACGACGTTTGGAAAAACTCCGAAGTCATGTTTAGCCATTTTTGAAGCAATATGGCCGACTTTTGGTTGGGCGGACGGCGTTGCCGTAATAATATTTTTTACTTCTCTTGTCACCATCTACCTCTGCGCCAAATTTCATGATTCTACGATCAGATTTTTTTTTGGGTCATTTCCCATCTCTCAATGCATTTTTGGTACATTTGGGGGCGCTGACGCGCCAATTTTTTTTATTTTAGAAAAGGGAAATAGCCATAATGTAGAGAGGCACGATTTTTAGAGGTGTGCAAATTTTTGTGACTTTTCGTCAATGTTCACTGGGTGAAAAATAGGGGGGTTGGTCCCGAGAATAAGAAGAAGAAGAATATTCCGATGCGAAAACAATGTTTCCCATTTTTCAAATATCATAAACTATACATTTTCGGAAAGCGCTCGCACTTTCCTACCTCATGGTGTGGGTCCCTGGTCACTGACGGGTACTTTCGATAATTTTGAGTGGGCTCCGCCCACTTTGTGTTTTTGGCCCTCTATACAGTAATAATGTTCAATTTTTGCATTACATGCTTATATGCACGGAACATGCAAGAGATGGGGAACGTATTCGTGAGCTACTTAGCGCAAATGAGTGCTTTATATGGGGATGACGACCGCGAAGGTCGTCATCCCAATGTAAAGTGCTCGTTTAGTGCGAACTTTTGCACGGGCTTCGCCCGTTTACAACGGTAATGTTCCATTTTCCTACAACTAATTAGTATGCACGGGGCGTGCATGAGTGGAGGAGTGCGTTAGTGAGTGTTTGGAAGTGGGCGAGCGCTTCACGCTCGATTTCGTGCGCACTATGTGCGCACTTTCGCAGCCGTGCTTCGCACGGCCTTACGAGACTAATAGGCCTCTCGCCAGCTTGTGGCGCTTGGGCCTAAAAACACAGGGAGACTGATCTTTTTCTGTTGCTGGGCCAAAACTCTTGAATGTTTATTTTAAAAAGGCCATTTTCTTTCTGGCTTTTTTACTTTTAAGTAGTAATGTTGACTTAGATATTTTAAAATGTTTTTTCTGTTATTTTACATTGTATTATGTGCATTTGTGTGTTAAGCACTTTGGTCGACGTTGTTGTTTTTAAGGTGCTCTACAAACAAAGTTGGATTGGATTAATCTTGATTCTTCAGGTCACAATTTAAATCATACAAATTGAAAAAAATAATAATCAAGACAATTGTATAAGGAACGTCAAGTATTTTAATAGGGCTGAAATAAGTTAATTGACTAATCGCAAAAAAGAATCGTCCACTAGTTTAGTAAATGTATAATTGTTAACTGGTCCAAACATGCCAGGAGCTGTAGTTTTACGACTCAAATTGAGCCTCAAATTCTTGAAAATGACTTGGAAACGGTGTATATTTTGTGTATTTGTTGATAACACTTCACCGGGATCCTCAAACAGCTTCACTTTGACTTCATCTGGGTGAAATCTTTTTAAAATATTTTCATCATGTGAGTTTTGCAATATTTAACAGCTAATCAGTTAATCGAAAATACTCGCTGGACCAGGCAAACTTTGATTTTGTTGTTGGTCAGAAACTTGAGAAATTGTAACGTGTTCGACATTGGCAATCAAAGAATAGTTGCAAATAAATATCAAATTGTGTTTTTTTACTTTCAAGAATCGTGAAACTAAAACTTGACATTGTGACATCCCTAATGACAACAAAGGGGGGCTGAAGTGTCTTGCTCGCTCACACAAAGGCAGTTTGGGAAAAGGAGGCACCTGAAAATGGAGGATGATGTTCCAGACGAGGCGTAACACAACAGAAGGAACTCCGTCTGCCACAGCAGAGGCGTCGATCCCCAGTAACTTCACCTGAGTCAGAAAACCAGGATCAACATCTCTGAATCTGAAACTCAAATAATTGATCAAGTGAAATGTATCAGAACTCACATGGCGGTCGTCCAGGAAAGCTAAGGCCTTGGAAATGTTGTTAAGTCTGAAAATGCGATGAGAAGATGGTCTGAACCTGTAAAGCTAAAAACAAGTATTAGATTATTAGATTTAATATAGCTTACAGTATTATTAAAACACATTTATACTACGCTGTAAATTACTTGTAGTGGTTTGTTTTTATTACTCTGCCCTTTCATAATAATTTTAAGATAATATAACTATTTCACACAATGGGAAATTTCAGTTTTGCAGTGTACAGTTCAAGAACAGCAGGAGAATATAAAAATATATATATAAAAATAAAAATAAATATAAATAACCATGAAAAACTTCAATTCAACACAGATTGAACCGTTAGAGCAAAAATACTACAAAATGATTCTGTACAATATTTTTCCTGATTTGTCACTGTATTGAATTTTTATTATAGTAAATTATAGTTTGTTTCTATGGGGTTGTTTCTGTCATACATCATAGCATCACAAAATATGAAAGAATAGACAGAAATGGCTGATATACAGGTTAGTACAGTACAGTATGTGTATTCTCTGCAGCCGCTTTTTCCATAATCTGTTCTTTATTTTAGATATAGTTTTGTATATTTATGTTTGTGAGTTTGTGACAATCGAGTGCAGATGGAATTAGATGCTTTTCAGATCCTTGTACGCATGATAAACAGCTCTTAACTTTCAAACCTTTTCATACATTTTTCTCAGACATTAGTTTATAGTTCAGAAGTTAAAACCAGCCCAAGTGACAAATGTGCAATCTTTAAATCAGTGTAATTTGAGTGACATGTGCTTTAAACTTATTATTATTATTATTATCATTATTCTTGTGACCTACCAGTTTACACCCAGTCAGCTCCTCCAGTAACGTCATGAGTATTCTCCCATCCTGAAGGTCACGGAAGAGGTCGTGAACTTCTGCTGGAGGGTCGCGCTGAAAAAGTTAAAACATATAGCCACAAAACATGCGCAGTTGCCGAAATCTGATGGTTTTCTGTGTGTATTTGCTATAAAATGTGATCTGACGCAGGGACGGGGAACTTGACATGGATAAAAGCCAATAATATGGGTCAATAGTTACTCATTTTCCCATTTTGAATGTTGCAATACTGTTTTCACTAACTTAGAGGATAGCGAACGTTTATGAAAAACGAATTTCAAATGGTTCACATTAACTATATTTTAAATGCAAACCTCTCACACAAAAGAGAAAACACTTACTCTGGTTAGATACACATTCATCCACTTGGTAAAAGTCCGCTTCTGTACCTCCTTCCTTCCATCTATTTACAAAAACACATGTAAACCACTAAATTAAGAATGTAGACATAATAATACAAGGTAGTAGACTTTACCTAGAGTGTTCTGCAGTGACATTTTGCCTCTAATAATCCATAAGAACGTTCTCTGTTCAAAATTCAAATGTTGAAATGCCACAGTGAGACAAAGTGTGTCTTGCCTGAACAAGCCAAAACTCTGCCCCTTTTCCCTGCACTCTGCAAGTTTAACCCCAATGGCAAACTGCAGGTTGTAAATCGTGTCTTTGGAGGTATCCAGGAAGAGAAAATGACATATTATGACATAAATTGAATTATGAAACAGAGAAATCCACCAAAGAACATGTTAAAACATACTGAGATCAGATTCACTCATGACAGAATCACCATCTCTTTAAACTGTGATTCTCCAAACTTTCACAATATAAACATTGGCTAATATGTTCTTAAAATAACAAAAAACAGCGGAAGTCATTTCTCCTCCCAAACCCGGGCAGGACAAAACAAGAATAAAACAATCCCAGTTTTACACCATCAATCGGAACGTGAAGAGCAGAAGCAAGTTTTGAGAATCAATAGTGCTTTTTTTTATTAGTCAATTACAAAATGTATGTCAACACTGGGCTGGCCTACAGTTTACCCAAAACAGTTTGTTCTTCTGAGGTGTGTATATAGCAGGTCTAAATCAATTTTTATTCATTTTAATCAAGTACAAGAAAATGTGTTTAAAGTAGTGTGCCAAACATGTGTTCAATAATACAAACTGTAAAATAGATTTCCTCTTTGGACTGTTGAATTACCGCATCAGTCCAATAGATGGCAGCAGTGAGAAAGTATTTTTTAGCCCTGAATAAAGTACCAAAATGGTGAGCAATTTAAATATAGGTTTATTTGAAAGCGTGTTGAATTCAAAATTAAACCAAACCGTGGAGTGAGAAAAATAACATCTGACTATTCAAAAACATCGCAAAAATTGTCCATCTACAGCAGTAAATGTACAGGTGATGTTCAAATTTACTGTTGATCTTTTTCTAAAACCTTATCCAAACAAAGACAACATTTGTTATTTATTTATTGTGTGGAATTAGCATATTTTTCTTTCACAAAGTCAGTTTTAAATGACTAGAGACCCACAAACAAGACAACATTTCTGTCTTAAGACTTAAATTCATGTAACAAACACCTTGTAGGAGCTTGTTGCAGTCAGCATCATCTTCCATCCTCTGAAAAGATAAAAGATACAAAAACATTTCAAGAACAAGGCAATGCACTGTTTTGTTCTTTGGTAGAATTTGCTGTATCAGTATTCTATTTTATTTCACATATGTAGGGAACAAAAATTTAAAGTTCTAATTATTGTCCGACATCAAGTGGTGATTTTTGTATGATTTACATTCTCAATTGTGGGATTGTTATTTACTGTTGATTTATACGAGATGGTGACCATAATTATAATGTTTCTGAATCAGTGAATTCAAGTTACCCAAACAAAAACATGGTTGGCTGATGAAACAGAAATGTGAGCTGATCATAACTCATTCATTGAGAAACATCGGGACACTTCAGGTTGAACAAGTCTCCAGATCCCATTATTTACAACATTAAGAAAGAATTTGACATAATTTGGTCAAATTCAAGCTCAAAATAACTACCGTACTGTGTTAGCACACTCAACATGTTTTGAGCCTGTGTTACACAGGCTCAAAAATTAATTTGAGCCTGTGTAATCCCTCATTCATCCCGGAGCGATCCATTGTAGAAAAAGATAGTTGTAGGCATCGTGACACTGTTTTAGAAAAAACAAGCCTCTGTAGGTCTGGTCTGAGAACTCGTAAACACATCCTATTATGAGTAAGCCTTGCCAACCAGCCCTGTAATGGGCCATCCAAATCCTATTGTTAGCTGGCAGCTACTCTTTCATCACTGAGTACCTGATTAGATGATGACTTAGCTGGAAAAATTTAAAACCTAATGTGGATTTCTAAATTTTTATTGTTGCCTCATTTTGAACATAAACTTAATGTCGTAGATTACGTCTCACAGCGTATGAATTGGAGATGTCAGTTTCTCTCTCTCTCTCTCTCTAAATGTACAAATTAGGCAGTATTGCATAGAATGGTGGTCATTTTTTAAATTGATATAGATAACACATTTGCCCCACCTCAAGTTTGGATCATTTCAGTGATTATATATAATTTAACAACAAAAAAATGGATTGGTGGATAAATGTAGGTCTAAATAAAGAATTTATTTAAAGTCAAAAAAATTTACTCAAAAATTGGGGAAAAAATGTGTTCAGGATGTATGTAATCATGTGCAATACGGTTACATTCATGTGCAATACTTTGACATGTAAATCATCTTGGTGCAATATTCTGTCCATATGACAGCTGTAAATAAGTGTTGCTATTGTTATTTTGTATTAGTGTTTTTTATAAGTTATATTTTTAATTATTTATTTCTGTACCTACTTTGTGTTGCAAAACTGGAATTTCCCCATTGTGGGACAAATAAAGACTTATCTTATCTGATGTAAATGAAATAAGCGATTTCACCATAGGACAATATAGGGTGTTGTCCAGTAGGTGGCAGCATAAATCTAGAAATGAACCAGGACCAAAATCCTGTCTAATGTAAGCGTTAGCCTATCTGAAGTAATTGTGATAAAACTGTGCAATTGGGTGAGGGGAAAAATATTATCAGACAAATTAAATAGGCCATCATCTAAAATATGTTGATGAGGAATAAGACTGTAATGGGGGGGCTTCTCTCTGCGCCGTTTCCTCTGTCCCGCAGCTCCCTTTTTGATTCTTTGTGACAATATAAAGGAAATGCGGAAATAATGTGTGTGCGGCGTCAGCTCCAACAGAAAGCACTCTGTGACGTCATGGACCCGAAGTGATAAAAGTGATCCACATTTGAGTTGAAGTAACGTGAGGTGAGTTAATCTCCTTGCAATACCGGGGGCGCACCAGAAAAGTTTGAGCAGCTCTGCACTACCTAGAGTAAAGAGAATAGTGTAACTTCTACTTCATCCCCAATATGTAGAATCTACGAATCTACAAGAGGAAGAGTTTTGTGACAGTTGACAGTGTCCGGCAGGAATAGCTTTCCCTGGTCCAGACAATATCATGCTGCCTTTTACTCTGCCTGCCTCAAGAAAGGTCAAGGCTACAGTCAAAACAGCCCTGGCCACCGTGGGAAGCAGGGGTCGATCTGTCCAAGGAACATCGCACATGGAGCTTCTTAGTCTCCAGAAGTCACGCCTTTTCATTCCTTGGTTTGATTTCTGCAGCATTGATGGAACCCACAAGCAACAGCATGTGCAAGGGGCCAATTAACAATGCTGCAAGAGGACATACATCAAACTGTTTACCCATCCAAACTGTAGCACATAACATGACAGCATATGGTATTAAAGGCGTTTTATTAAAACAGTGAACATTAAAACAAAAATGTTTCCCTATTAAACTGGGCAATGTCTGAATTGTTCCAATGAGTTGCGTCTAAAAATTTCACAAATCAGGGCAAATCAAATTATAATCGAGATCAAGATTCAGTCATTTCTAATCACAAGCTTTAAATCTTTATAATTCAGCTATTTTAGTCCATAGCCAAGTCAGTGAAGCCATGTGGTTTGGCACAAAGTTCAGGCATTGGAGGAAGATATTCTTTGTGTTCAGGACATTCATATTTAACATTTGCATTTTGCTTTTAATAAGACAAAATAAAAAAAATCATATTTTCCACCTATCTCGCAAATATATACTATATCCTTTTACACCAAGTACGTTGAGTAATATTTCAGTATTATATTTTAAACAGCCAAGACAAAAACACAACAATCCCCAGTCATGACTAGGGCCAAGAACCTGGCCTCTCAAGTATAGTTCATTCATGGTTCTCTTGCACCAATGTTTCCACTTTGTCCCTTAAAAAATCATTTATTTCCCATGATGAAGCTAGGGACCTCGGCATCATCCTCTGCCTCTCGGTCCTCTTCACCCTCCTTATCGCTGCTATCAGAACTTTTCTCATTGCTGTCCCC
>NW_027316086.1:0-25000 GCF_026437365.1 Eucyclogobius newberryi
TCAGGGGGGGTCCCTCAGGGGGGCCCCCCCTGTTATTGATCTGCCCAGAAGCTGCAAGAGTGTAATGCAGGGTTCAGAAGAAGCTGTATCGCAAAATGCGACGCAATTTCTCTCAAATGCGATGCATTCCTCAGAAAAAAAGTGTGTTTGTATCGCAGCTTTTGCGATACAAAAATGTGTGTTCAATTGTATCACCAAAGCTCCTAAAAGTACTGATCACTCGTCAATCCATCGTCAACAACGGCATGACACTATGTAGGAGGAGCCACCGGGAGGAGCCACCGGGAGGAGCCACCGGGAGGAGCCACCGGGAGGAGCCACCAGGAGGAGCCACCAGCGCGCTGAGGGTCATGTGTTACACAGTTATTGTCGTGAGATTAGCGAGACGTGACGCTTGTCAAAGCCCCTCCTCCCGCTCTCCCAGTGGCTCCTCCCACTCTCCCGGTGGCTCCTCCCACTCTCCCGGTGGCTCCACCCACTCTCCCAGTGGCTCCTCCCGCTCTCCCAGTGGCTCCTCCCGCTCTCCCAGTGGCTCCTCCCGCTCTCCCAGTGGCTCCTCCCGCTCTCCCAGTGGCTCCTCCCACTCTCCCAGTGGCTCCTCCCGCTCTCCCAGTGGCTCCTCCCGCTCTCCCAGTGGCTCCTCCCGCTCTCCCAGTGGCTCCTCCCGCTCTCCCAGTGAATCCTCCCGCTCTCCCAGTGGCTCCTCCCGCTCTCCCAGTGGCTCCTCCCGCTCTCCCAGTGGCTCCTCCCACTATCCCAGTGGCTCCTCCCGCTCTCCCAGTGGCTCCTCCCGCTCTCCCAGTGGCTCCTCCCGCTCTCCCAGTGGCTCCTCCCGCTCTCCCAGTGGCTCCTCCCGCTCTCCCAGTGGCTCCTCCCGCTCTCCCAGTGGCTCCTCCCGCTCTTCCAGTGGCTCCTCCCGCTCTTCCAGTGGCTCCTCCCGCTCTTCCAGTGGCTCCTCCCGCTCTCCCAGTGGCTCCTCCCGCTCTCCCAGTGGCTCCTCCCGCTCTCCCAGTGGCTCCTCCCACTCTCCCAGTGGCTCCTCCCACTATCCCAGTGGCTCCTCCCACTCTCCCAGTGGCTCCTCCCGCTCTTCCAGTGGCTCCTCCCGCTCTCCCAGTGGCTCCTCCCACTATCCCAGTGGCTCCTCCCGCTCTCCCAGTGGCTCCTCCCGCTCTTCCAGTGGCTCCTCCCGCTCTTCCAGTGGCTCCTCCCGCTCTCCCAGTGGCTCCTCCCGCTCTCCCAGTGGCTCCTCCCGCTCTCCCAGTGGCTCCTCCCACTCTCCCAGTGAATCCTCCCGCTCTCCCAGTGGCTCCTCCCGCTCTCCCAGTGGCTCCTCCCACTCTCCCAGTGGCTCCTCCCACTATCCCAGTGGCTCCTCCCGCTCTCCCAGTGGCTCCTCCCACTCTCCCAGTGAATCCTCCCACTCTCCCAGTGGCTCCTCCCACTCTCCCAGTGGCTCCTCCCACTATCCCAGTGGCTCCTCCCGCTCTCCCAGTGGCTCCTCCCACTCTCCCAGTGAATCCTCCCACTCTCCCAGTGGCTCCTCCCGCTCTCCCAGTGGCTCCTCCCGCTCTCCCAGTGGCTCCTCCCGCTCTCCCAGTGGCTCCTCCCGCTCTCCCAGTGGCTCCTCCCACTCTCCCGTTTTCAGACTAGATCAGGCTTCAGAGAACCAAATGGGTCAAAGTCCCTCATGTCCAGGACAGAGACGTGTCGTGTGTTAGAGAAGTCATTCTGATACAAACAGCTCATCGTCATGACGACTCTGGTGGTGATATGTAACTTGTGAGTGTAAAGAGCATTAATATGTAAATGAGACTCATGCAAATAATCATCTGATGATGATGATGTGGAAGAAAGTTGTAAATAAGACCGTCTGACTTGGTGTTAATTTATTTGTTCAACAACTAATTATATTTGCAAGTTTTCTGTTTTTGTGTGTAAGTGTTTAAAGCTGAATTTGTTAAAAGTTCTTTTAAATAGTCTATTCAAATACATTGCCACACTGTCCTGTGTGGACATGACACATGTAGGACGCTGTGTGGACATGACACATGTAGGACGCTGCTGTCTCAGATATATATATATATATATACATACATATAAATATATATATATATCTGGCACCAGCAGGAGGCCGGTCCATGTTTAGTCCTGACTCTGGCACCAGCAGGAGGCCGCTCCATGTTTAGTCCTGACTCTGGCACCAGCAGGAGGCCGCTCCATGTTTAGTCCTGACTCTGGCACCAGCAGGAGGCCGCTCCATGTTTAGTCCTGACTCTGGCACCAGCAGGAGGCCGGTCCATGTTTAGTCCTGACTCTGGCACCAGCAGGAGGCCGGTCCCTGAGGTCCTCAGAGTCCGAGATGGTTCATATGGCACTAACATATCCAAGATGTACTTTGGTGCTAGGCCATGAAGAGACTTGTACACAAGCAGAGCTGCTTTAAAGTCTCTTCTCTGAGCCACAGGGGGCAGTGCAGAGACCTGAGAACAGGACTAATGTGATCATACTTCCTGGTTCTGGTCAGGACCCGAGCAGCAGCGTTCTGGATGTACTGCAGCTGTTTTACAGCTCGTTTGGAGAGACCAGTGAGCAGGCCGTTACAGTCTAATCTACTGGAGACAAACGCATGGATAAGTCTCTCTAAATCTGGTTTTGACACTATATTTCTGATTTTGGCAATGTTTTTTAGATGGTAAAAAGCTGCTGATGTTATTGATTTGACGTGGCTATTAAAGTTCAAGTCTGAGTCCATTATTACCCCCAGATTTCTAATTTGGTTTGTAGGTTTTAGAGCGAGACTCTGGAGGTGACCGCTAACACTTTCTCTTTGTTTCTGTGGGCCAAAAACGATTATTTCAGTCTTGTCTGAGTTCAGCTGGAGAAAGTTGTTTTGCATCCACAAACTGATCTGTTGGATGCAGTGACAGAGTGAATCTACTGGTCCATAGTCACCTGCCGACAGTGAAACATAGATCTGAGTGTCGTCTGCATCATTGTGATAGGACACATTTTCACTGCGCATCAACTGACCCAACGGCAGCATGTAGAGGTTGAACAGAAGGGGACCCAGGACTGACCCTTGGGGCACTCCACAGGTCAGGGTCATGTGGTCTGAGACACAGCTACCAATTTCAACAAAGTACTTCCTGTCTTCCAGATAGGACCTTAACCAGTTTAGGGCAGTACCAGTGATGCCCAGCCAGTCCTCTAGTCTCTGTAAGAGGATCCCATGATCGACAGTGTCAAAAGCAGCACTCAGATCCAACAGAATTAAGACTGAGGCTTTGCCCGTGTCAGTGTTCAGGCGGATGTCATTTGTCACCTTGACAAGAGCAGTCTCAGCGCTGTGATGAGGTCTAAAACCTGACTGAAAAACATCAAATGAGTTGTTTATTAAGAGGAAATCTGTGAGCTGTTGGTAAACAACCTTTTCAAGGACTTTGCCCCAAAATGGCAGATTAGAGATGGGCCGGTAATGACTCAGTACTGCGGCATCAAGACTGCTCTTCTTTAGGAGAGGCTTTATGACCGCAGTTTTCAAAGACATTGGGAATGTTCCAGATTGAAGCGACATGTTAACTATGTGAGTGAATGGTGCTAACAAACTGTTCAGCACAGACTTTAGAAATCTGGTGGGTAACACATCAAGGCAGCATGTAGATGAACTCAGACTGGTGATGATCTCATGGACAGTTTTGTCAGTTACAGGTGCAAAGTGAGTTAGCTCTAAGTGTCTTGGTGGTTTTAGGGTAATTTTTTGAATTGTGGGATTTATAGCATTTTTAATGCCCTGAACTTTGCCATTAAAGAATAATGCAAACTCATTACACTTGGATGTGGAAATGAGTTCTAACGGCAGCTGAGCTGGAGGGTTTGTTAATCTGTTTACTGTGGCAAACAGGACACGCCAGTTGTTACTGCAGCTTCCAATTATTTCAGAAAAATATCTTTCCCTAGTTCTACATAAGATTAGGTTGTACATATTCAGCTTTTCTTTGTAAATCTCTTTTTGAACCTGGAGCTTTGACTTGCGCCATTTCCGTTCGGCCCTGCGGCACTCCCTTTTCTGTGCCCTGACCCAATCATCATTTCTCCACGGCGCCTTCTGCTTATTTTTAACCATTTTAGCCTTTATAGGGGCGATGGTGTCCAGAACATTCAAAACACTAAATGTAACAGAGTTCAACAAATCATTTACATTAGAACATGAGACATTTTCGAAGTTTATCATTTCCATAAACAGTGCACCTGTGCCATCACTTATGTGTCTCCTCTGAACAACTGCAGGACCAACCGGAGGTTGGGGAGAAACAGACAGGTCAAAGAAGACACAGAAATGATCAGACAGAGCAACATCGATCACATTAACATTTGAAATATTTACCCCCTTTGTAATTATGAGATCTAGAGTGTGTCCTTTGCTGTGGGTGGGGCCTCTCACATGCTGAGTAAGACTGAAGGTTTCAAGGACAGCATCAAGCTCTTTAGCGTTTCTGTCACAAATATTATCAACATGCACATTGAAATCACCTGTAATGACCAAACCATCAAAGTCTGTGCATACGACTGAAACATCTCAGTAAAATCATCAATAAAACTTTGGCAGTGCTGGGGAGGCTTGTATAAAACAATGAAGAGAATGGATGGAGACCGTTTTAGCTCCATTTTAAAGGATACATACTCAAATGATGAAAACACCCCAAAAGACAACCTGCGGGTAATTATTTCATCTCTAAAGACAGCACAGACTCCACCCCCTTTTTTGTTTTCTCGTGTTTCAGATTCAAACTTAAAGTTGGGTGGAGCAGATTCTATCAGAACTACATTTCCTGTGTTTTTGTCAAGCCATGTTTCAGTTAAAAACATAAAATCAAGATTATAAGAAGAAATAAAATGATTAATTAAGAGAGATTTGTTACATAAGGATCTGACATTTAGCACAGCAAGTTTCAGACTAGTTTCAGTGGGACTGAGCTTTATCTTTTCACAGGGAATATGAATCACATTTCTCAGATTGGGCCTGACTCGCATTTTGTTTTTCCATCTCTGTGATGATGTGACTACAGAAATAGCACTAGGGGGGGCTCTTTTTACATAGGGCCCCGGGTTGGTTTGATTTTTTATTGTGACAATAAGTCCCGGCAACGCTGAGACCCAGTGCATCCTAGCTATGGGAGATACCAGGTGAAAGGCGAGGTTGGATGGGTGGTGGGGCTTTTGTAGCCAAGGAGAGTTTGGGACCAGGTGAGAGGCGAGGGGGGATGGGTGGTGGGGCTTTTGTTGGTGTAGTCGGCTTGTGCAGGGAAGAGTTGATAAGTATTGACATAGCCCTTGCTATATTGGGCGTGAGTGGAGCCATCTTAATGCCTGATTTGATCAGACTTTCAAAATGGCTGGGAAGGCCCATGGGTGAGAGTGGAGATGAGAAGGAGAATGATGAATCTTTAGTGGGAGTAGATGTTGCAGGGGGAACCCAGGGCTGGTGTGAAGGCAGGGGCGATGACAGGGATGTTGTTGGGCTTGTCACAGATGGGTCCAAGGCCTTTGAAGATTGTTCCTTTGCTGGAGGCGGTGGAGGTGAATGTGGAGCAGCTGGAGCTGAATCCTTTGCTGGTGGTGGTGGAGCAGCTGCTGATGAATCCTTTGGTGGAGGCTGAGGTTGTGGTGCTTTTGATGTTGAAACATTGGCTCGGTCTCTGGCTGATGGAGCAGGAATTCTTCTCTCATTCCTCTCTTCTCTAACTATCTGCTCAGGACCCTGTCCAGGCCCAGTCCAATGCCTCAGAGCGTGGAGCAGGTTCTCTGTCAGCACCCTCACTCCACCTCTGCATAGGTGGGGGCCATTTCTCTTAAACAGGTCCTCTCGTTTCCAGAATAGATAGAAGTTCTCAATATAGTGTAGTCCTCTCGGGGAGCACTCTTTGGACAGCCATGTGTTCAGCTGAAGAAGCCGGCTAAACTTGTTTATCCTCCTGTCGATGTTTGGAAGAGGTCCACTTATGAATGTTTTGATTTCCATTTTATCAAGCACGTCGAATAACTTCAAGAAGTCTTTTTTCAAAACTTCAGTCTGTTCCCGCCGCATGTCCACTGCACCCACGTGCACAATCAGCTGTTTAGCTCCTCCATGCTTAGCCATAATATTTGGAAGGAGTGACGTTATCTCAGAAACAGTGGCGCTTGGAAAAGAATGTGTGTTTATCTTTTCATGCGTCACGTGACTTATCGCGCCGTCCCCAACTAAAACAATCTGCGTGACCTTGGCTCCTGGCACAGATCCTCCTCGCTGTATTTTGGCCACGTCATCTTTCCTTTTTTCATTTAATGTGTGTAGTGTGTGTAGCGTGTAGTGTGTGTAGTGTGTAGCGTGTGTAGTGTGTGTAGTGTGTGTAGCGTGTAGTGTGTGTAGTGTGTAGCGTGTGTAGTGTGTGTAGTGTGTGTAGCGTGTAGTGTGTGTAGCGTGTGTAGTGTAGCGTGTGTAGCGTGTAGTGTGTGTAGTGTGTAGTGTGTAGCGCGTGTAGTGTGTAGTGAGTAGTGTGTAGTGTGTAGCGTGTGTAGTGTGTAGTGTGTAGCGTGTGTAGTGTGTGTAGTGTGTAGCGTGTGTAGTGTGTAGTGTGTGTAGCGTGTAGTGTGTGTAGCGTGTGTAGCGTGTGTAGTGTGTAGTGTGTGTAGCGTGTAGTGTGTAGCGTGTGTAATGTGTGTAGCGTGTAGTGTGTAGTGTGTGTAGTGTGTAGCGTGTGTAGTGTGTAGCGTGTAGTGTGTGTAGTGTGTGTAGTGTGTGTAGCGTGTATTGTGTAGTGTGTAGCGTGTGTAGCGTGTGTAGCGTGTAGTGTGTAGCGTGTGTAGCATGTAGTGTGTAGCGTGTGTAGCGTGTAGCGTGTGTAGCGTGTGTAGTGTGTGTAACATGTGTAGCGTGTGTAGTGTGTAGCGTGTAGCGTGTGTAGCGTGTAGCGTGTGTAGCGTGTGTAGCGTGTGTAGCGTGTAGCGTTACCTTCAGGCGTGGCGCTCTCCTTGCCTCGAGCAGAAGGGTTCAGGAGGCTGCTGGCGTTGGGCTGATGTTCAGGACTCTTGACGATGGCGCTCATGAGGATCTGATGTCTGGCCTGAGCCGGAGTCGTGGGCCCCGTGGGCCCCATGTGCTCCTGAGCCTTAAAGTGGGCCGCTGCAACCACACACACTGGAGTCATTCTTTTGTGTTTTGTGTGTTCTCTCTTATCCAATCATCTGGCTGTGGAGCTCCTCCAGAGAGAACCAGGCCCCTTTGGAAGCTAGAACCTTAAACATGGCCCGTGTTTGAGAGGAGGGTCCTACTGAAGAGTGTAAGTGAAATAGAACCTTAAACATGGCCCGTGTTTGAGAGGAGGGTTCTACTGAAGAGTGTAAGTGACTAGAACCTTAAACATGGCCCCGTGTTTGAGAGGAGGGTTCTACTGAAGAGTGTAAGTGAACTAGAACCTTAAACGTGGCCCGTGTTTGAGAGGAGGGTTCTACTGAAGAGTGTAAGTGAACTAGAACCTTAAACGTGGCCCGTGTTTGAGAGGAGGGTTCTACTGAAGAGTGTAAGTGAACTAGAACCTTAAACGTGGCCCGTGTTTGAGAGGAGGGTTCTACTGAAGAGTGTAAGTGAACTAGAACCTTAAACATGGCCCCGTGTTTGAGAGGAGGGTTCTACTGAAGAGTGTAAGTGAACTAGAACCTTAAACATGGCCCCGTGTTTGAGAGGAGGGTTCTACTTTGAAGAGTGTAAGTGAACTAGAACCTTAAACATGGCCCGTGTTTGAGAGGAGGGTTCTACTTTGAAGAGTGTAGGTGAACTAGAACCTTAAACATGGCCCCGTGTTTGAGAGGAGGGTTCTACTTTGAAGAGTGTAGGTGAACTAGAACCTTAAACATGGCCCCGTGTTTGAGAGGAGGGTTCTACTTTGAAGAGTGTAACTGAACTAGAACCTTAAACATGGCCCCGTGTTTGAGAGGAGGGTTCTACTTTGAAGAGTGTAAGTGAACTAGAACCTTAAACATGGCCCGTGTTTGAGAGGAGGGTTCTACTTTGAAGAGTGTAACTGAACTAGAACCTTAAACGTGGCCCGTGTTTGAGAGGAGGGTTCTACTTTGAAGAGTGTAACTGAACTAGAACCTTAAACATGGCCCCGTGTTTGAGAGGAGGGTTCTACTTTGAAGAGTGTAAGTGAACTAGAACCTTAAACATGGCCCCGTGTTTGAGAGGAGGGACCTACTGAAGAGTGTAACTGAACTAGAACCTTAAACATGGCCCGTGTTTGAGAGGAGGGTCCTACTGAAGAGTGTAACTGAACTAGAACCTTAAACATGGCCCCGTGTTTGAGAGGAGGGTTCTACTTTGAAGAGTGTAGGTGAACTAGAACCTTAAACATGGCCCGTGTTTGAGAGGAAGGTTCTACTTTGAAGAGTGTAAGTGAACTAGAGTGAGACAAACCTTCTTCTCTGAGCGAGCGCAGTTCGATCCTCATCTTCTGCAGAGCCTCCTCCAGCTCAGAGCAGTGAGATCGTTCCCTCTCCAGAGCCAGCTTCATGTCTCCATAATGAAGAGGAACCGAGGGCTGAGGCAGAGGAGTGAGGGCCCCGTTTGTGGTGGTGCCAACGTCCTCACGCTTACGCCCGAAGATGCCCTGAGAACATGAGACAGAGAACACATGAGACAGAGAGAACATGAGACAGAGAGAACATGAGATAGAGAGAACATGAGACAGAGAACACATGAGACTGAGAGAACATGAGACAGAGAGAACATGAGACAGAGAGAACATGAGACAGAGAACATGAGACAGAGAGAACATGAGACAGAGAGAACATGAGACAGAGAGAACATGAGACAGAGAGAACATGAGACAGAGAACATGAGACAGAGAACATGAGACAGAGAGAACATGAGACAGAGAGAACATGAGACAGAGAGAACATGAGACAGAGAGAACATGAGACAGAGAGAACATGAGACAGAGAGAACATGAGACAGAGAGAACATGAGACAGAGAGAACATGAGACAGAGAGAACATGAGACAGAGAGAACATGAGACAGAGAGAACATGAGACAGAGAGAACATGAGACAGAGAACATGAGACAGAGAACATGAGACAGAGAGAACATGAGACAGAGAGAACATGAGACAGAGAGAACATGAGACAGAGAGAACATGAGACAGAGAGAACATGAGACAGAGAACATGAGACAAAGAGAACATGAGACAGATAACATGAGACAGAGAACATGAGACAGAGAGAACATGAGACAGAGAACATGAGACAGAGAACACATGAGACAGAGAGAACATGAGACAGAGAACACATGAGACTGAGAGAACATGAGACAGAGAACATGAGACAGAGAACATGAGACAGAGAACACATGAGACAGAGAACATGAGACAGAGAGAACATGAGAAAGAGAACATGAGACAGAGAACATGAGACAGAGAGAACATGAGACAGAGAGAACATGAGACAGAGAACATGAGACAGAGAACATGAGACAGAGAACACATGAGACAGAGAGAACATGAGACAGAGAGAACATGAGACAGAGAGAACATGAGACAGAGAACACATGAGACAGAGAGAACATGAGACAGAGAACACATGAGACAGAGAGAACATGAGACAGAGAGAACATGAGACAGAGAGAACATGAGACAGAGAACACATGAGACAGAGAGAACATGAGACAGAGAGAACATGAGACAGAGAGAACATGAGACAGAGAGAACATGAGAGAGAGAACATGAGACAGAGAGAACATGAGACAGAGAGAACATGAGAGAGAGAACATGAGACAGAGAGAACATGAGAGAGAGAACATGAGACAGAGAGAACATGAGAGAGAGAACATGAGACAGAGAGAACATGAGACAGAGAGAACATGAGACAGAGAACACATGAGACTGAGAGAACATGAGACAGAGAACATGAGACAGAGAACATGAGACAGAGAGAACATGAGACAGAGAGAACATGAGACAGAGAACACATGAGACAGAGAGAACATGAGACAGAGAGAACATGAGACAGAGAACACATGAGACAGAGAGAACATGAGACAGAGAGAACATGAGACAGAGAACACATGAGACAGAGAGAACATGAGACAGAGAACACATGAGACAGAGAGAACATGAGACAGAGAGAACATGAGACAGAGAGAACATGAGACAGAGAACACATGAGACAGAGAGAACATGAGACAGAGAGAACATGAGACAGAGAACACATGAGACAGAGAGAACATGAGACAGAGAACACATGAGACTGAGAGAACATGAGACAGAGAACATGAGACAGAGAACACATGAGACAGAGAGAACATGAGACAGAGAGAACATGAGAAAGAGAACATGAGACAGAGAACATGAGACAGAGAGAACATGAGACAGAGAGAACATGAGACAGAGAACATGAGACAGAGAGAACATGAGACAGAGAACATGAGACAGAGAACATGAGACAGAGAACACATGAGACAGAGAGAACATGAGACAGAGAGAACATGAGACAGAGAACATGAGACAGAGAACATGAGACAGAGAACATGAGACAGAGAACATGAGACAGAGAGAACATGAGACAGAGAGAACATGAGACAGAGAGAACATGAGACAGAGAACATGAGACAGAGAGAACATGAGACAGAGAGAACATGAGATAGAGAGAACATGAGACAGAGAGAACATGAGACAGAGAACATGAGACAGAGAACATGAGACAGAGAACATGAGACAGAGAACATGAGACAGAGAGAACATGAGACAGAGAACATGAGACAGAGAGAACATGAGACAGAGAACATGAGACAGAGAGAACATGAGACAGAGAACATGAGACAGAGAACATGAGACAGAGAACATGAGACAGAGAACATGAGACAGAGAGAACATGAGACAGAGAGAACATGAGACAGAGAGAACATGAGAGAGAGAACATGAGAGAGAGAGAACATGAGAGAGAGAACATGAGACAGAGAACACATGAGAGAGAGAACATGAGACAGAGAACATGAGACAGAGAACATGAGACAGAGAACATGAGACAGAGAGAACATGAGACAGAGAACATGAGACAGAGAACATGAGACAGAGAGAACATGAGACAGAGAACATGAGACAGAGAGAACATGAGACAGAGAACATGAGACAGAGAGAACATGAGACAGAGAGAACATGAGACAGAGAGAACATGAGACAGAGAGAACATGAGACAGAGAGAACATGAGACAGAGAGAACATGAGACAGAGAGAACATGAGACAGAGAGAACATGAGACAGAGAACACATGAGACAGAGAACATGAGACAGAGAACACATGAGACAGAGAGAACATGAGACAGAGAACATGAGACAGAGAGAACATGAGACAGAGAGAACATGAGACAGAGAGAACATGAGACAGAGAGAACATGAGACAGAGAGAACATGAGACAGAGAGAACATGAGACAGAGAACATGAGACAGAGAGAACATGAGACAGAGAGAACATGAGACAGAGAGAACATGAGACAGAGAGAACATGAGACAGAGAGAACATGAGACAGAGAGAACATGAGACAGAGAACACATGAGACAGAGAGAACATGAGACAGAGAGAACATGAGACAGAGAGAACATGAGACAGAGAGAACATGAGACAGAGAGAACATGAGACAGAGAGAACATGAGAGAGAGAACACATGAGACAGAGAGAACATGAGACCAGGACCAGGACCAGGACCAGGACCAGGACCAGGACCAGGACCAGGACCAGGACCAGGACCAGGACCACAGACCTTCTTCTTCTTGGTTGGCTGGTCCATCTTGGCCTGGAGGAAGTCGATGAGTTTGGTTTGCTGTGAGATGGTTCCCTCCATCTTCACCTTCTCATGAGAATACACCGCCTGAAGGACCAGAAAGACCTGCTCAAGATATGATGCTTTCAACAAGTTTAAACCATTCAGGAGAAGGGACGAGATCAGAAGAAAGTATTGCTCCTGAGAGAGAAGAACATGGAACACGCTCTGCTTTATCCTGCAACGCTGACCATCAACGTGAGAGGAAAGATTAAGAGATTCACTTCAGCCGAGGAGAATTCAATGCAGGATCTGCCTTATTTCAATGAAGGGTCCTGGACTGAGCCATGTGAGCATGTGCCCAATGTGGGCCAGTGTGGGCCAACTTTGGTTTGTATATGCCCAAGGGAAGGCCTTATGTCAGCCCTACCAGAGGGTCTTTTATCTAGAAAATGGCTTTCCCTCCACACTTTGATCTCTTTTTGGATCAGTCTGTGGGCTCTTTGCATGATGTTTGTTCTGTTGTGTGTGTGACACAGAGAGTGTGTGTGACACAGAGAGTGTGTGTATTACACAGAGAGTGTGTGTGACACAGAGAGTGTGTGTGACACAGAGAGTGTGTGTGTTACACAGAGAGTGTGTGTGACACAGAGAGTGTGTGTGACACAGAGAGTGTGTGTGACACAGAGAGTGTGTGTATTACACAGAGAGTGTGTGTGACACAGAGAGTGTGTGTGACACAGAGAGTGTGTGTGTTACACAGAGAGTGTGTGTGACACAGAGAGTGTGTGTATTACACAGAGAGTGTGTGTGTTACACAGAGAGTGTGTGTGACACAGAGAGTGTGTGTATTACACAGAGAGTGTGTGTGACACAGAGAGTGTGTGTATTACACAGAGAGTGTGTGTGACACAGAGAGTGTGTGTGACACAGAGAGTGTGTGTATTACACAGAGAGTGTGTGTGACACAGAGAGTGTGTGTGACACAGAGAGTGTGTGTGTTACACAGAGAGTGTGTGTGACACAGAGAGTGTGTGTTACACAGAGAGTGTGTGTGACACAGAGAGTGTGTGTGACACAGAGAGTGTGTGTGTTACACAGAGAGTGTGTGTGACACAGAGAGTGTGTGTTACACAGAGAGTGTGTGTGTTACACAGAGAGTGTGTGTGACACAGAGAGTGTGTGTGACACAGAGAGTGTGTGTGACACAGAGAGTGTGTGTGTTACACAGAGAGTGTGTGTGACACAGAGAGTGTGTGTGACACAGAGAGTGTGTGTATTACACAGAGAGTGTGTGTGACACAGAGAGTGTGTGTGTTACACAGAGAGTGTGTGTGACACAGAGAGTGTGTATTACACAGAGAGTGTGTGTGTTACACAGAGAGTGTGTGTATTACACAGAGAGTGTGTGTGACACAGAGAGTGTGTGTGACACAGAGAGTGTGTGTATTACACAGAGAGTGTGTGTGACACAGAGAGTGTGTGTGTTACACAGAGAGTGTGTGTGACACAGAGAGTGTGTGTATTACACAGAGAGTGTGTGTGACACAGAGAGTGTGTGTGACACAGAGAGTGTGTGTGTTACACAGAGAGTGTGTGTGACACAGAGTGTGTGTGACACAGAGAGTGTGTGTGACACAGAGAGTGTGTGTGACACAGAGAGTGTGTGTGACACAGAGAGTGTGTGTGTTACACAGAGAGTGTGTGTGACACAGAGAGTGTGTATTACACAGAGTGTGTGTGTTACACAGAGAGTGTGTGTATTACACAGAGAGTGTGTGTGACACAGAGAGTGTGTGTGACACAGAGAGTGTGTGTGACACAGAGAGTGTGTGTGTTACACAGAGAGTGTGTGTGACACAGAGAGTGTGTGTATTACACAGAGAGTGTGTGTGTTACACAGAGAGTGTGTGTGTTACACAGAGAGTGTGTGTGTTACACAGAGAGTGTGTGTGACACAGAGAGTGTGTGTGACACAGAGAGTGTGTGTGTTACACAGAGAGTGTGTGTGACACAGAGAGTGTGTGTATTACAGAGAGTGTGTGTATTACAGAGAGTGTGTGTATTACACAGAGAGTGTGTGTATTACACAGAGAGTGTGTGTGACACAGAGAGTGTGTGTGTGACACAGAGAGTGTGTGTGACACAGAGAGTGTGTGTATTACACAGAGAGTGTGTGTTACACAGAGAGTGTGTGTTACACAGAGAGTGTGTATTACACAGAGTGTGTGTTACACAGAGAGTGTGTGTGACACAGAGAGTGTGTGTGACACAGAGAGCGTGTGTGTTACACAGAGAGTGTGTGTGTGACACAGAGAGTGTGTGTGTGACACAGAGAGTGTGTGTGTGACACAGAGAGTGTGTGTGACACAGAGAGTGTGTGTATTACACAGAGAGTGTGTGTGTTACACAGAGAGTGTGTGTATTACAGAGAGTGTGTGTATTACAGAGAGTGTGTGTATTACACAGAGAGTGTGTGTATTACACAGAGAGTGTGTGTGACACAGAGAGTGTGTGTGTTACACAGAGAGTGTGTGTGACACAGAGAGTGTGTGTGACACAGAGAGTGTGTGTATTACACAGAGAGTGTGTGTTACACAGAGAGTGTGTGTGACACAGAGAGTGTGTGTATTACACAGAGAGTGTGTGTTACACAGAGAGTGTGTGTTACACAGAGAGTGTGTATTACACAGAGTGTGTGTTACACAGAGAGTGTGTGTTACACAGAGAGTGTGTGTGACACACAGAGTGTGTGTGACACAGAGAGTGTGTGTGTTACACAGAGAGTGTGTGTGACACAGAGAGTGTGTGTGACACAGAGAGTGTGTGTATTACACAGAGAGTGTGTGTTACACAGAGAGTGTGTGTTACACAGAGAGTGTGTATTACACAGAGTGTGTGTTACACAGAGAGTGTGTGTTACACAGAGAGTGTGTGTGACACACAGAGTGTGTGTGACACAGAGAGTGTGTATTACACAGAGTGTGTGTATTACACAGAGTGTGTGTTACACAGAGAGTGTGTGTGACACAGAGAGTGTGTGTGACACAGAGAGCGTGTGTGTTACACAGAGAGTGTGTGTGTGACACAGAGAGTGTGTGTGTGACACAGAGAGTGTGTGTGTGACACAGAGAGTGTGTGTGTTACACATACACACTGAGTGTGTGTGTGACACAGAGTGTGTGTGACACAGAGAGTGTGTGTGACACAGAGAGTGTGTGTGACACAGAGAGTGTGTGTGTTACAGAGTGTGTGTTACACAGAGAGTGTGTGTGTTACACAGAGTGTGTGTTACACAGAGAGTGTTTGTTACACAGTGTGTGTGTGTTACACAGAGAGTGTGTGTGTGACAGTGTGTGTGTTACAGAGTGTGTGTTACACAGAGAGTGTGTGTGTGACAGAGAGTGTGTTACACAGAGAGTGTGTGTGTTACACAGAGTGTGTGTTACACAGAGTGTGTGTTACACAGTGTGTGTGTGTGTGTGTTACACAGAGCGTGTGTGACACATACACACAGAGTGTGTGTGTGTGACACAGAGTGTGTGTGTGTTACACAGAGTGTGTGTAACACATACACACAGAGTGTGTGTGTGTGTGTGTTACACAGAGTGTGTGTGACACATACACACAGAGTGTGTGTGTGTGTTACACAGAGTGTGTGTAACACATACACACAGAGTGTGTGTGTGTTACACAGAGTGTGTGTAACACATACACACAGAGTGTGTGTGTGTGTTACACAGAGTGTGTGTGTGTGTTACACAGAGTGTGTGTAACACATACACACAGAGTGTGTGTGTGTGTGTTACACAGAGTGTGTGTGTGTGTGACACAGAGTGTGTGTGACACAGAGAGTGTGTGTGTTACACAGAGTGTGTGTGTGTGTGACACAGAGTGTGTGTGACACAGAGAGTGTGTGTGTTACACAGAGTGTGTGTGTGTGTGACACAGAGTGTGTGTGACACATTTACAAGAATGATTTCTAAATGTTAAATACAACGGCGTCTGAAAGGTTCAAACAGCATCTTTTAATGTTCACCACATAATGAGTCCAATAAAGACAAAGATATTGACAAAGACGAGAAAAGAAGAAAATATTACAGACCTGGATGTTCTGGAGCCGGTACAGACCTGGATGTTCTGGAGCTGGTACAGACCTGGATGTTCTGGAGCTGGTACAGACCTGGATGTTCTGGAGCTGGTACAGACCTGGATGTTCTGGAGCTGGTACAGACCTGGATGTTCTGGAGCTGGTACAGACCTGGATGTTCTGGAGCCGGTACAGACCTGGATGTTCTCGAGCTGGTACAGACCTGGATGTTCTGGAGCTGGTACAGACCTGGATGTTCTGGAGCTGGTACAGACCTGGATGTTCTGGAGCTGGTACAGACCTGGATGTTCTGGAGCTGGTACAGACCTGGATGTTCTGGAGCTGGTACAGACCTGGATGTTCTGGAGCTGGTACAGACCTGGATGTTCTGGAGCCGGTACAGACCTGGATGTTCTCGAGCTGGTACAGACCTGGATGTTCTGGAGCTGGTACAGACCTGGATGTTCTCGAGCTGGTACAGACCTGGATGTTCTGGAGCTGGTACAGACCTGGATGTTCTGGAGCCGGTACAGACCTGGATGTTCTGGAGCCGGTACAGACCTGGATGTTCTGGAGCTGGTACAGACCTGGATGTTCTGGAGCTGGTACAGACCTGGATGTTCTGGAGCCGGTACAGACCTGGATGTTCTCGAGCTGGTACAGACCTGGATGTTCTGGAGCTGGTACAGACCTGGATGTTCTCGAGCTGGTACAGACCTGGATGTTCTGGAGCTGGTACAGACCTGGATGTTCTGGAGCTGGTACAGACCTGGATGTTCTGGAGCCGGTACAGACCTGGATGTTCTGGAGCTGGTACAGACCTGGATGTTCTGGAGCTGGTACAGACCTGGATGTTCTCGAGCTGGTACAGACCTGGATGTTCTGGAGCCGGTACAGACCTGGATGTTCTGGAGCCGGTACAGACCTGGATGTTCTGGAGCTGGTACAGACCTGGATGTTCTCGAGCTGGTACTCCAGGTCGGTTCTCTCGGTCTTTAACATGTCGGTCTGGTCCAGAGCGTCCTGAAGGCCCTGAGTGAGTCTGAAGATGTGAGTCTTCTGGAGATCCATCTGCTGCTGCAGTTTCCCCTGCTGCAGGAAGACCACAAACTCACTTTAAAACACAAAAGACTCAAATAAAGGTCTGAATCTGAAGCTTCAGAGAGAATATTTATGACTCAAGTCTTTTATTGATTAAAATCTGAAATAGTTTGTTTTTTGACAGTTTGATTGACGCACTTAAAAGCATTTACTTTCCTCAAAAACCGTCAGTAGATTCATTCTGGTTGTGCTTAATGACCTCCAAGGACGCCTGAACAATGACGCCTACACAAGGACGCCTGAACAATGACGCCTACACAAGGATGCCTGAACAATGACGCCTACACAAGGATGCCTGAACAATGACGCCTACACAAGGACGCCTGAACAATGACGCCTACACAATGACGCCTACACAAGGACGCCTACACAAGGACGCCTGAACAATGACGCCTACACAAGGATGCCTGAACAATGACGCCTACACAAGGACGCCTGAACAATGACGCCTACACAAGGATGCCTGAACAATGACGCCTACACAAGGACGCCTGAACAATGACGCCTACACAAGGATGCCTGAACAATGACGCCTACACAAGGACGCCTGAACAATGACGCCTACACAAGGACGCCTGAACAATGACGCCTACACAAGGATGCCTGAACAATGACGCCTACACAAGGACGCCTGAACAATGACGCCTACACAAGGATGCCTGAACAATGACGCCTACACAAGGACGCCTGAACAATGACGCCTACACAAGGATGCCTGAACAATGACGCCTACACAAGGACGCCTGAACAATGACGCCTACACAAGGATGCCTGAACAATGACGCCTACACAAGGACGCCTGAACAATGACGCCTACACAAGGACGCCTGAACAATGACGCCTACACAAGGACGCCTGAACAATGACGCCTACACAAGGATGCCTGAACAATGACGCCTACACAAGGACGCCTGAACAATGACGCCTACACAAGGACGCCTACACAAGGACGCCTACACAAGGACGCCTGAACAATGACGCCTACACAAGGACGCCTGAACAATGACGCCTACACAAGGATGCCTGAACAATGACGCCTACACAAGGACGCCTGAACAATGACGCCTACACAAGGACGCCTGAACAATGACGCCTACACAAGGATGCCTGAACAATGACGCCTACACAAGGACGCCTGAACAATGACGCCTACACAAGGATGCCTGAACAATGACGCCTACACAAGGATGCCTGAACAATGACGCCTACACAAGGACGCCTGAACAATGACGCCTACACAATGACGCCTACACAAGGACGCCTACACAAGGATGCCTGAACAATGACGCCTACACAAGGACGCCTGAACAATGACGCCTACACAAGGACGCCTGAACAATGACGCCTACACAAGGATGCCTGAACAATGACGCCTACACAAGGACGCCTGAACAATGACGCCTACACAAGGATGCCTGAACAATGACGCCTACACAAGGACGCCTGAACAATGACGCCTACACAAGGACGCCTGAACAATGACGCCTACACAAGGATGCCTGAACAATGACGCCTACACAAGGACGCCTGAACAATGACGCCTACACAAGGATGCCTGAACAATGACGCCTACACAAGGACGCCTGAACAATGACGCCTACACAAGGATGCCTGAACAATGACGCCTACACAAGGACGCCTGAACAATGACGCCTACACAAGGATGCCTGAACAATGACGCCTACACAAGGACGCCTGAACAATGACGCCTACACAAGGACGCCTGAACAATGACGCCTACACAAGGACGCCTGAACAATGACGCCTACACAAGGATGCCTGAACAATGACGCCTACACAAGGACGCCTGAACAATGACGCCTACACAAGGACGCCTACACAAGGACGCCTACACAAGGACGCCTGAACAATGACGCCTACACAAGGACGCCTGAACAATGACGCCTACACAAGGACGCCTACACAATGACGCCTACACAAGGACGCCTGAACAATGACGCCTACACAAGGACGCCTGAACAATGACGCCTACACAAGGACGCCTACACAAGGACGCCTGAACAATGACGCCTACACAAGGATGCCTGAACAATGACGCCTACACAAGGACGCCTGAACAATGACGCCTACACAAGGACGCCTGAACAATGACGCCTACACAAGGACGCCTGAACAATGATGCCTACACAAGGACGCCTGAACAATGACGCCTACACAAGGACGCCTGAACAATGACGCCTACACAAGGACGCCTGAACAATGACGCCTACACAAGGACGCCTGAACAATGACGCCTGAACAATGACGCCTACACAAGGACGCCTACACAAGGACGCCTGAACAATGACGCCTACACAAGGACGCCTGAACAATGACGCCTGAACAATGACGCCTACACAAGGACGCCTGAACAATGACGCCTACACAAGGACGCCTGAACAATGACGCCTACACAAGGACGCCTACACAAGGACGCCTGAACAATGACGCCTACACAAGGATGCCTGAACAATGACGCCTACACAAGGACGCCTGAACAATGACGCCTACACAAGGACGCCTACACAAGGACGCCTGAACAATGACGCCTACACAAGGACGCCTGAACAATGATGCCTACACAAGGACGCCTGAACAATGACGCCTACACAAGGACGCCTACACAAGGACGCCTGAACAATGACGCCTACACAAGGACGCCTGAACAATGACGCCTACACAAGGACGCCTGAACAATGACGCCTGAACAATGACGCCTACACAAGGACGCCTGAACAATGACGCCTACACAAGGACGCCTGAACAATGACGCCTACACAAGGACGCCTGAACAATGACGCCTACACAAGGACGCCTGAACAATGACGCCTACACAAGGACGCCTGAACAATGACGCCTACACAAGGACGCCTGAACAATGACGCCTACACAAGGACGCCTGAACAATGACGCCTACACAAGGACGCCTGAACAATGACGCCTACACAAGGACGCCTGAACAATGACGCCTACACAAGGACGCCTGAACAATGACGCCTACACAAGGACGCCTCCTCATCAGTCACTCACCTCCTCATCAGCCTCTCTCACCTCCTCATCAGTCTCTCACCTCCTCATCAGTCACTCACCTCCTCATCAGCCTCTCTCACCTCCTCATCAGCCTCTCTCACCTCCTCATCAGCCTCTCTCACCCCCCATCAGCCTCTCTCACCTCCTCATCAGCCTCTCTCACCTCCTCATCAGCCTCTCTCACCTCCTCATCAGCCTCTCACCTCCTCATCAGCCTCTCACCTCCTCATCAGCCTCTCACCTCCTCATCAGTCTCTCACCTCCTCATCAGCCTCTCTCACCTCCTCATCAGCCTCTCTCACCACCTCATCAGCCTCTCTCACCTCCTCATCAGTCTCTCACCTCCTCATCAGCCTCTCTCACCTCCTCATCAGCCTCTCTCACCTCCTCATCAGCCTCTCACCTCCTCATCAGTCTCTCACCCCCCCATCAGCCTCTCTCACCTCCTCATCAGCCTCTCTCACCTCCTCATCAGCCTCTCTCACCTCCTCATCAGCCTCTCTCACCTCCTCATCAGCCTCTCACCTCCTCATCAGCCTCTCTCACCTCCTCATCAGTCTCTCACCTCCTCATCAGCCTCTCTCACCTCCTCATCAGCCTCTCTCACCCCCCATCAGCCTCTCACCTCCTCATCAGCCTCTCTCACCTCCTCATCAGCCTCTCACCTCCTCATCAGCCTCTCACCTCCTCATCAGCCTCTCACCTCCTCATCAGTCTCTCACCTCCTCATCAGCCTCTCTCACCTCCTCATCAGCCTCTCTCACCTCCTCATCAGCCTCTCACCTCCTCATCAGCCTCTCACCTCCTCATCAGCCTCTCACCTCCTCATCAGTCTCTCACCTCCTCATCAGCCTCTCTCACCTCCTGATCAGCCTCTCTCACCTCCTCATCAGCCTCTCTCACCTCCTCATCAGCCTCTCTCACCTCCTCATCAGCCTCTCACCTCCTCATCAGCCTCTCTCACCTCCTCATCAGCCTCTCACCTCCTCATCAGCCTCTCACCTCCTCATCAGCCTCTCACCTCCTCATCAGTCTCTCACCTCCTCATCAGCCTCTCTCACCTCCTCATCAGTCTCTCACCTCCTCATCAGCCTCTCTCACCTCCTCATCAGCCTCTCTCACCTCCTCATCAGCCTCTCTCACCTCCTCATCAGCCTCTCACCTCCTCATCAGCCTCTCTCACCTCCTCCATCAGTCTCTCTCACCTCCTCCATCAGTCTCTCTCTCACCTCATCAGCCTCTCTCACCTCCTCATCAGTCACTCACCTCCTCATCAGCCTCTCTCACCTCCTCATCAGCCTCTCTCACCTCCTCTCTCACCTCCTCATCAGCCTCTCTCACCTCCTCATCAGTCTTTCACCTCCTCATCAGCCTCTCACCTCCTCATCAGTCACTCACCTCCTCATCAGCCCCTCTCACCTCATCAGCCTCTCTCACCTCCTCATCAGTCTCTCACCTCCTCATCAGCCTCTCACCTCCTCATCAGTCACTCACCTCCTCATCAGTCACTCACCTCCTCATCAGTCACTCACCTCCTCATCAGCCTCTCACCTCCTCATCAGCCTCTCTCACCTCCTCATCAGCCTCTCACCTCCTCATCAGCCTCTCACCTCCTCATCAGCCTCTCACCTCCTCATCAGTCACTCACCTCCTCATCAGTCACTCACCTCCTCATCAGCCTCTCTCACCTCCTGATCAGCCTCTCTCACCTCCTCATCAGCCTCTCTCACCTCCTCATCAGCCTCTCTCACCTCCTCATCAGCCTCTCTCACCTCCTCATCAGCCTCTCTCACCTCCTCATCAGCCTCTCTCACCTCCTCATCAGCCTCTCACCTCCTCATCAGCCTCTCACCTCCTCATCAGCCTCTCACCTCCTCATCAGTCTCTCACCTCCTCATCAGCCTCTCTCACCTCCTCATCAGTCTCTCACCTCCTCATCAGCCTCTCTCACCTCCTCATCAGCCTCTCTCACCTCCTCATCAGCCTCTCACCTCCTCATCAGCCTCTCTCACCTCCTCCATCAGTCTCTCTCACCTCCTCCATCAGTCTCTCTCTCACCTCCTCCATCAGTCTCTCTCTCACCTCCTCCATCAGTCTCTCTCTCACCTCATCAGCCTCTCTCACCTCCTCATCAGTCACTCACCTCCTCATCAGCCTCTCTCACCTCCTCATCAACCTCTCTCACCTCCTCTCTCACCTCCTCATCAGCCTCTCTCACCTCCTCATCAGTCTTTCACCTCCTCATCAGCCTCTCACCTCCTCATCAGTCACTCACCTCCTCATCAGCCTCTCTCACCTCCTCATCAGTCTTTCACCTCCTCATCAGTCTCTCACCTCCTCATCAGTCTCTCACCTCCTCATCAGCCTCTCACCTCCTCATCAGTCACTCACCTCCTCATCAGTCACTCACCTCCTCATCAGCCTCTCTCACCTCCTCATCAGCCTCTCTCACCTCCTCATCAGTCTTTCACCTCCTCATCAGCCTCTCACCTCCTCATCAGTCTCTCACCTCCTCATCAGTCACTCACCTCCTCATCAGCCTCTCTCACCTCCTCATCAGCCTCTCTCACCTCCTCATCAGCCTCTCTCACCTCATCAGCCTCTCTCACCTCCTCATCAGTCTCTCACCTCCTCATCAGCCTCTCACCTCCTCATCAGTCTCTCACCTCCTCATCAGTCACTCACCTCCTCATCAGCCTCTCTCACCTCCTCATCAGTCTCTCACCTCCTCATCAGCCTCTCTCACCTCCTCATCAGCCTCTCTCACCTCCTCATCAGCCTCTCTCACCTCCTCATCAGCCTCTCTCACCTCCTCATCAGCCTCTCTCACCTCCTCATCAGCCTCTCTCACCCCCCATCAGCCTCTCTCACCTCCTCATCAGCCTCTCACCTCCTCATCAGCCTCTCTCACCTCCTCATCAGCCTCTCACCTCCTCATCAGCCTCTCACCTCCTCATCAGCCTCTCACCTCCTCATCAGTCTCTCACCTCCTCATCAGCCTCTCTCACCTCCTCATCAGCCTCTCTCACCTCCTCATCAGCCTCTCTCACCTCCTCATCAGCCTCTCACCTCCTCATCAGCCACTCTCACCTCCTCATCAGCCTCTCTCACCTCCTCATCAGCCTCTCTCATCTCCTCATCAGCCTCTCTCACCTCCTCATCAGTCTCTCTCACCTCCTCATCAGCCTCTCTCACCTCCTCATCAGCCTCTCTCACCTCCTCATCAGCCTCTCTCACCTCCTCATCAGCCTCTCTCACCTCCTCATCAGCCTCTCTCACCTCCTCATCAGCCTCTCACCTCCTCATCAGCCTCTCACCTCCTCATCAGCCTCTCTCACCTCCTCATCAGCCTCTCACCTCCTCATCAGCCTCTCACCTCCTCATCAGCCTCTCACCTCCTCATCAGTCTCTCACCTCCTCATCAGCCTCTCTCACCTCCTCATCAGCCTCTCTCACCTCCTCATCAGCCTCTCTCACCTCCTCATCAGCCTCTCTCACCTCCTCATCAGCCTCTCACCTCCTCATCAGCCTCTCACCTCCTCATCAGTCACTCACCTCCTCATCAGCCTCTCTCACCTCCTCATCAGCCTCTCTCACCTCCTCATCAGCCTCTCTCACCACCTCATCAGCCTCTCACCTCCTCATCAGCCACTCTCACCTCCTCATCAGCCTCTCTCACCTCCTCATCAGTCTCTCTCACCTCCTCATCAGCCTCTCTCACCTCCTCATCAGCCTCTCTCACCTCCTCATCAGCCTCTCTCACCTCCTCATCAGCCTCTCTCACCTCCTCATCAGCCTCTCTCACCTCATCAGCCTCTCTCACCTCCTCATCAGTCTCTCACCTCCTCATCAGCCTCTCACCTCCTCATCAGTCTCTCACCTCCTCATCAGTCACTCACCTCCTCATCAGCCTCTCTCACCTCCTCATCAGCCTCTCTCACCTCCTCATCAGTCTCTCACCTCCTCATCAGCCTCTCTCACCTCCTCATCAGCCTCTCTCACCTCCTCATCAGCCTCTCTCACCTCCTCATCAGCCTCTCTCACCTCCTCATCAGCCTCTCTCACCCCCCCATCAGCCTCTCTCACCTCCTCATCAGCCTCTCACCTCCTCATCAGCCTCTCTCACCTCCTCATCAGCCTCTCTCACCTCCTCATCAGCCTCTCTCACCTCCTCATCAGCCTCTCTCACCTCCTCATCAGCCTCTCACCTCCTCATCAGCCTCTCTCACCTCCTCATCAGTCACTCACCTCCTCATCAGCCTCTCTCACCTCCTCATCAGCCTCTCTCACCTCCTCATCAGCCTCTCTCACCACCTCATCAGCCTCTCACCTCCTCATCAGCCACTCTCACCTCCTCATCAGCCTCTCTCACCTCCTCATCAGTCTCTCTCACCTCCTCATCAGCCTCTCTCACCTCCTCATCAGCCTCTCTCACCTCCTCATCAGCCTCTCTCACCTCCTCATCAGCCTCTCTCACCTCCTCATCAGCCTCTCTCACCTCCTCATCAGCCTCTCACCTCCTCATCAGCCTCTCTCACCTCATCAGCCTCTCTCACCTCCTCATCAGTCTCTCACCTCCTCATCAGCCTCTCACCTCCTCATCAGTCTCTCACCTCCTCATCAGTCACTCACCTCCTCATCAGCCTCTCTCACCTCCTCATCAGCCTCTCTCACCTCCTCATCAGTCTCTCACCTCCTCATCAGCCTCTCTCACCTCCTCATCAGCCTCTCTCACCTCCTCATCAGCCTCTCTCACCTCCTCATCAGCCTCTCTCACCTCCTCATCAGCCTCTCTCACCTCATCAGCCTCTCTCACCTCCTCATCAGCCTCTCTCACCTCATCAGCCTCTCTCACCTCCTCATCAGTCTCTCACCTCCTCATCAGCCTCTCACCTCCTCATCAGTCTCTCACCTCCTCATCAGTCACTCACCTCCTCATCAGCCTCTCTCACCTCCTCATCAGCCTCTCTCACCTCCTCATCAGTCT
>NW_027316086.1:30000-57824 GCF_026437365.1 Eucyclogobius newberryi
GAGAACATGTGAGAGAACACGTGAGAGAACATGTGAGAGAATATGTGAGAGAACATGTGAGAGAACACGTGAGAGAACATGTGAGAGAACATGTGAGAGAACACGTGAGAGAACACGTGAGAGAACATGTGAGAGAATATGTGAGAGAACATGTGAGAGAACACGTGAGAGAACATGTGAGAGAACATGTGAGAGAACACGTGAGAGAACACGTGAGAGAACACGTGAGAGAACACGTGAGAGAACACGTGAGAGAACACGTGAGAGAACACGTGAGAGAACACGTCAGAGAACACGTGAGAGAACATGTGAGAGAACACGTGAGAGAACACGTGAGAGAACACGTGAGAGAACACGTGAGAGAACATGTGAGAGAACATGTGAGAGAACACGTGAGAGAACACGTGAGAGAACACGTGAGAGAACACGTGAGAGAACATGTGAGAGAACACGTGAGAGAACACGTGAGAGAACACGTGAGAGAACATGTGAGAGAACATGTCAAGAGAACACGTCAGAGAACATGTGAGAGAACACGTGAGAGAACACGTGAGAGAACATGTGAGAGAACATGTGAGAGAACATGTGAGAGAACACGTAAGAGAACACGTGAGAGAACATGTCAAGAGAACACGTGAGAGAACATGTGAGAGAATATGTGAGAGAACATGTGAGAGAACACGTGAGAGAACATGTGAGAGAACACGTGAGAGAACATGTGAGAGAACATGTGAGAGAACACGTGAGAGAACACGTGAGAGAACATGTCAAGAGAACACGTGAGAGAACACGTGAGAGAACACGTCAGAGAACATGTGAGAGAACACGTGAGAGAACACGTGAGAGAACACGTGAGAGAACACGTGAGAGAACACGTGAGAGAACACGTGAGAGAACACGTGAGAGAACACGTGAGAGAACATGTGAGAGAACACGTGAGAGAACACGTGAGAGAACACGTGAGAGAACACGTGAGAGAACACGTGAGAGAACACGTGAGAGAACACGTGAGAGAACATGTGAGAGAACATGTGAGAGAACATGTGAGAGAACATGTGAGAGAACACGTAAGAGAACACGTGAGAGAACATGTCAAGAGAACACGTGAGAGAACACGTGAGAGAACACGTGAGAGAACACGTAAGAGAAAACGTGAGAGAACAAGTCAAGAGAACACGTGAGAGAACACGTGAGAGAACACGTGAGAGAACACGTAAGAGAACATGTGAGAGAACACGTGAGAGAACATGAGAGAACACGTGAGAGAACATGTGAGAGAACACGTGAGAGAACATGTGAGAGAACACGTGAGAGAACACGTGAGAGAACATGTCAAGAGAACACGTCAGAGAACATGTGAGAGAACACGTCAGAGAACATGTGAGAGAACATGTGAGAGAACATGTGAGAGAACACGTGAGAGAACACGTGAGAGAACACGTGAGAGAACACGTGAGAGAACATGTGAGAGAACACGTGAGAGAACACGTGAGAAAACACGTGAGAGAACACGTGAGAGAACACGTGAGAGAACACGTGAGAGAACACGTCAAGAGAACATGTGAGAGAACACGTGAGAGAACACGTGAGAGAACATGTGAGAGAACATGTCAAGAGAACACGTGAGAGAACACGTGAGAGAACATGTGAGAGAACATGTCAAGAGAACACGTGAGAGAACACGTGAGAGAACATGTGAGAGAACACGTGAGAGATCACGTGTTCTCGTTGTGCTGTTGTTGTGCTGTTGTTGTGCTGTTGTTGTGCTGTTGTTGTGCAGTTGTTGTGCTGTTGTTGTGCTGTTGTTGTGCTGTTGTTGTGCAGTTGTTGTGCAGTTGTTGTGCTGTTGTTGTGCTGTTGTTGTGCAGTTGTTGTGCAGTTGTTGTGCTGTTGTTGTGCTGTTGTTGTGCTGTTGTTGTGCTGTTGTTGTGCAGTTGTTGTGCTGTTGTTGTGCTGTTGTTGTGCAGTTGTTGTGCTGTTGTTGTGCTGTTGTTGTGCTGTTGTTGTGCAGTTGTTGTGCAGTTGTTGTGCTGTTGTTGTGCTGTTGTTGTGCTGTTGTTGTGCTGTTGTTGTGCTGTTGTTGTGCTGTTGTTGTGCTGTTGTTGTGCAGTTGTTGTGCTGTTGTTGTGCTGTTGTTGTGCTGTTGTTGTGCTGTTGTTGTGCAGTTGTTGTGCTGTTGTTGTGCTGTTGTTGTGCAGTTGTTGTGCTGTTGTTGTGCTGTTGTTGTGCTGTTGTTGTGCAGTTGTTGTGCTGTTGTTGTGCAGTTGTTGTGCAGTTGTTGTGCTGTTGTTGTGCTGTTGTTGTGCTGTTGTTGTGCTGTTGTTGTGCTGCTGTTGTGCTGTTGTTGTGCTGTTGTTGTGCAGTTGTTGTGCTGTTGTTGTGCTGTTGTTGTGCAGTTGTTGTGCTGTTGTTGTGCTGTTGTTGTGCTGTTGTTGTGCTGTTGTTGTGCTGTTGTTGTGCTGTTGTTGTGCTGTTGTTGTGCAGTTGTTGTGCTGTTGTTGTGCTGTTGTTGTGCTGTTGTTGTGCAGTTGTTGTGCTGTTGTTGTGCTGTTGTTGTGCAGTTGTTGTGCTGTTGTTGTGCAGTTGTTGTGCTGTTGTTGTGCAGTTGTTGTGCTGTTGTTGTGCAGTTGTTGTGCTGTTGTTGTGCAGTTGTTGTGCTGTTGTTGTGCAGTTGTTGTGCAGTTGTTGTGCGGTTGTGCGTTCTCACCTGCTTCTGGTTGTTCAGGTGCATCTCCCGCTCAGACACGTCCCTCCGGAGCCGCTCCACTTCCTGCCTCAGCTGCAGTCGCTCGTCGCTGTCGTCTGAAGCTTCGTCCAGTTGTTTGGACAGATAAAAGTTCTGTCTGTTCAGCTCAGCGTTCTCCTGACTGAGCTGAGTGAGCTGCTCCTCCAGGTCTGTGATCACCTGCAGGGGGCGCACAAGAGGCTGTTCAGGGGCGCACAGGAGGCTGTTCAGGGGCGCACAGGAGGCTGTTCAGGGGCGCACAGGAGGCTGTTCAGGGGCGCACAAGAGGCTGTTCAGGGGCGCACAGGAGGCTGTTCAGGGGCGCACAAGAGGCTGTTCAGGGGCGCACAGGAGCCTGTTCAGGGGCGCACAGGAGCCTGTTCAGGGGCGCACAGGAGGCTGTTCAGGGGCGCACAGGAGGCTGTTCAGGGGCGCACAAGAGGCTGTTCAGGGGCGCACAAGAGGCTGTTCAGGGGCGCACAGGAGCCTGTTCAGGGGCGCACAGGAGCCTGTTCAGGGGCGCACAGGAGGCTGTTCAGGGGCGCACAAGAGGCTGTTCAGGGGCGCACAGGAGCCTATTCAGGGGCGCACAGGAGGCTGTTCAGGGGCGCACAGGAGGCTGTTCAGGGGCGCACAAGAGGCTGTTCAGGGGCGCACAAGAGGCTGTTCAGGGGCGCACAGGAGGCTGTTCAGGGGCGCACAAGAGGCTGTTCAGGGGCGCACAAGAGGCTGTTCAGGGGCGCACAGGAGGCTGTTCAGGGGCGCACAAGAGGCTGTTCAGGGGCGCACAGGAGCCTGTTCAGGGGCGCACAGGAGGCTGTTCAGGGGCGCACAGGAGCCTGTTCAGGGGCGCACAGGAGCCTGTTCAGGGGCGCACAGGAGGCTGTTCAGGGGCGCACAAGAGGCTGTTCAGGGGCGCAAAGGAGCCTGTTCAGGGGCGCACAGGAGCCTGTTCAGGGGCGCACAGGAGCCTGTTCAGGGGCGCACAGGAGCCTGTTCAGGGGCGCAAAGGAGCCTGTTCAGGGGCGCACAGGAGCCTGTTCAAGGGCGCACAGGAGCCTGTTCAGGGGCGCACAGGAGGCTGTTCAGGGGCGCACAGGAGGCTGTTCAGGGGCGCACAGGAGCCTGTTCAGGGGCGCACAGGAGCCTGTTCAGGGGCGCACAGGAGGCTGTTCAGGGGCGCACAGGAGGCTGTTCAGGGGCGCACAGGAGCCTATTCAGGGGCGCACAGGAGCCTGTTCAGGGGCGCACAGGAGCCTGTTCAGGGGCGCACAGGAGGCTGTTCAGGGGCGCACAGGAGCCTGTTCAGGGGCGCACATGAGCCTGTTCAGGGGCGCACAGGAGGCTGTTCAGGGGCGCACAGGAGCCTGTTCAGGGGCGCACAGGAGCCTGTTCAGGGGCGCACAGGAGCCTGTTCAGGGGCGCACAGGAGGCTGTTCAGGGGCGCACAGGAGCCTGTTCAGGGGCGCACAGGAGGCTGTTCAGGGGCGCACAAGAGGCTGTTCAGGGGCGCACAGGAGCCTGTTCAGGGGCGCAAAGGAGCCTGTTCAGGGGCGCACAGGAGGCTGTTCAGGGGCGCACAGGAGCCTGTTCAGGGGCGCAAAGGAGCCTGTTCAGGGGCGCACAGGAGCCTGTTCAGGGGCGCACAGGAGCCTGTTCAGGGGCGCACAGGAGGCTGTTCAGGGGCGCACATGAGCCTGTTCAGGGGCGCACAGGAGGCTGTTCAGGGGCGCACAGGAGGCTGTTCAGGGGCGCACAGGAGGCTGTTCAGGGGCGCACAGGAGGCTGTTCAGGGGCGCACAGGAGCCTGTTCAGGGGCGCACAGGAGCCTGTTCAGGGGCGCACAGGAGGCTGTTCAGGGGCGCACAGGAGCCTGTTCAAGGGCGCGGCTCATCGTCACTGTATGTATATATACGCACACGCGCAGTGTAGTGTCACTCACTGAGCAGCTGTCCCTCAGAGCATCAAACTTCCTCTGGATCTCGTCTCTGTGATTCTGACGAGAAAAAAACAAAACAAGAACTGAGAAAGACGACGAGAAGAGAGAGGAGGAGGTCTCTCCTCCTCATCCTCAGGTCTCTCCTCCTCATCCTCAGGTCTCTCCTCCTCACCCTCAGGTCTCTCCTCCTCACCCTCAGGTCTCTCCTCCTCACCCTCCTCACCCTCAGGTCTCTCCTCCTCACCCTCAGGACCCTCAGGTCTCTCCTCCTCACCCTCCTCCCCCTCAGGTCTCTCCTCCTCACCCTCCTCACCCTCAGGTCTCTCCTCCTCACCCTCAGGTCTCTCCTCCTCACCCTCCTCACCCTCAGGTCTCTCCTCCTCACCCTCAGGTCTCTCCTCCTCACCCTCAGGTCTCTCCTCCTCACCCTCCTCACCCTCAGGTCTCTCCTCCTCACCCTCAGGTCTCTCCTCCTCACCCTCCTCACCCTCAGGTCTCTCCTCCTCACCCTCAGGTCTCTCCTCCTCACCCTCCTCACCCTCAGGTCTCTCCTCCTCACCCTCAGGTCTCTCCTCCTCACCCTCCTCACCCTCAGGTCTCTCCTCCTCACCCTCCTCACCCTCAGGTCTCTCCTCCTCACCCTCAGGTCTCTCCTCCTCACCCTCAGGACCCTCAGGTCTCTCCTCCTCACCCTCAGGTCTCTCCTCCTCACCCTCCTCCCCCTCAGGTCTCTCCTCCTCACCCTCCTCACCCTCAGGTCTCTCCTCCTCACCCTCAGGTCTCTCCTCCTCCCCCTCAGGTCTCTCCTCCTCACCCTCCTCACCCTCAGGTCTCTCCTCCTCACCCTCAGGTCTCTCCTCCTCACCCTCCTCACCCTCAGGTCTCTCCTCCTCACCCTCCTCACCCTCAGGTCTCTCCTCCTCACCCTCAGGTCTCTCCTCCTCACCCTCCTCACCCTCAGGTCTCTCCTCCTCCCCCTCAGGTCTCTCCTCCTCACCCTCCTCACCCTCAGGTCTCTCCTCCTCACCCTCAGGACCCTCAGGTCTCTCCTCCTCACCCTCCTCACCCTCAGGTCTCTCCTCCTCACCCTCAGGTCTCTCCTCCTCACCCTCAGGTCTCTCCTCCTCCCCCTCAGGTCTCTCCTCCTCACCCTCCTCACCCTCAGGTCTCTCCTCCTCACCCTCAGGTCTCTCCTCCTCACCCTCCTCACCCTCAGGTCTCTCCTCCTCACCCTCCTCACCCTCAGGTCTCTCCTCCTCACCCTCAGGTCTCTCCTCCTCACCCTCCTCACCCTCAGGTCTCTCCTCCTCCCCCTCAGGTCTCTCCTCCTCACCCTCCTCACCCTCAGGTCTCTCCTCCTCACCCTCAGGACCCTCAGGTCTCTCCTCCTCACCCTCCTCACCCTCAGGTCTCTCCTCCTCACCCTCAGGTCTCTCCTCCTCACCCTCAGGTCTCTCCTCCTCACCCTCAGGTCTCTCCTCCTCACCCTCCTCCCCCTCAGGTCTCTCCTCCTCACCCTCAGGTCTCTCCTCCTCACCCTCAGGACCCTCAGGTCTCTCCTCCTCACCCTCAGGTCTCTCCTCCTCCCCCTCAGGTCTCTCCTCCTCACCCTCCTCCCCCTCAGGTCTCTCCTCCTCACCCTCAGGTCTCTCCTCCTCACCCTCAGGACCCTCAGGTCTCTCCTCCTCACCCTCAGGTCTCTCCTCCTCACCCTCAGGTCTCTCCTCCTCCCCCTCAGGTCTCTCCTCCTCACCCTCCTCCCCCTCAGGTCTCTCCTCCTCACCCTCAGGTCTCTCCTCCTCACCCTCAGGACCCTCAGGTCTCTCCTCCTCACCCTCAGGTCTCTCCTCCTCACCCTCAGGTCTCTCCTCCTCCCCCTCAGGTCTCTCCTCCTCACCCTCAGGTCTCTCCTCCTCACCCTCCTCACCCTCAGGTCTCTCCTCCTCACCCTCAGAGCAGTGACCTCCTCCTCGGCCTCTGCAGTGGTCTCCTCCAGTTCGCTCTTGGCTTGTTGGAGCTGGTTCTCCAGAGCCAGACGAGCTGCTTGAAGGCTGCTGATCTGAGACTCTCGCTCCTGAAGAGACAAGTTCAGCTCCGACACTTGACCTTTGATCTGCAGCTTCTCCTCCTCCTGCTCCAGACCCATCTGCAAACACGTTTAGAACACGCTTAGAACACGTTTAGAACACACTTAGAACACACTTAGAACACACTTAGAACACACTTAGAACACGCTTAGAACACGTTTAGAACACGCTTAGAACACACTTAGAACACGTTTAGAACACGCTTAGAACACGCTTAGAACACGCTTAGAACACGCTTAGAACACGCTTAGAACACGCTTAGAACACGCTTAGAACACGCTTAGAACACACTTAGAACACGCTTAGAACACGTTTAGAACACGCTTAGAACACGCTTAGAACACACTTAGAACACGTTTAGAACACGCTTAGAACACGCTTAGAACACACTTAGAACACGCTTAGAACACGCTTAGAACACGCTTAGAACACACTTAGAACACGCTTAGAACACGCTTAGAACACGCTTAGAACACGTTTAGAACACATTTCACATGCGTGTTCCTTCTCACAGTGAGCTGCTTGCTGTGAGGGCGTGTCCTCACAGTGAGCTGCTTGCTGTGAGGGCGTGTCCCTCACAGTGAGCTGCTCGCTGTGAGGGCGTGTCCCTCACAGTGAGCTGCTCGCTGTGAGGGCGTGTCTCACAGTGAGCTGCTTGCTGTGAGGGCGTGTCCCTCACAGTGAGCTGCTCGCTGTGAGGGCGTGTCTCACAGTGAGCTGCTCACTGTGAGGGCGTGTCCCTCACAGTGAGCTGCTCGCTGTGAGGGCGTGTCTCACAGTGAGCTGCTCACTGTGAGGGCGTGTCCCTCACCTCTCTCAGGCGGCTCTCCAGCTCCCTCAGTCTGCTCCTCTTCTTCTGCTCTTGTTGGCTGATCTTCTCCACATGTTCCTCCAGTTTGATGTTCTGAGCCTCCAGTTTCCCGGCCTGAGACTCAAGGTAGAACTTCTGCTGCCGAAGCTCCGAGATCATCTCCTCCTGAGCTTTCCTGGGAAGAAGGAGACGTTACACCCTCTGCTCCTCTGAGCCGCACATGCTATGTGCGTGTACATGTTAAACTCACATGCTATGTGCGTGTACATGTTAAACTCACATGCTATGTGCGTGTACATGTTAAACTCACATGCTATGTGCGTGTACATGTTAAACTCACATGTTATGTGTGTGTACATGTTAAACTCACATGCTATGTGCGTGTACATGTTAAACTCACATGTTATGTGCGTGTACATGTTAAACTCACATGCTATGTGCGTGTACATGTTAAACTCACATGCTTCTTGCGTGTACATGTTAAACTCACATGTTATGTGTGTGTACATGTTAAACTCACATGCTTCTTGCGTGTACATGTTAAACTCACATGTTATGTGTGTGTACATGTTAAAGTCACATGTTTCTTGCGTGTACATGTTAAAGTCACATGTTTCTTGCGTGTACATGTTAAAGTCACATGTTTCTTGCGTGTACATGTTAAACTCACATGTTTCTTGCGTGTACATGTTAAACTCACATGTTTCTTGCGTGTACATGTTAAACTCACATGTTTCTTGCGTGTACATGTTAATCTCACATGTTTCTTGCGTGTACATGTTAAACTTACATGTTTCTTGCGTGTACATGTTAAACTCACATGTTATGTGTGTGTACATGTTAAACTCACATGTTATGTGTGTGTACATGTTAAAGTCACATGTTTCTTGCGTGTACATGTTAAAGTCACATGTTTCTTGTGTGTACATGTTAAACTCACATGCTTCTTGCGTGTACATGTTAAACTCACATGTTATGTGTGTGTACATGTTAAACTCACATGTTATGTGTGTGTACATGTTAAACTCACATGTTGTGTGTGTACATGTTAAAGTCACATGTTTCTTGCGTGTACATGTTAAAGTCACATGTTTCTTGTGTGTACATGTTAAAGTCACATGTTTCTTGCGTGTACATGTTAAAGTCACATGTTTCTTGCGTGTACATGTTAAACTCACATGTTTCTTGCGTGTACATGTTAAACTCACATGTTTCTTGCGTGTACATGTTAATCTCACATGTTTCTTGCGTGTACATGTTAAACTTACATGTTTCTTGCGTGTACATGTTAAAGTCACATGTTTCTTGCGTGTACATGTTAAACTCACATGTTTCTTGCGTGTACACGTTAAACTTACATGTTTCTTGCGTGTACACGTTAAACTTACATGTTTCTTGCGTGTACATGTTAAACTCACATGTTTCTTGCGTGTACACGTTAATCTCACATGTGTCTTGCGTGTACACGTTAAACTTACATGTTTCTTGCGTGTACACGTTAAACTTACATGTTTCTTGCGTGTACACGTTAAACTCACATGTTTCTTGCGTGTACATGTTAAACTCACATGTTTCTTGCGTGTACATGTTAAAGTCACATGTTTCTTGTGTGTACATGTTAAAGTCACATGTTTCTTGCGTGTACATGTTAAAGTCACATGTTTCTTGCGTGTACATGTTAAACTCACATGTTTCTTGCGTGTACATGTTAATCTCACATGTTTCTTGCGTGTACACGTTAAACTTACATGTTTCTTGCGTGTACATGTTAAACTTACATGTTTCTTGCGTGTACACGTTAAACTCACATGTTTCTTGCGTGTACATATTAAACTCACATGTTTCTTGCGTGTACATGTTAAACTCACATGTTTTATGCGTGTACATGTTAAACTCACATGTTTCTTGCGTGTACATGTTAAACTCACATGTTTTATGCGTGTACATGTTACTCACATGTTTCTTGCGTGTACATGTTAAACTCACATGTAAACTCACATGTTTCTTGCGTGTACATGTTAAACTCACATGTTTCTTGCGTGTACATGTTAAACTCACATGTTTCTTGCGTGTACATGTTAAACTCACATGTTTCTTGCGTGTACATGTTAAACTCACATGTTTCTTGCGTGTACATGTTAAACTTACATGTTTCTTGCGTGTACATGTTAAACTCACATGTTTCTTGCGTGTACATGTTAAACTCACATGTTTCTTGTGTGTACATGTTAAACTCACATGTTTCTTGCGTGTACATGTTAAACTTACATGTTTCTTGCGTGTACATGTTAAACTTACATGTTTCTTGCGTGTACATGTTAAACTCACATGTTTCTTGCGTGTACATGTTAAACTCACATGTTTTATGCGTGTACATGTTAAACTCACATGTTTCTTGCGTGTACATGTTAAACTCACATGTTTTATGCGTGTACATGTTAAACTCACATGTAAACTCACATGTTTTTTGCGTGTACATGTTAAACTCAAATGTTTCTTGCGTGTACATGTTAAACTCAAATGTTTCTTGCGTGTACATGTTAAACTCAAATGTTTCTTGCGTGTACATGTTAAACTCACATGTTTCTTGCGTGTACATGTTAAACTCACATGTTATATGCGTGTACATGTTTAACTCACATGTTTTATGCGTGTACATGTTAAACTCACATGTTTTATGCGTGTACATGTTAAACTCACATGCTTCTTGCGTGTACATGTTAAACTCACATGTTATGTGTGTGTACATGTTAAACTCACATGTTTCTTGCGTGTACATGTTAATCTCACATGTTTCTTGCGTGTACACGTTAAACTTACATGTTTCTTGCGTGTACACGTTAAACTTACATGTTTCTTGCGTGTACATGTTAAAGTCACATGTTTCTTGCGTGTACATGTTAAACTCACATGTTTCTTGCGTGTACACGTTAAACTTACATGTTTCTTGCGTGTACATGTTAAACTCACATGTTTCTTGCGTGTACACGTTAATCTCACATGTTTCTTGCGTGTACACGTTAAACTTACATGTTTCTTGCGTGTACACGTTAAACTTACATGTTTCTTGCGTGTACACGTTAAACTCACATGTTTCTTGCGTGTACATATTAAACTCACATGTTTCTTGCGTGTACATGTTAAAGTCACATGTTTCTTGTGTGTACATGTTAAAGTCACATGTTTCTTGCGTGTACATGTTAAAGTAACATGTTTCTTGCGTGTACATGTTAAACTCACATGTTTCTTGCGTGTACATGTTACTCACATGTTTCTTGCGTGTACATGTTAAACTCACATGTTTCTTGCGTGTACATGTTAAACTCACATGTTTCTTGCGTGTACATGTTAAACTCACATGTTTCTTGCGTGTGCATGTTAAACTTACATGTTTCTTGCGTGTACATGTTAAACTCACATGTTTCTTGCGTGTATATGTTAAACTCACATGTTATATGCGTGTACATGTTTAACTCACATGTTTTATGCGTGTACATGTTAAACTCACATGTTTCTTGCGTGTACATGTTAAACTCACATGTTTCTTGCGTGTACATGTTAAACTCACATGTTTCTTGCGTGTACATGTTAAACTCACATGTTTTATGCGTGTACATGTTACTCACATGTTTCTTGCGTGTACATGTTAAACTCACATGTAAACTCACATGTTTCTTACGTGTACATGTTAAACTCACATGTTTCTTGCGTGTACATGTTAAACTCACATGTTTCTTGCGTGTACATGTTAAACTCACATGTTTCTTGTGTGTACATGTTAAACTCACATGTTTCTTGCGTGTACATGTTAAACTTACATATTTCTTGCGTGTACATGTTAAACTCACATGTTTCTTGCGTGTACATGTTAAACTCACATGTTTCTTGTGTGTACATGTTAAACTCACATGTTTCTTGCGTGTACATGTTAAACTTACATGTTTCTTGCGTGTACATGTTAAACTTACATGTTTCTTGCGTGTACATGTTAAACTCACATGTTTCTTGCGTGTACATGTTAAACTCACATGTTTTATGCGTGTACATGTTAAACTCACATGTTTCTTGCGTGTACATGTTAAACTCACATGTTTTATGCGTGTACATGTTAAACTCACATGTAAACTCACATGTTTTTTGCGTGTACATGTTAAACTCAAATGTTTCTTGCGTGTACATGTTAAACTTACATGTTTCTTGTGTGTACATGTTAAAGTCACATGTTTCTTGTGTGTACATGTTAAAGTCACATGTTTCTTGCGTGTACATGTTAAAGTCACATGTTTCTTGCGTGTACATGTTAAACTCACATGTTTCTTGCGTGTACATGTTAAACTCAAATGTTTCTTGTGTGTACATGTTAAAGTCACATGTTTCTTGCGTGTACATGTTAAACTCAAATGTTTCTTGCGTGTACATGTTAAACTTACATGTTTCTTGCGTGTACATGTTAAAGTCACATGTTTCTTGTGTGTACATGTTAAAGTCACATGTTTCTTGCGTGTACATGTTAAAGTCACATGTTTCTTGCGTGTACATGTTAAACTCACATGTTTCTTGCGTGTACATGTTAAACTCAAATGTTTCTTGCGTGTACATGTTAAACTCAAATGTTTCTTGCGTGTACATGTTAAACTCAAATGTTTCTTGCGTGTACATGTTAAACTCACATGTTTCTTGCGTGTACATGTTAAACTCACATGTTATATGCGTGTACATGTTTAACTCACATGTTTTATGCGTGTACATGTTAAACTCACATGTTTTATGCGTGTACATGTTAAACTCACATGCTTCTTGCGTGTACATGTTAAACTCACATGTTATGTGTGTGTACATGTTAAACTCACATGTTTCTTGCGTGTACATGTTAATCTCACATGTTTCTTGCGTGTACACGTTAAACTTACATGTTTCTTGCGTGTACACGTTAAACTTACATGTTTCTTGCGTGTACATGTTAAAGTCACATGTTTCTTGCGTGTACATGTTAAACTCACATGTTTCTTGCGTGTACACGTTAATCTCACATGTTTCTTGCGTGTACACGTTAAACTTACATGTTTCTTGCGTGTACATGTTAAACTTACATGTTTCTTGCGTGTACACGTTAAACTTACATGTTTCTTGCGTGTACACGTTAAACTCACATGTTTCTTGCGTGTACATATTAAACTCACATGTTTCTTGCGTGTACATGTTAAAGTCACATGTTTCTTGTGTGTACATGTTAAAGTCACATGTTTCTTGCGTGTACATGTTAAAGTCACATGTTTCTTGCGTGTACATGTTAAACTCACATGTTTCTTGCGTGTACATGTTACTCACATGTTTCTTGCGTGTACATGTTACTCACATGTTTCTTGCGTGTACATGTTAAACTCACATGTTTCTTGCGTGTACATGTTAAACTCACATGTTTCTTGCGTGTACATGTTAAACTCACATGTTTCTTGCGTGTGCATGTTAAACTTACATGTTTCTTGCGTGTACATGTTAAACTCACATGTTATATGCGTGTACATGTTTAACTCACATGTTTTATGCGTGTACATGTTAAACTCACATGTTATGTGTGTGTACATGTTAAACTCACATGTTTCTTGCGTGTACATGTTAAACTTACATGTTTCTTGCGTGTACATGTTAAACTCACATGTTTCTTGCGTGTACATGTTAAACTCACATGTTTCTTGCGTGTACATGTTAAACTCACATGTTTCTTGCGTGTACATGTTAAACTCACATGTTTCTTGCGTGTACATGTTAAACTTACATGTTTCTTGCGTGTACATGTTAAACTCACATGTTTCTTGCGTGTACATGTTAAACTCACATGTTTCTTGTGTGTACATGTTAAACTCACATGTTTCTTGCGTGTACATGTTAAACTTACATGTTTCTTGCGTGTACATGTTAAACTTACATGTTTCTTGCGTGTACATGTTAAACTCACATGTTTCTTGCGTGTACATGTTAAACTCACATGTTTTATGCGTGTACATGTTAAACTCACATGTTTCTTGCGTGTACATGTTAAACTCACGTTTTATGCGTGTACATGTTAAACTCACATGTAAACTCACATGTTTTTTGCGTGTACATGTTAAACTCAAATGTTTCTTGCGTGTACATGTTAAACTCAAATGTTTCTTGCGTGTACATGTTAAACTCAAATGTTTCTTGCGTGTACATGTTAAACTCACATGTTTCTTGCGTGTACATGTTAAACTCACATGTTATATGCGTGTACATGTTTAACTCACATGTTTTATGCGTGTACATGTTAAACTCACATGTTTTATGCGTGTACATGTTAAACTCACATGCTTCTTGCGTGTACATGTTAAACTCACATGTTATGTGTGTATACATGTTAAACTCACATGTTTCTTGCGTGTACATGTTAATCTCACATGTTTCTTGCGTGTACACGTTAAACTTACATGTTTCTTGCGTGTACACGTTAAACTTACATGTTTCTTGCGTGTACATGTTAAAGTCACATGTTTCTTGCGTGTACATGTTAAACTCACATGTTTCTTGCGTGTACACGTTAAACTTACATGTTTCTTGCGTGTACATGTTAAACTCACATGTTTCTTGCGTGTACACGTTAATCTCACATGTTTCTTGCGTGTACACGTTAAACTTACATGTTTCTTGCGTGTACACGTTAAACTTACATGTTTCTTGCGTGTACACGTTAAACTCACATGTTTCTTGCGTGTACATATTAAACTCACATGTTTCTTGCGTGTACATGTTAAAGTCACATGTTTCTTGTGTGTACATGTTAAAGTCACATGTTTCTTGCGTGTACATGTTAAAGTCACATGTTTCTTGCGTGTACATGTTAAACTCACATGTTTCTTGCGTGTACATGTTACTCACATGTTTCTTGCGTGTACATGTTAAACTCACATGTTTCTTGCGTGTACATGTTAAACTCACATGTTTCTTGCGTGTACATGTTAAACTCACATGTTTCTTGCGTGTGCATGTTAAACTTACATGTTTCTTGCGTGTACATGTTAAACTCACATGTTTCTTGCGTGTACATGTTAAACTCACATGTTTCTTGTGTGTACATGTTAAACTCACATGTTTCTTGCGTGTACATGTTAAACTTACATGTTTCTTGCGTGTACATGTTAAACTCACATGTTTCTTGCGTGTACATGTTAAACTCACATGTTTTATGCGTGTACATGTTAAACTCACATGTTTCTTGCGTGTACATGTTAAACTCACATGTTTCTTGCGTGTACATGTTAAACTCACATGTTTTATGCGTGTACATGTTAAACTCACATGCTTCTTGCGTGTACATGTTAAACTCACATGTTATGTGTGTGTACATGTTAAACTCACATGTTTCTTGCGTGTACATGTTAAACTCAAATGTTTCTTGCGTGTACATGTTAAACTCACATGTTTCTTGCGTGTACATGTTAAACTCACATGTTATATGCGTGTACATGTTTAACTCACATGTTTTATGCGTGTACATGTTAAACTCACATGTTTTATGCGTGTACATGTTAAACTCACATGCTTCTTGCGTGTACATGTTAAACTCACATGTTATGTGTGTGTACATGTTAAACTCACATGTTTCTTGCGTGTACATGTTAAACTTACATGTTTCTTGCGTGTACATGTTAAACTCACATGTTTCTTGCGTGTACATGTTAAACTCACATGTTTCTTGTGTGTACATGTTAAACTCACATGTTTCTTGCGTGTACATGTTAAACTTACATGTTTCTTGCGTGTACATGTTAAACTTACATGTTTCTTGCGTGTACATGTTAAACTCACATGTTTCTTGCGTGTACATGTTAAACTCACATGTTTTTTGCGTGTACATGTTAAACTCAAATGTTTCTTGCGTGTACATGTTAAACTCAAATGTTTCTTGCGTGTACATGTTAAACTCACATGTTTCTTGCGTGTACATGTTAAACTCACATGTTTCTTGCGTGTACATGTTAAACTCACATGTTATATGCGTGTACATGTTTAACTCACATGTTTTATGCGTGTACATGTTAAACTCACATGTTTTATGCGTGTACATGTTAAACTCACATGCTTCTTGCGTGTACATGTTAAACTCACATGTTATGTGTGTGTACATGTTAAACTCACATGTTTCTTGCGTGTACATGTTAATCTCACATGTTTCTTGCGTGTACACGTTAAACTTACATGTTTCTTGCGTGTACACGTTAAACTTACATGTTTCTTGCGTGTACATGTTAAACTCACATGTTATATGCGTGTACATGTTTAACTCACATGTTTTATGCGTGTACATGTTAAACTCACATGTTTTATGCGTGTACATGTTAAACTCACATGTTTCTTGCGTGTACATGTTAAACTCACATGTTTCTTGCGTGTACATGTTAAACTCACATGTTTCTTGCGTGTACATGTTAAACTCACATGTTTTATGCGTGTACATGTTAAACTCACATGTTTTTTTCCGTGTAGATGCTGCTGTTTGCTGCCAGTTTGTTTGCCTCAGACAGTTCTGCGATTCTCTGCTCCAGGTTCTTCATTTTGGAGTCCATAGCGTTGATGGTCTGCACAGAAACAAACATGAGTCCTCAAAGGCGCTCAAAGGTGTTCAAAGGTCCTCAAAGGCGCTCATAGGTGTTCAAAGGTCCTCAAAGGCGCTCATAGGTGTTCAAAGGTCCTCAAAGGCGCTCATAGGTGTTCAAAGGCCCTCAAAGGCGCTCATAGGCCCTCAAAGGCGCTCATAGGCCCTCAAAGGCGCTCGAAGGCGCTCATAGGCCCTCAAAGGCGCTCATAGGCCCTCAAAGGCGCTCAAAGGCGTTCAAAGGTCCTCAAAGGCGCTCATAGGCCCTCAAAGGCGCTCAAAGGCGCTCATAGGCCCTCAAAGGCGCTCAAAGGCGCTCGAAGGCGTTCAAAGGTCCTCAAAGGCCCTCAAAGGCGTTCAAAGGTCCTCAAAGGCGCTCAAAGGCGTTCAAAAGTCCTCAAAGGCGCTCATAGGCCCTCAAAGGTCCTCAAAGGCGCTCAAAGGCGCTCATAGGCCCTCAAAGGCGCTCATAGGCCCTCAAAGGCGCTCAAAGGCGTTCAAAGGTCCTCAAAGGCGCTCAAAGGCGCTCATAGGCCCTCAAAGGCGCTCATAGGCCCTCAAAGGCGTTCAAAGGTCCTCAAAGGCGCTCATAGGCCCTCAAAGGTCCTCAAAGGCGCTCAAAGGCGCTCATAGGCCCTCAAAGGCGCTCATAGGCCCTCAAAGGCGCTCAAAGGCGTTCAAAGGTCCTCAAAGGCACTCATAGGCCCTCAAAGGCGCTCAAAGGCGCTCATAGGCCCTCAAAGGCGCTCAAAGGCGTTCAAAGGTCCTCAAAGGCGCTCATAGGCCCTCAAAGGCGCTCAAAGGCGCTCATAGGCCCTCAAAGGCGCTCAAAGGCGCTCATAGGCCCTCAAAGGCGCTCAAAGGCGTTCAAAGGTCCTCAAAGGCACTCATAGGCCCTCAAAGGCGCTCAAAGGCGCTCATAGGCCCTCAAAGGCGCTCAAAGGCGTTCAAAGGTCCTCAAAGGCGCTCATAGGCCCTCAAAGACGCTCAAAGGCGTTCAAAGGTCCTCAAAGGCGCTCAAAGGTCCTCAAAGGCGCTCAAAGGCCCTCAAAGGCGCTCATAGGCCCTCAAAGGCGCTCAAAGGCGTTCAAAGGTCCTCAAAGGCACTCATAGGCCCTCAAAGGCGCTCAAAGGCGCTCATAGGCCCTCAAAGGCGCTCAAAGGCGTTCAAAGGTCCTCAAAGGCGCTCATAGGCCCTCAAAGACGCTCAAAGGCGTTCAAAGGTCCTCAAAGGCGCTCAAAGGTCCTCAAAGGCGCTCAAAGGCCCTCAAAGGCGCTCATAGGCCCTCAAAGGCGCTCAAAGGCGTTCAAAGGTCCTCAAAGGCGCTCATAGGCCCTCAAAGACGCTCAAAGGCGTTCAAAGGTCCTCAAAGGCGCTCAAAGGTCCTCAAAGGCGCTCAAAGGCCCTCAAAGGCGCTCATAGGCCCTCAAAGGCGCTCAAAGGCGTTCAAAGGTCCTCATAGGCCCTCAAAGGTCCTCATAGGCCCTCAAAGGTCCTCATAGGCGCTCAAAGATCCTTAAAGGCGCTCAAAGGTCCTCAAAGGCGCTCAAAGGTCCTCATAGGCCCTCAAAGGTCCTCAAAGGCAGTCAAAGGCGCTCAAAGGTCATGTTACTGTGAACTTTAGTTACTATGCCGAGAATCCCACAGTTATTTCATATAAATATTCAAAAGATACATTTATTCTCAGAGCTGCACACCTGTGTGGACATTGTAATATGTATATATATTATATTAAATATATTAAAACAAACGTAAACAGAGGCTCGTGTTGTGTCGACAGATGAAGAGGAACATGTGTCACAGGGAACACTCAGATCACTCCAAAACTAGTTCATGTAATATTGTGAGGACATGCAAAAAAAAAAAAAAAAAAATATATATATATATATATATATATATATATATATATATATATATATATATATATATATATATATATATAGATATATATATATAGATATATATAGATATAGATATATATATATCCATCCATCCATTTTCTACCGCTTGTTCCCTTTCTGGGTCGCGGGTGACTGGAGCCTATCCCAGTGACTTCGGGCCTTAGGCGGGGTACATCCTGGACAGTGGCCAACTTGTCGCAGGGTCAACACAGAGACATTACAGACAGTTCACTCTCACATTCATTCACTAGGTTCAATTTAGAGTCACCAATTTTGCCTCACACATGCATGTGTTTGGAGGGTGGGAGGAGCCGGAGAACCCGGGGAGAACCCACGGTAACACGAGGAGAACATGCAGACTCCACCCAGAGAAATCATGTGATGTTGGTCTGGTCCGGGAATCGAACCCACGAGAGAGCGCAAGAGCGCTAACCGCCTTTGCCACCGTGCACCCATATATATATATATATATATATATATATATATATATATATATATATATATATATATATATATATATATATATTATGACCCCGCCTTAAATCATACAGGAAGTCGGCCATGTTGGATCAAACACAGTGCTGCCTAAAGTGCACTCACAGACTATATCATTTTCGTTCTAGAATCTAGAACATCCTAAACCTTCCATAGATCACGAAATTCAAGCTGGAAAAGACACTGCCATGTGCCGCTGTCAATAGTGCACACGGACCCTATGTAGAGACAGGAGCGCCTCGTACCTCCTCGTACGTGTGAGACAGGAGCGCCTCGTACCTCCTCGTACGTGTGAGAGACAGGAGCGCCTCGTACCTCCTCGTACGTGTGAGACAGGAGCGCCTCGTACCTCCTCGTACGTGTGAGACAGGAGCGCCTCGTACCTCCTCGTACGTGTGAGAGACAGGAGCGCCTCGTACCTCCTCGTACGTGTGAGACAGGAGCGCCTCGTACCTCCTCGTACGTGTGAGAGACAGGAGCGCCTCGTACCTCCTCGTACGTGTGAGAGACAGGAGCGCCTCGTACCTCCTCGTACGTGTGAGAGACAGGAGCGCCTCGTACCTCCTCGTACGTGTGAGACAGGAGCGCCTCGTACCTCCTCGTACGTGTGAGAGACAGGAGCGCCTCGTACCTCCTCGTACGTGTGAGACAGGAGCACCTCGTACCTCCTCGTACGTGTGAGAGACAGGAGCGCCTCGTACCTCCTCGTACGTGTGAGAGACAGGAGCGCCTCGTACCTCCTCGTACGTGTGAGAGACAGGAGCGCCTCGTACCTCCTCGTACGTGTGAGACAGGAGCGCCTCGTACCTCCTCGTACGTGTGAGAGACAGGAGCGCCTCGTACCTCCTCGTACGTGTGAGAGACAGGAGCGCCTCGTACCTCCTCGTACGTGTGAGAGACAGGAGCGCCTTGTACCTCCTCGTACGTGTGTGAGACAGGAGCGCCTCGTACCTCCTCGTACGTGTGTGAGACAGGAGCGCCTCGTACCTCCTCGTACGTGTGAGACAGGAGCGCCTCGTACCTCCTCGTACGTGTGAGACAGGAGCGCCTCGTACCTCCTCGTACGTGTGAGACAGGAGCGCCTCGTACCTCCTCGTACGTGTGAGACAGGAGCGCCTCGTACCTCCTCGTACGTGTGAGACAGGAGCGCCTCGTACCTCCTCGTACGTGTGAGAGACAGGAGCGCCTCGTACCTCCTCGTACGTGTGAGACAGGAGCGCCTCGTACCTCCTCGTACGTGTGAGACAGGAGCGCCTCGTACCTCCTCGTACGTGTGAGAGACAGGAGCGCCTCGTACCTCCTCGTACGTGTGAGACAGGAGCGCCTCGTACCTCCTCGTACGTGTGAGAGACAGGAGCGCCTCGTACCTCCTCGTACGTGTGAGAGACAGGAGCGCCTCGTACCTCCTCGTACGTGTGAGAGACAGGAGCGCCTCGTACCTCCTCGTACGTGTGAGACAGGAGCGCCTCGTACCTCCTCGTACGTGTGAGAGACAGGAGCGCCTCGTACCTCCTCGTACGTGTGAGACAGGAGCACCTCGTACCTCCTCGTACGTGTGAGAGACAGGAGCGCCTCGTACCTCCTCGTACGTGTGAGAGACAGGAGCGCCTCGTACCTTCTCGTACGTGTGAGAGACAGGAGCGCCTCGTACCTCCTCGTACGTGTGAGACAGGAGCGCCTCGTACCTCCTCGTACGTGTGAGAGACAGGAGCGCCTCGTACCTCCTCGTACGTGTGAGAGACAGGAGCGCCTCGTACCTCCTCGTACGTGTGAGAGACAGGAGCGCCTCGTACCTCCTCGTACGTGTGAGACAGGAGCGCCTCGTACCTCCTCGTACGTGTGTGAGACAGGAGCGCCTCGTACCTCCTCGTACGTGTGAGACAGGAGCGCCTCGTACCTCCTCGTACGTGTGAGACAGGAGCGCCTCGTACCTCCTCGTACGTGTGAGACAGGAGCGCCTCGTACCTCCTCGTACGTGTGAGACAGGAGCGCCTCGTACCTCCTCGTACGTGTGAGACAGGAGCGCCTCGTACCTCCTCGTACGTGTGAGAGACAGGAGCGCCTCGTACCTCCTCGTACGTGTGAGACAGGAGCGCCTCGTACCTCCTCGTACGTGTGAGACAGGAGCGCCTCGTACCTCCTCGTACGTGTGTGAGACAGGAGCGCCTCGTACCTCCTCGTACGTGTGAGAGACAGGAGCGCCTCGTACCTCCTCGTACGTGTGAGAGACAGGAGCGCCTCGTACCTCCTCGTACGTGTGAGACAGGAGCGCCTCGTACCTCCTCGTACGTGTGTGAGACAGGAGCGCATCGTACCTCCTCGTACGTGTGAGACAGGAGCGCCTCGTACCTCCTCGTACGTGTGAGACAGGAGCGCCTCGTACCTCCTCGTACGTGTGAGACAGGAGCGCCTCGTACCTCCTCGTACGTGTGAGAGACAGGAGCGCCTCGTACCTCCTCGTACGTGTGAGAGACAGGAGCGCCTCGTACCTCCTCGTACGTGTGAGACAGGAGCGCCTCGTACCTCCTCGTACGTGTGAGAGACAGGAGCGCCTCGTACCTCCTCGTACCTCCTCGTACGTGTGAGACAGGAGCGCCTCGTACCTCCTCGTACGTGTGAGACAGGAGCTCCTCGTACCTCCTCGTACGTGTGAGACAGGAGCGCCTTGTACCTCCTCGTACGTGTGAGAGACAGGAGCGCCTCGTACCTCCTCGTACGTGTGAGAGACAGGAGCGCCTCGTACCTCCTCGTACGTGTGAGAGACAGGAGCGCCTCGTACCTCCTCGTACGTGTGAGACAGGAGCGCCTCGTACCTCCTCGTACGTGTGAGAGACAGGAGCGCCTCGTACCTCCTTGTACGTGTGAGAGACAGGAGCGCCTCGTACCTCCTCGTACGTGTGAGAGACAGGAGCTCCTCGTACGTGTGAGAGACAGGAGCGCCTCGTACCTCCTCGTACGTGTGAGAGACAGGAGCGCCTCGTACCTCCTCGTACGTGTGAGACAGGAGCGCCTCGTACCTCCTCGTACGTGTGAGACAGGAGCGCCTCGTACCTCCTCGTACGTGTGAGACAGGAGCGCCTCGTACCTCCTCGTACGTGTGAGACAGGAGCGCCTCGTACCTCCTCGTACGTGTGAGACAGGAGCGCCTCGTACCTCCTCGTACGTGTGAGAGACAGGAGCGCCTCGTACCTCCTCGTACGTGTGAGACAGGAGCGCCTCGTACCTCCTCGTACGTGTGAGACAGGAGCGCCTCGTACCTCCTCGTACGTGTGAGACAGGAGCGCCTCGTACCTCCTCGTACGTGTGAGACAGGAGCGCCTCGTACCTCCTCGTACGTGTGAGACAGGAGCGCCTCGTACCTCCTCGTACATGTGAGAGACAGGAGCGCCTCGTACCTCCTCGTACGTGTGAGACAGGAGCGCCTCGTACCTCCTCGTACGTGTGAGACAGGAGCGCCTCGTACCTCCTCGTACGTGTGAGACAGGAGCGCCTCGTACCTCCTCGTACGTGTGAGACAGGAGCGCCTCGTACCTCCTCGTACGTGTGAGACAGGAGCGCCTCGTACCTCCTCGTACGTGTGAGACAGGAGCGCCTCGTACCTCCTCGTACGTGTGAGACAGGAGCGCCTCGTACCTCCTCGTACGTGTGTGAGACAGGAGCGCCTCGTACCTCCTCGTACGTGTGAGAGACAGGAGCGCCTCGTACCTCCTCGTACGTGTGAGAGACAGGAGCGCCTCGTACCTCCTCGTACGTGTGTGAGACAGGAGCGCCTCGTACCTCCTCGTACGTGTGAGACAGGAGCGCCTCGTACCTCCTCGTACGTGTGAGAGACAGGAGCGCCTCGTACCTCCTCGTACGTGTGAGAGACAGGAGCGCCTCGTACCTCCTCGTACGTGTGAGACAGGAGCGCCTCGTACCTCCTCGTACGTGTGAGACAGGAGCTCCTCGTACCTCCTCGTACGTGTGTGAGACAGGAGCGCCTCGTACCTCCTCGTACGTGTGAGACAGGAGCGCCTCGTACCTCCTCGTACGGTGTGTGAGACAGGAGCGCCTCGTACCTCCTCGTACGTGTGAGACAGGAGCGCCTCGTACCTCCTCGTACGTGTGAGACAGGAGCGCCTCGTACCTCCTCGTACATGTGAGAGACAGGAGCGCCTCGTACCTCCTCGTACGTGTGAGAGACAGGAGCGCCTCGTACCTCCTCGTACGTGTGTGAGACAGGAGCGCCTCGTACCTCCTCGTACGTGTGAGAGACAGGAGCGCCTCGTACCTCCTCGTACGTGTGTGAGACAGGAGCGCCTCGTACCTCCTCGTACGTGTGAGACAGGAGCGCCTCGTACCTCCTCGTACGTGTGAGACAGGAGCGCCTCGTACCTCCTCGTACGTGTGTGAGACAGGAGCGCCTCGTACCTCCTCGTACGTGTGAGACAGGAGCGCCTCGTACCTCCTCGTACGTGTGTGAGACAGGAGCGCCTCGTACCTCCTCGTACGTGTGAGACAGGAGCGCCTCGTACCTCCTCGTACGTGAGAGACAGGAGCGCCTCGTACCTCCTCGTACGTGTGAGAGACAGGAGCGCCTCGTACCTCCTCGTACATGTGAGAGACAGGAGCGCCTCGTACCTCCTCGTACGTGTGTGAGACAGGAGCGCCTCGTACCTCCTCGTACGTGTGAGACAGGAGCGCCTTGACCTCCTCGTACGTGTGAGAGACAGGAGCGCCTCGTACCTCCTCGTACATGTGAGAGACAGGAGCGCCTCGTACCTCCTCGTACGTGTGTGAGACAGGAGCGCCTCGTACCTCCTCGTACGTGTGAGACAGGAGCGCCTCGTACCTCCTCGTACGTGTGAGACAGGAGCGCCTCGTACCTCCTCGTACGTGTGTGAGACAGGAGCGCCTCGTACCTCCTCGTACGTGTGAGAGACAGGAGCGCCTCGTACCTCCTCGTACGTGTGAGAGACAGGAGCGCCTCGTACCTCCTCGTACGTGTGAGACAGGAGCGCCTCGTACCTCCTCGTACGTGTGTGAGACAGGAGCGCCTCGTACCTCCTCGTACGTGTGAGACAGGAGCGCCTCGTACCTCCTCGTACGTGTGAGACAGGAGCGCCTCGTACCTCCTCGTACGTGTGTGAGACAGGAGCGCCTCGTACCTCCTCGTACGTGTGAGAGACAGGAGCGCCTCGTACCTCCTCGTACGTGTGAGAGACAGGAGCGCCTCGTACCTCCTCGTACGTGTGTGAGACAGGAGCGCCTCGTACCTCCTCGTACGTGTGAGACAGGAGCGCCTCGTACCTCCTCGTACGTGTGAGACAGGAGCGCCTCGTACCTCCTCGTACGTGTGTGAGACAGGAGCGCCTCGTACCTCCTCGTACGTGTGAGACAGGAGCGCCTCGTACCTCCTCGTACGTGTGTGAGACAGGAGCGCCTCGTACCTCCTCGTACGTGTGAGACAGGAGCGCCTCGTACCTCCTCGTACGTGAGAGACAGGAGCGCCTCGTACCTCCTCGTACGTGTGAGAGACAGGAGCGCCTCGTACCTCCTCGTACATGTGAGAGACAGGAGCGCCTCGTACCTCCTCGTACGTGTGTGAGACAGGAGCGCCTCGTACCTCCTCGTACGTGTGAGACAGGAGCGCCTTGACCTCCTCGTACGTGTGAGAGACAGGAGCGCCTCGTACCTCCTCGTACATGTGAGAGACAGGAGCGCCTCGTACCTCCTCGTACGTGTGTGAGACAGGAGCGCCTCGTACCTCCTCGTACGTGTGAGACAGGAGCGCCTCGTACCTCCTCGTACGTGTGAGACAGGAGCGCCTCGTACCTCCTCGTACGTGTGTGAGACAGGAGCGCCTCGTACCTCCTCGTACGTGTGAGAGACAGGAGCGCCTCGTACCTCCTCGTACGTGTGAGAGACAGGAGCGCCTCGTACCTCCTCGTACGTGTGAGACAGGAGCGCCTCGTACCTCCTCGTACGTGTGTGAGACAGGAGCGCATCGTACCTCCTCGTACGTGTGAGACAGGAGCGCCTCGTACCTCCTCGTACGTGTGAGACAGGAGCGCCTCGTACCTCCTCGTACGTGTGAGACAGGAGCGCCTCGTACCTCCTCGTACGTGTGAGACAGGAGCGCCTCGTACCTCCTCGTACGTGTGTGAGACAGGAGCGCCTCGTACCTCCTCGTACGTGTGAGACAGGAGCGCCTCGTACCTCCTCGTACGTGTGAGACAGGAGCGCCTCGTACCTCCTCGTACGTGTGTGAGACAGGAGCGCCTCGTACCTCCTCGTACGTGTGAGACAGGAGCGCCTCGTACCTCCTCGTACGTGTGAGACAGGAGCGCCTCGTACCTCCTCGTACGTGTGAGAACAGGAGCGCCTCGTACCTCCTCGTACGTGTGAGACAGGAGCGCCTCGTACCTCCTCGTACGTGTGAGACAGGAGCGCCTCGTACCTCCTCGTACGTGTGTGAGACAGGAGCGCCTCGTACCTCCTCGTACGTGTGAGACAGGAGCGCCTCGTACCTCCTCGTACGTGAGAGACAGGAGCGCCTCGTACCTCCTCGTACGTGTGTGAGACAGGAGCGCCTCGTACCTCCTCGTACGTGTGAGACAGGAGCGCCTCGTACCTCCTCGTACGTGTGAGACAGGAGCGCCTCGTACCTCCTCGTACGTGTGAGACAGGAGCGCCTCGTACCTCCTCGTACGTGTGTGAGACAGGAGCGCCTCGTACCTCCTCGTACGTGTGAGAGACAGGAGCGCCTCGTACCTCCTCGTACGTGTGTGAGACAGGAGCGCCTCGTACCTCCTCGTACGTGTGAGACAGGAGCGCCTCGTACCTCCTCGTACGTGTGAGACAGGAGCGCCTCGTACCTCCTCGTACGTGTGAGACAGGAGCGCCTCGTACCTCCTCGTACGTGTGAGACAGGAGCGCCTCGTACCTCCTCGTACGTGTGAGAGACAGGAGCGCCTCGTACCTCCTCGTACGTGTGAGACAGGAGCGCCTCGTACCTCCTCGTACGTGTGAGACAGGAGCGCCTCGTACCTCCTCGTACGTGTGAGACAGGAGCGCCTCGTACCTCCTCGTACGTGTGAGAGACAGGAGCGCCTCGTACCTCCTCGTACGTGTGAGACAGGAGCGCCTCGTACCTCCTCGTACGTGTGAGACAGGAGCGCCTCGTACCTCCTCGTACGTGTGAGACAGGAGCGCCTCGTACCTCCTCGTACGTGAGACAGGAGCGCCTCGTACCTCCTCGTACGTGTGAGACAGGAGCGCCTCGTACCTCCTCGTACGTGTGAGAGACAGGAGCGCCTCGTACCTCCTCGTACGTGTGAGACAGGAGCGCCTCGTACCTCCTCGTACGTGTGAGAGACAGGAGCGCCTCGTACCTCCTCGTACCCCCGTACGTGTGAGACAGGAGCGCCTCGTACCTCCTCGTACGTGTGAGACAGGAGCGCCTCGTACCTCCTCGTACGTGTGAGACAGGAGCGCCTTGTACCTCCTCGTACGTGTGAGAGACAGGAGCGCCTCGTACCTCCTCGTACGTGAGAGACAGGAGCGCCTCGTACCTCCTCGTACGTGTGAGAGACAGGAGCGCCTCGTACCTCCTCGTACGTGTGAGACAGGAGCGCCTCGTACCTCCTCGTACGTGTGTGAGACAGGAGCGCCTCGTACCTCCTCGTACGTGTGAGAGACAGGAGCGCCTCGTACCTCCTCGTACGTGTGAGACAGGAGCGCCTCGTACCTCCTCGTACGTGTGAGACAGGAGCGCCTCGTACCTCCTCGTACGTGTGAGAGACAGGAGCGCCTCGTACCTCCTCGTACGTGTGAGAGGAGCCTCGACCTCCTCGTACGTGTGAGAGACAGGAGCGCCTCGTACCTCCTCGTACGTGTGAGAGACAGGAGCGCCTCGTACCTCCTCGTACGTGTGAGACAGGAGCGCCTCGTACCTCCTCGTACGTGTGAGACAGGAGCGCCTCGTACCTCCTCGTACGTGTGAGACAGGAGCGCCTCGTACCTCCTCGTACGTGTGAGACAGGAGCGCCTCGTACCTCCTCGTACGTGTGAGACAGGAGCGCCTCGTACCTCCTCGTACGTGTGAGACAGGAGCGCCTCGTACCTCCTCGTACGTGTGAGACAGGAGCGCCTCGTACCTCCTCGTACGTGTGAGACAGGAGCGCCTCGTACCTCCTCGTACGTGTGAGACAGGAGCGCCTCGTACCTCCTCGTACGTGTGAGACAGGAGCGCCTCGTACCTCCTCGTACGTGTGAGAGACAGGAGCGCCTCGTACCTCCTCGTACGTGTGAGACAGGAGCGCCTCGTACCTCCTCGTACGTGTGAGACAGGAGCGCCTCGTACCTCCTCGTACGTGTGAGACAGGAGCGCCTCGTACCTCCTCGTACGTGTGAGACAGGAGCGCCTCGTACCTCCTCGTACGTGTGAGAGACAGGAGCGCCTCGTACCTCCTCGTACGTGTGAGACAGGAGCGCCTCGTACCTCCTCGTACGTGTGAGACAGGAGCGCCTCGTACCTCCTCGTACGTGTGAGACAGGAGCGCCTCGTACCTCCTCGTACGTGTGAGACAGGAGCGCCTCGTACCTCCTCGTACGTGTGAGACAGGAGCGCCTCGTACCTCCTCGTACGTGTGAGACAGGAGCGCCTCGTACCTCCTCGTACGTGTGAGACAGGAGCGCCTCGTACCTCCTCGTACGTGTGAGACAGGAGCGCCTCGTACCTCCTCGTACGTGTGAGAGACAGGAGCGCCTCGTACCTCCTCGTACGTGTGAGAGACAGGAGCGCCTCGTACCTCCTCGTACGGTGTGAGACAGGAGCGCCTCGTACCTCCTCGTACGTGTGAGACAGGAGCGCCTCGTACCTCCTCGTACGTGTGAGACAGGAGCGCCTCGTACCTCCTCGTACGTGTGAGACAGGAGCGCCTCGTACCTCCTCGTACGTGTGAGACAGGAGCGCCTCGTACCTCCTCGTACGTGTGAGACAGGAGCTCCTCGTACCTCCTCGTACGTGTGTGAGACAGGAGCGCCTCGTACCTCCTCGTACGTGTGAGACAGGAGCGCCTCGTACCTCCTCGTACGTGTGTGAGACAGGAGCGCCTCGTACCTCCTCGTACGTGTGAGACAGGAGCGCCTCGTACCTCCTCGTACGTGTGAGACAGGAGCGCCTCGTACCTCCTCGTACATGTGAGAGACAGGAGCGCCTCGTACCTCCTCGTACGTGTGAGACAGGAGCGCCTCGTACCTCCTCGTACGTG
>NW_027316087.1:0-57810 GCF_026437365.1 Eucyclogobius newberryi
ACTAAACCAGGACTAAACCAGGTCTAAACCAGGACTAAACCAGGACTAAACCAGGACTAAACCATGTCTAAACCAGGACTAAACCAGGTCTAAACCACGACTAAACCAGGTCTAAACCAGTTCTAAACCAGGACTAAACCAGGTCTAAACCAGGACTAAACCAGGACTAAACCAGTTCTAAACCAGGACTAAACCAGGACTAAACCAGTTCTAAACCAGGTCTAAACCAGGACTAAACCAGGACTAAACCAGGACTAAACCAGTTCTAAACCAGTTCTAAACCAGTTCTAAACCAGGACTAAACCAGGACTAAACCAGGACTAAACCAGGACTAAACCAGTTCTAAACCAGGTCTAAACCAGTTCTAAACCAGTTCTAAACCAGGACTAAACCAGGACTAAACCAGGACTAAACCAGTTCTAAATCAGGTATAAACCAGGACTAAACCAGGTCCAAACCAGGACTAAATCAGGTCTAAACCAGGACTAAACCAGGTCAAACCAGTTCTAAACCAGGACTAAACCAGTTCTAAACCAGGTCTAGACCAGAACTAAACCAGGTCTAAACCAGGACTAAACCAGGTCTAAACCAGGACTAAACCAGGACTAAACCAGGTCTAAACCAGGACTAAACCAGTTCTAAACCAGGTCTAGACCAGAACTAAACCAGGTCTAAACCAGGACTAAACCAGGTCTAAACCAGGACTAAACCAGGACTAAACCAGCTCTAAACCAGGTCTAAACCAGGACTAAACCAGGTCTAAACCAGGACTAAACCAGGACTAAACCAGGTCTAGACCAGAACTAAACCAGGTCTAAACCAGGACTAAACCAGGTCTAAACCAGGACTAAACCACGACTAAACCAGGTCTAAACCAGGACTAAACCAGGTCTAAACCTGGTACAAACCAGGACTAAACCAGGACTAACCCAGGACTAAACCAGGTCTAAACCAGTCCTAAACCAGGACTAAACCAGGACTAAACCAGGACTAAACCTGGTCTAAACCAGGACTAAACTAGTTCTTAACCAGGTCTAAACCAGGTCTAAACCAGGACTAAACCAGGTCTAAACCAGGTCTAAACCAGGACTAAACCAGGTCTAAACCAGTTCTAAACCAGGACTAAACCAGTTCTAAACCAGTTCTAAACCAGGACTAAACCAGGACTAAACCAGTTCTAAACCAGGTCTAAACCAGTTCTAAACCAGGACTAAACCAGTTCTAAACCAGGTCTAAACCAGGACTAAACCAGGACTAAACCAGGTCCAAACCAGGACTAAACCAGGTCAAACCAGTTCTAAACCAGGACTAAACCAGTTCTAAACCAGGACTAAACCAGGACTAAACCAAGACCAAACTAGGACTAAACCACTTCTAAACCAAGTCTAAACCAGGACTAAACTTGGACCACACCAGGACTAAACCAGTTCTAAACCAGTTCTAAACCAGGTCTAAACCAGGACTAAACCAGTTCTAAACCAGGACTAAACCAGGTCTAAACCAGTTCTAAACCAGGACTAAACCAGGTCTAAACCAGGACTAAACCAGGACTAAACCAGGTCTAAACCAGGTCTAAACCAGTTCTAAACCAGGACTAAACCAGGACTAAACCAGGTCTAAACCAGGACTAAACCAGGACTAAACCAGTTCTAAACCAGGTCTAAACCAGGAATAAACCAGGACTAAACCAGGTCTAAACCAGGACTAAACCAGGTTTAAACCAGGACCAAACCATGTCTAAACCAGGACTAAACCAGGAATAAACCAGGACTAAACCAGGTCCAAACCAGGACTAAACCAGGTCTAAACCAGGACTAAACCAGGACTAAACCAGATCCAAACCAGGACTAAACCAGGTCAAACCAGTTCTAAACCAGGACTAAACCAGTTCTAAACCAGGACTAAACCAGGTCTAAACCAGTTCTAAACCAGGTCCAAACCAGGACTAAACCAGGTCTAAACCAGTTCTAAACCAGGACTAAACCAGGACTAAACCATGTCTAAACCATGACTAAACCAGGACTAAACCTGGTCTAAACCAGGTCTAAACCAGTTCTAAACCAGGTCTAAACCAGTTCTAAACCAGTTCTAAACCAGGACTAAACCAGGACTAAACCAGGACTAAATCAGGTCTAAACCAGGACTAAACCAGGTCAAACCAGTTCTAAACCAGGACTAAACCAGTTCTAAACCAGGACTAAACCAGGTCTAAACCAGGACTAAACCAGGACTAAACCAGGACTTAACCAGTTCCAAACCAGGACTAAACCAGGTCTAAACCAGGACTAAACCAGGTCCAAACCAGTTCTAAACCAGGACTAAACCAGTTCTAAACCAGGTCTAGACGAGAACTAAACCAGGTTTAAACCAGGACTAAACCAGGTCTAAACCAGGTCTAAACCAGGACTAAACCAGGACTAAACCAGGTCTAGACCAGAACTAAACCAGGTCTAAACCAGGACTAAACCAGGACTAACCCAGGACTAAACCAGGTCTAAACCAGTCCTAAACCAGGACTAAACCAGGACTAAACCTGGTCTCAACCAGGACAAAACTAGTTCTTAACCAGGTCTAAACCAGGTCTAAACCAGTTCTAAACCAGGACTAAACCAGTTCTAAACCAGGTCTAAACCAGTTCTAAACCAGGACTAAACCAGGTCTAAACCAGGACTAAACCAGGACTAAACCAGGACTTAACCAGGACTAAACAAGGACTAAACCAGGTCTAAACCAGGTCTAAACCAGGACTAAACCAGGACTAAACCAGGACTAAACCAGGTCTAAACCAGGACTAAACCAGGACTAAACCAGGGCTAAACCAGGACTAAACCAGGTCCAAACCAGTTCTAAACCAGGACTAAACCAGTTCTAAACCAGGTCTAGACCAGAACTAAACCAGGTCTAAACCAGGACTAAACCAGGACTAAACCAGGTCTAAACCAGGACTAAACCAGTTCTAAACCAGTTCTAGACCAGAACTAAAGCAGGTCTAAACCAGGACTAAACCAGGTCTAAACCAGGACTAAACCAGGACTAAACCAGCTCTAAACCAGGTCTAAACCAGGACTAAACCAGGTCTAAACCAGGACTAAACCAGGACTAAACCAGGACTAAACCAGGTCTAAACCAGGACTAAACCACGACTAAACCAGGACTAAACCAGGACTAACCCAGGACTAAACCAGGTCTAAACCAGTCCTAAACCAGGACTAAACCAGGACTAAACCAGGACCAAACCTGGTCTAAACCAGGACTAAACTAGTTCTTAACCAGGTCTAAACCAGGTATAAACCAGGACTAAACCAGGTCTAAACCAGGTCTAAACCAGGACTAAACCAGGTCTAAACCAGTTCTAAACCAGTTCTAAACCAGCTCTAAACCAGGACTAAACCAGGACTAAACCAGTTCTAAACCAGGTCTAAACCAGTTCTAAACCAGTTCTAAACCAGGTCTAAACCAGGACTAAACCAGGTCTAAACCAGGACTAAACCAGGACTAAACCAGGACTAAACCAGGTCTAAACCAGGACTAAACCACGACTAAACCAGGACTAAACCAGGACTAACCCAGGACTAAACCAGGTCTAAACCAGTCCTAAACCAGGACTAAACCAGGACTAAACCAGGACCAAACCTGGTCTAAACCAGGACTAAACTAGTTCTTAACCAGGTCTAAACCAGGTATAAACCAGGACTAAACCAGGTCTAAACCAGGTCTAAACCAGGACTAAACCAGGTCTAAACCAGTTCTAAACCAGGACTAAACCAGTTCTAAACCAGCTCTAAACCAGGACTAAACCAGGACTAAACCAGTTCTAAACCAGGTCTAAACCAGTTCTAAACCAGTTCTAAACCAGGACTAAACCAGGACTAAACCAGTTCTATACCAGGTCTAAACCAGGTCTAAACCAGGACTAAACCAGGACTAAACCAGATCCAAACCAGGACTAAACCAGGTCAAACCAGTTCTAAACCAGGACTAAACCAGTTCTAAACCAGTACTAAACCAGGACTAAACCAGGTCTAAACCAAGTCTAAACCAGGACTAAACCAGGACTAAACCAGTTCCAAACCAGGACTAAACCAGGTCTAAACCAGGACTAAACCAGGACTAAACCAGGGCTAAACCAGGACTAAACCAGGTCCAAACCAGTTCTAAACCAGGACTAAACCAGTTCTAAACCAGGTCTAGACCAGAACTAAACCAGGTCTAAACCAGGACTAAACCAGGTCTAAACCAGGACTAAACCAGGACTAAACCAGGTCTAAACCAGGACTAAACCAGTTCTAAACCAGGTCTAGACCAGAACTAAACCAGGTCTAAACCAGGACTAAACCAGGTCTAAACCAGGACTAAACCAGGACTAAACCAGCTCTAAACCAGGTCTAAACCAGGACTAAACCAGGTCTAAACCAGGACTAAACCAGGACTAAACCAGGTCTAGACCAGAACTAAACCAGGTCTAAACCAGGACTAAACCAGGTCTAAACCAGGACTAAACCACGACTAAACCAGGTCTAAACCAGGACTAAACCAGGTCTAAACCTGGTACAAACCAGGACTAAACCAGGACTAACCCAGGACTAAACCAGGTCTAAACCAGTCCTAAACCAGGACTAAACCAGGACTAAACCAGGACTAAACCTGGTCTAAACCAGGACTAAACTAGTTCTTAACCAGGTCTAAACCAGGTCTAAACCAGGACTAAACCAGGTCTAAACCAGGTCTAAACCAGAACTAAACCAGGTCTAAACCAGTTCTAAACCAGGACTAAACCAGTTCTAAACCAGTTCTAAACCAGGACTAAACCAGGACTAAACCAGTTCTAAACCAGGTCTAAACCAGTTCTAAACCAGGACTAAACCAGTTCTAAACCAGGTCTAAACCAGGACTAAACCAGGACTAAACCAGGTCCAAACCAGGACTAAACCAGGTCAAACCAGTTCTAAACCAGGACTAAACCAGTTCTAAACCAGGACTAAACCAGGACTAAACCAAGACCAAACTAGGACTAAACCACTTCTAAACCAAGTCTAAACCAGGACTAAACTTGGACCACACCAGGACTAAACCAGTTCTAAACCAGTTCTAAACCAGGTCTAAACCAGGACTAAACCAGTTCTAAACCAGGACTAAACCAGGTCTAAACCAGTTCTAAACCAGGACTAAACCAGGTCTAAACCAGGACTAAACCAGGACTAAACCAGGTCTAAACCAGGTCTAAACCAGTTCTAAACCAGGACTAAACCAGGACTAAACCAGGTCTAAACCAGGACTAAACCAGGACTAAACCAGTTCTAAACCAGGACTAAACCAGGAATAAACCAGGACTAAACCAGGTCTAAACCAGGACTAAACCAGGTTTAAACCAGGACCAAACCATGTCTAAACCAGGACTAAACCAGGAATAAACCAGGACTAAACCAGGTCCAAACCAGGACTAAACCAGGTCTAAACCAGGACTAAACCAGGACTAAACCAGATCCAAACCAGGACTAAACCAGGTCAAACCAGTTCTAAACCAGGACTAAACCAGTTCTAAACCAGGACTAAACCAGGTCTAAACCAGTTCTAAACCAGGTCCAAACCAGGACTAAACCAGGTCTAAACCAGTTCTAAACCAGGACTAAACCAGGACTAAACCATGTCTAAACCATGACTAAACCAGGACTAAACCTGGTCTAAACCAGGTCTAAACCAGTTCTAAACCAGGTCTAAACCAGTTCTAAACCAGTTCTAAACCAGGACTAAACCAGGACTAAACCAGGACTAAATCAGGTCTAAACCAGGACTAAACCAGGTCAAACCAGTTCTAAACCAGGACTAAACCAGTTCTAAACCAGGACTAAACCAGGTCTAAACCAGGACTAAACCAGGACTAAACCAGGTCCAAACCAGTTCTAAACCAGGACTAAACCAGTTCTAAACCAGGTCTAGACGAGAACTAAACCAGGTTTAAACCAGGACTAAACCAGGTCTAAACCAGGTCTAAACCAGGACTAAACCAGGACTAAACCAGGTCTAGACCAGAACTAAACCAGGTCTAAACCAGGACTAAACCAGGACTAACCCAGGACTAAACCAGGTCTAAACCAGTCCTAAACCAGGACTAAACCAGGACTAAACCTGGTCTCAACCAGGACAAAACTAGTTCTTAACCAGGTCTAAACCAGGTCTAAACCAGTTCTAAACCAGGACTAAACCAGTTCTAAACCAGGTCTAAACCAGTTCTAAACCAGGACTAAACCAGGTCTAAACCAGGACTAAACCAGGACTAAACCAGGACTTAACCAGGACTAAACAAGGACTAAACCAGGTCTAAACCAGGTCTAAACCAGGACTAAACCAGGACTAAACCAGGACTAAACCAGGTCTAAACCAGGACTAAACCAGGACTAAACCAGGGCTAAACCAGGACTAAACCAGGTCCAAACCAGTTCTAAACCAGGACTAAACCAGTTCTAAACCAGGTCTAGACCAGAACTAAACCAGGTCTAAACCAGGACTAAACCAGGACTAAACCAGGTCTAAACCAGGACTAAACCAGTTCTAAACCAGTTCTAGACCAGAACTAAAGCAGGTCTAAACCAGGACTAAACCAGGTCTAAACCAGGACTAAACCAGGACTAAACCAGCTCTAAACCAGGTCTAAACCAGGACTAAACCAGGTCTAAACCAGGACTAAACCAGGACTAAACCAGGACTAAACCAGGTCTAAACCAGGACTAAACCACGACTAAACCAGGACTAAACCAGGACTAACCCAGGACTAAACCAGGTCTAAACCAGTCCTAAACCAGGACTAAACCAGGACTAAACCAGGACCAAACCTGGTCTAAACCAGGACTAAACTAGTTCTTAACCAGGTCTAAACCAGGTATAAACCAGGACTAAACCAGGTCTAAACCAGGTCTAAACCAGGACTAAACCAGGTCTAAACCAGTTCTAAACCAGTTCTAAACCAGCTCTAAACCAGGACTAAACCAGGACTAAACCAGTTCTAAACCAGGTCTAAACCAGTTCTAAACCAGTTCTAAACCAGGACTAAACCAGGACTAAACCAGTTCTAAACCAGCTCTAAACCAGGACTAAACCAGGACTAAACCAGTTCTAAACCAGGTCTAAACCAGTTCTAAACCAGTTCTAAACCAGGACTAAACCAGGACTAAACCAGTTCTATACCAGGTCTAAACCAGGTCTAAACCAGGACTAAACCAGGACTAAACCAGATCCAAACCAGGACTAAACCAGGTCAAACCAGTTCTAAACCAGGACTAAACCAGTTCTAAACCAGTACTAAACCAGGACTAAACCAGGTCTAAACCAAGTCTAAACCAGGACTAAACCAGGACTAAACCAGTTCCAAACCAGGACTAAACCAGGTCTAAACCAGGACTAAACCAGGACTAAACCAGGGCTAAACCAGGACTAAACCAGGTCCAAACCAGTTCTAAACCAGGACTAAACCAGTTCTAAACCAGGTCTAGACCAGAACTAAACCAGGTCTAAACCAGGACTAAACCAGGTCTAAACCAGGACTAAACCAGGACTAAACCAGGTCTAAACCAGGACTAAACCAGTTCTAAACCAGGTCTAGACCAGAACTAAACCAGGTCTAAACCAGGACTAAACCAGGTCTAAACCAGGACTAAACCAGGACTAAACCAGCTCTAAACCAGGTCTAAACCAGGACTAAACCAGGTCTAAACCAGGACTAAACCAGGACTAAACCAGGTCTAGACCAGAACTAAACCAGGTCTAAACCAGGACTAAACCAGGTCTAAACCAGGACTAAACCACGACTAAACCAGGTCTAAACCAGGACTAAAAGAGGACTAAACCAGGACTAAACCTGGTCTAAACCAGGACTAAACTAGTTCTTAACCAGGTCTAAACCAGGTCTAAACCAGGACTAAACCAGGTCTAAACCAGGTCTAAACCAGGACTAAACCAGGTCTAAACCAGTTCTAAACCAGGACTAAACCAGTTCTAAACCAGTTCTAAACCAGGACTAAACCAGGACTAAACCAGTTCTAAACCAGGTCTAAACCAGTTCTAAACCAGGACTAAACCAGTTCTAAACCAGGTCTAAACCAGGACTAAACCAGGACTAAACCAGGTCCAAACCAGGACTAAACCAGGTCAAACCAGTTCTAAACCAGGACTAAACCAGTTCTAAACCAGGACTAAACCAGGACTAAACCAAGACCAAACTAGGACTAAACCACTTCTAAACCAAGTCTAAACCAGGACTAAACTTGGACCACACCAGGACTAAACCAGTTCTAAACCAGTTCTAAACCAGGTCTAAACCAGGACTAAACCAGTTCTAAACCAGGACTAAACCAGGTCTAAACCAGTTCTAAACCAGGACTAAACCAGGTCTAAACCAGGACTAAACCAGGACTAAACCAGGTCTAAACCAGGTCTAAACCAGTTCTAAACCAGGACTAAACCAGGACTAAACCAGGTCTAAACCAGGACTAAACCAGGACTAAACCAGTTCTAAACCAGGTCTAAACCAGGAATAAACCAGGACTAAACCAGGTCTAAACCAGGACTAAACCAGGTTTAAACCAGGACCAAACCATGTCTAAACCAGGACTAAACCAGGAATAAACCAGGACTAAACCAGGTCCAAACCAGGACTAAACCAGGTCTAAACCAGGACTAAACCAGGACTAAACCAGATCCAAACCAGGACTAAACCAGGTCAAACCAGTTCTAAACCAGGACTAAACCAGTTCTAAACCAGGACTAAACCAGGTCTAAACCAGTTCTAAACCAGGTCCAAACCAGGACTAAACCAGGTCTAAACCAGTTCTAAACCAGGACTAAACCAGGACTAAACCATGTCTAAACCATGACTAAACCAGGACTAAACCTGGTCTAAACCAGGTCTAAACCAGTTCTAAACCAGGACTAAACCAGGACTAAACCTGGTCTAAACCAGGACTAAACCAGTTCTGAACCAGGTCTAAACCAGGTCTAAACCAGGACTAAACCAGGTCTAAACCAGGTCCAAACCAGGACTAAACCAGGTTTAAACCAGGACTAAACCAGGACTAAACCAGTTCTAAACCAGGTCTAAACCAGGACTAAACCAGGACTAAACCAGGTCTAAACCAGGACTAAACCAGGACTAAACCAGGACTAAACCATGTCTAAACCAGGACTAAACCAGGTCTAAACCACGACTAAACCAGGTCTAAACCAGTTCTAAACCAGGACTAAACCAGGTCTAAACCAGGACTAAACCAGGACTAAACCAGTTCTAAACCAGGACTAAACCAGGACTAAACCAGTTCTAAACCAGGTCTAAACCAGTTCTAAACCAGGACTAAACCAGGACTAAACCAGTTCTAAACCAGGACTAAACCAGGACTAAACCAGTTCTAAACCAGGTCTAAACCAGTTCTAAACCAGTTCTAAACCAGGACTAAACCAGGACTAAACCAGGACTAAACCAGTTCTAAATCAGGTATAAACCAGGACTAAACCAGGTCCAAACCAGGACTAAATCAGGTCTAAACCAGGACTAAACCAGGTCAAACCAGTTCTAAACCAGGACTAAACCAGTTCTAAACCAGGTCTAGACCAGAACTAAACCAGGTCTAAACCAGGACTAAACCAGGTCTAAACCAGGACTAAACCAGGACTAAACCAGGTCTAAACCAGGACTAAACCAGTTCTAAACCAGGTCTAGACCAGAACTAAACCAGGTCTAAACCAGGACTAAACCAGGTCTAAACCAGGACTAAACCAGGACTAAACCAGCTCTAAACCAGGTCTAAACCAGGACTAAACCAGGTCTAAACCAGGACTAAACCAGGACTAAACCAGGTCTAGACCAGAACTAAACCAGGTCTAAACCAGGACTAAACCAGGTCTAAACCAGGACTAAACCACGACTAAACCAGGTCTAAACCAGGACTAAACCAGGTCTAAACCTGGTACAAACCAGGACTAAACCAGGACTAACCCAGGACTAAACCAGGTCTAAACCAGTCCTAAACCAGGACTAAACCAGGACTAAACCAGGACTAAACCTGGTCTAAACCAGGACTAAACTAGTTCTTAACCAGGTCTAAACCAGGTCTAAACCAGGACTAAACCAGGTCTAAACCAGGTCTAAACCAGGACTAAACCAGGTCTAAACCAGTTCTAAACCAGGACTAAACCAGTTCTAAACCAGTTCTAAACCAGTTCTAAACCAGGACTAAACCAGTTCTAAACCAGGTCTAAACCAGGACTAAACCAGGACTAAACCAGGTCAAAACCAGGACTAAACCAGGTCAAACCAGTTCTAAACCAGGACTAAACCAGTTCTAAACCAGGACTAAACCAGGACTAAACCAAGACCAAACTAGGACTAAACCACTTCTAAACCAAGTCTAAACCAGGACTAAACTTGGACCACACCAGGACTAAACCAGTTCTAAACCAGTTCTAAACCAGGTCTAAACCAGGACTAAACCAGTTCTAAACCAGGACTAAACCAGGTCTAAACCAGTTCTAAACCAGGACTAAACCAGGTCTAAACCAGGACTAAACCAGGACTAAACCAGGTCTAAACCAGGTCTAAACCAGTTCTAAACCAGGACTAAACCAGGACTAAACCAGGTCTAAACCAGGACTAAACCAGGACTAAACCAGTTCTAAACCAGGTCTAAACCAGGAATAAACCAGGACTAAACCAGGTCTAAACCAGGACTAAACCAGGTTTAAACCAGGACCAAACCATGTCTAAACCAGCACTAAACCAGGAATAAACCAGGACTAAACCAGGTCCAAACCAGGACTAAACCAGGTCTAAACCAGGACTAAACCAGGACTAAACCAGATCCAAACCAGGACTAAACCAGGTCAAACCAGTTCTAAACCAGGACTAAACCAGTTCTAAACCAGGACTAAACCAGGACTAAACCAGTTCTAAACCAGGTCCAAACCAGGACTAAACCAGGTCTAAACCAGTTCTAAACCAGGACTAAACCAGGACTAAACCATGTCTAAACCATGACTAAACCAGGACTAAACCTGGTCTAAACCAGGTCTAAACCAGTTCTAAACCAGGTCTAAACCAGTTCTAAACCAGTTCTAAACCAGGACTAAACCAGGACTAAACCAGGACTAAATCAGGTCTAAACCAGGACTAAACCAGGTCAAACCAGTTCTAAACCAGGACTAAACCAGTTCTAAACCAGGACTAAACCAGGTCTAAACCAGGACTAAACCAGGACTAAACCAGGACTTAACCAGTTCCAAACCAGGACTAAACCAGGTCTAAACCAGGACTAAACCAGGTCCAAACCAGTTCTAAACCAGGACTAAACCAGTTCTAAACCAGGTCTAGACGAGAACTAAACCAGGTTTAAACCAGGACTAAACCAGGTCTAAACCAGGTCTAAACCAGGACTAAACCAGGACTAAACCAGGTCTAGACCAGAACTAAACCAGGTCTAAACCAGGACTAAACCAGGACTAACCCAGGACTAAACCAGGTCTAAACCAGTCCTAAACCAGGACTAAACCAGGACTAAACCTGGTCTCAACCAGGACAAAACTAGTTCTTAACCAGGTCTAAACCAGGTCTAAACCAGTTCTAAACCAGGACTAAACCAGTTCTAAACCAGGTCTAAACCAGTTCTAAACCAGGACTAAACCAGGTCTAAACCAGGACTAAACCAGGACTAAACCAGGACTTAACCAGGACTAAACAAGGACTAAACCAGGTCTAAACCAGGTCTAAACCAGGACTAAACCAGGACTAAACCAGGACTAAACCAGGTCTAAACCAGGACTAAACCAGGACTAAACCAGGGCTAAACCAGGACTAAACCAGGTCCAAACCAGTTCTAAACCAGGACTAAACCAGTTCTAAACCAGGTCTAGACCAGAACTAAACCAGGTCTAAACCAGGACTAAACCAGGACTAAACCAGGTCTAAACCAGGACTAAACCAGTTCTAAACCAGTTCTAGACCAGAACTAAAGCAGGTCTAAACCAGGACTAAACCAGGTCTAAACCAGGACTAAACCAGGACTAAACCAGCTCTAAACCAGGTCTAAACCAGGACTAAACCAGGTCTAAACCAGGACTAAACCAGGACTAAACCAGGACTAAACCAGGTCTAAACCAGGACTAAACCACGACTAAACCAGGACTAAACCAGGACTAACCCAGGACTAAACCAGGTCTAAACCAGTCCTAAACCAGGACTAAACCAGGACTAAACCAGGACCAAACCTGGTCTAAACCAGGACTAAACTAGTTCTTAACCAGGTCTAAACCAGGTATAAACCAGGACTAAACCAGGTCTAAACCAGGTCTAAACCAGGACTAAACCAGGTCTAAACCAGTTCTAAACCAGTTCTAAACCAGCTCTAAACCAGGACTAAACCAGGACTAAACCAGTTCTAAACCAGGTCTAAACCAGTTCTAAACCAGTTCTAAACCAGGACTAAACCAGGACTAAACCAGTTCTAAACCAGCTCTAAACCAGGACTAAACCAGGACTACAGGACTAAACCAGTTCTAAACCAGGTCTAAACCAGTTCTAAACCAGTTCTAAACCAGGACTAAACCAGGACTAAACCAGTTCTATACCAGGTCTAAACCAGGTCTAAACCAGGACTAAACCAGGACTAAACCAGATCCAAACCAGGACTAAACCAGGTCAAACCAGTTCTAAACCAGGACTAAACCAGTTCTAAACCAGTACTAAACCAGGACTAAACCAGGTCTAAACCAAGTCTAAACCAGGACTAAACCAGGACTAAACCAGTTCCAAACCAGGACTAAACCAGGTCTAAACCAGGACTAAACCAGGACTAAACCAGGGCTAAACCAGGACTAAACCAGGTCCAAACCAGTTCTAAACCAGGACTAAACCAGTTCTAAACCAGGTCTAGACCAGAACTAAACCAGGTCTAAACCAGGACTAAACCAGGTCTAAACCAGGACTAAACCAGGACTAAACCAGGTCTAAACCAGGACTAAACCAGTTCTAAACCAGGTCTAGACCAGAACTAAACCAGGTCTAAACCAGGACTAAACCAGGTCTAAACCAGGACTAAACCAGGACTAAACCAGCTCTAAACCAGGACTAAACCAGGACTAAACCAGGTCTAGACCAGAACTAAACCAGGTCTAAACCAGGACTAAACCAGGTCTAAACCAGGACTAAACCACGACTAAACCAGGTCTAAACCAGGACTAAACCAGGTCTAAACCTGGTACAAACCAGGACTAAACCAGGACTAACCCAGGACTAAACCAGGTCTAAACCAGTCCTAAACCAGGACTAAAAGAGGACTAAACCAGGACTAAACCTGGTCTAAACCAGGACTAAACTAGTTCTTAACCAGGTCTAAACCAGGTCTAAACCAGGACTAAACCAGGTCTAAACCAGGTCTAAACCAGGACTAAACCAGGTCTAAACCAGTTCTAAACCAGGACTAAACCAGTTCTAAACCAGTTCTAAACCAGGACTAAACCAGGACTAAACCAGTTCTAAACCAGGTCTAAACCAGTTCTAAACCAGGACTAAACCAGTTCTAAACCAGGTCTAAACCAGGACTAAACCAGGACTAAACCAGGTCCAAACCAGGACTAAACCAGGTCAAACCAGTTCTAAACCAGGACTAAACCAGTTCTAAACCAGGACTAAACCAGGACTAAACCAAGACCAAACTAGGACTAAACCACTTCTAAACCAAGTCTAAACCAGGACTAAACTTGGACCACACCAGGACTAAACCAGTTCTAAACCAGTTCTAAACCAGGTCTAAACCAGGACTAAACCAGTTCTAAACCAGGACTAAACCAGGTCTAAACCAGTTCTAAACCAGGACTAAACCAGGTCTAAACCAGGACTAAACCAGGACTAAACCAGGTCTAAACCAGGTCTAAACCAGTTCTAAACCAGGACTAAACCAGGACTAAACCAGGTCTAAACCAGGACTAAACCAGGACTAAACCAGTTCTAAACCAGGTCTAAACCAGGAATAAACCAGGACTAAACCAGGTCTAAACCAGGACTAAACCAGGTTTAAACCAGGACCAAACCATGTCTAAACCAGGACTAAACCAGGAATAAACCAGGACTAAACCAGGTCCAAACCAGGACTAAACCAGGTCTAAACCAGGACTAAACCAGGACTAAACCAGATCCAAACCAGGACTAAACCAGGTCAAACCAGTTCTAAACCAGGACTAAACCAGTTCTAAACCAGGACTAAACCAGGTCTAAACCAGTTCTAAACCAGGTCCAAACCAGGACTAAACCAGGTCTAAACCAGTTCTAAACCAGGACTAAACCAGGACTAAACCATGTCTAAACCATGACTAAACCAGGACTAAACCTGGTCTAAACCAGGTCTAAACCAGTTCTAAACCAGGACTAAACCAGGACTAAACCTGGTCTAAACCAGGTCTAAACCAGGACTAAACCAGGTCTAAACCAGGTCCAAACCAGGACTAAACCAGGTTTAAACCAGGACTAAACCAGGACTAAACCAGTTCTAAACCAGGTCTAAACCAGGACTAAACCAGGACTAAACCAGGACTAAACCTGGTCTAAACCAGGTCTAAACCAGGACTAAACCAGGTCTAAACCAGGTCCAAACCAGGACTAAACCAGGTTTAAACCAGGACTAAACCAGGACTAAACCAGTTCTAAACCTGGTCTAAACCAGGTCTAAACCAGGACTAAACCAGGTCTAAACCAGGTCCAAACCAGGACTAAACCAGGTTTAAACCAGGACTAAACCAGGACTAAACCAGTTCTGAACCAGGTCTAAACCAGGTCTAAACCAGGACTAAACCAGGTCTAAACCAGGTCCAAACCAGGACTAAACCAGGTTTAAACCAGGACTAAACCAGGACTAAACCAGTTCTAAACCAGGTCTAAACCAGGACTAAACCAGGACTAAACCAGGTCTAAACCAGGACTAAACCAGGACTAAACCAGGACTAAACCATGTCTAAACCAGGACTAAACCAGGTCTAAACCACGACTAAACCAGGTCTAAACCAGTTCTAAACCAGGACTAAACCAGGTCTAAACCAGGACTAAACCAGGACTAAACCAGTTCTAAACCAGGACTAAACCAGGACTAAACCAGTTCTAAACCAGGTCTAAACCAGGACTAAACCAGGACTAAACCAGGACTAAACCAGTTCTAAACCAGTTCTAAACCAGTTCTAAACCAGGACTAAACCAGGACTAAACCAGTTCTAAACCAGGACTAAACCAGGACTAAACCAGTTCTAAACCAGGTCTAAACCAGTTCTAAACCAGTTCTAAACCAGGACTAAACCAGGACTAAACCAGGACTAAACCAGTTCTAAATCAGGTATAAACCAGGACTAAACCAGGTCCAAACCAGGACTAAATCAGGTCTAAACCAGGACTAAACCAGGTCAAACCAGTTCTAAACCAGGACTAAACCAGTTCTAAACCAGGACTAAACCAGGTCTAAACCAGGACTAAACCAGGACTAAACCAGGACTTAACCAGTTCCAAACCAGGACTAAACCAGGTCTAAACCAGGACTAAACCAGGTCCAAACCAGTTCTAAACCAGGACTAAACCAGTTCTAAACCAGGTCTAGACGAGAACTAAACCAGGTTTAAACCAGGACTAAACCAGGTCTAAACCAGGTCTAAACCAGGACTAAACCAGGACTAAACCAGGTCTAGACCAGAACTAAACCAGGTCTAAACCAGGACTAAACCAGGACTAACCCAGGACTAAACCAGGTCTAAACCAGTCCTAAACCAGGACTAAAAGAGGACTAAACCAGGACTAAACCTGGTCTAAACCAGGACTAAACTAGTTCTTAACCAGGTCTAAACCAGGTCTAAACCAGGACTAAACCAGGTCTAAACCAGGTCTAAACCAGGACTAAACCAGGTCTAAACCAGTTCTAAACCAGGACTAAACCAGTTCTAAACCAGTTCTAAACCAGGACTAAACCAGGACTAAACCAGTTCTAAACCAGGTCTAAACCAGTTCTAAACCAGGACTAAACCAGTTCTAAACCAGGTCTAAACCAGGACTAAACCAGGACTAAACCAGGTCCAAACCAGGACTAAACCAGGTCAAACCAGTTCTAAACCAGGACTAAACCAGTTCTAAACCAGGACTAAACCAGGACTAAACCAAGACCAAACTAGGACTAAACCACTTCTAAACCAAGTCTAAACCAGGACTAAACTTGGACCACACCAGGACTAAACCAGTTCTAAACCAGTTCTAAACCAGGTCTAAACCAGGACTAAACCAGTTCTAAACCAGGACTAAACCAGGTCTAAACCAGTTCTAAACCAGGACTAAACCAGGTCTAAACCAGGACTAAACCAGGACTAAACCAGGTCTAAACCAGGTCTAAACCAGTTCTAAACCAGGACTAAACCAGGACTAAACCAGGTCTAAACCAGGACTAAACCAGGACTAAACCAGTTCTAAACCAGGTCTAAACCAGGAATAAACCAGGACTAAACCAGGTCTAAACCAGGACTAAACCAGGTTTAAACCAGGACCAAACCATGTCTAAACCAGGACTAAACCAGGAATAAACCAGGACTAAACCAGGTCCAAACCAGGACTAAACCAGGTCTAAACCAGGACTAAACCAGGACTAAACCAGATCCAAACCAGGACTAAACCAGGTCAAACCAGTTCTAAACCAGGACTAAACCAGTTCTAAACCAGGACTAAACCAGGTCTAAACCAGTTCTAAACCAGGTCCAAACCAGGACTAAACCAGGTCTAAACCAGTTCTAAACCAGGACTAAACCAGGACTAAACCATGTCTAAACCATGACTAAACCAGGACTAAACCTGGTCTAAACCAGGTCTAAACCAGTTCTAAACCAGGACTAAACCAGGACTAAACCTGGTCTAAACCAGGTCTAAACCAGGACTAAACCAGGTCTAAACCAGGTCCAAACCAGGACTAAACCAGGTTTAAACCAGGACTAAACCAGGACTAAACCAGTTCTAAACCAGGTCTAAACCAGGACTAAACCAGGACTAAACCAGGACTAAACCTGGTCTAAACCAGGTCTAAACCAGGACTAAACCAGGTCTAAACCAGGTCCAAACCAGGACTAAACCAGGTTTAAACCAGGACTAAACCAGGACTAAACCAGTTCTAAACCTGGTCTAAACCAGGTCTAAACCAGGACTAAACCAGGTCTAAACCAGGTCCAAACCAGGACTAAACCAGGTTTAAACCAGGACTAAACCAGGACTAAACCAGTTCTGAACCAGGTCTAAACCAGGTCTAAACCAGGACTAAACCAGGTCTAAACCAGGTCCAAACCAGGACTAAACCAGGTTTAAACCAGGACTAAACCAGGACTAAACCAGTTCTAAACCAGGTCTAAACCAGGACTAAACCAGGACTAAACCAGGTCTAAACCAGGACTAAACCAGGACTAAACCAGGACTAAACCATGTCTAAACCAGGACTAAACCAGGTCTAAACCACGACTAAACCAGGTCTAAACCAGTTCTAAACCAGGACTAAACCAGGTCTAAACCAGGACTAAACCAGGACTAAACCAGTTCTAAACCAGGACTAAACCAGGACTAAACCAGTTCTAAACCAGGTCTAAACCAGGACTAAACCAGGACTAAACCAGGACTAAACCAGTTCTAAACCAGTTCTAAACCAGTTCTAAACCAGGACTAAACCAGGACTAAACCAGTTCTAAACCAGGACTAAACCAGGACTAAACCAGTTCTAAACCAGGTCTAAACCAGTTCTAAACCAGTTCTAAACCAGGACTAAACCAGGACTAAACCAGGACTAAACCAGTTCTAAATCAGGTATAAACCAGGACTAAACCAGGTCCAAACCAGGACTAAATCAGGTCTAAACCAGGACTAAACCAGGTCAAACCAGTTCTAAACCAGGACTAAACCAGTTCTAAACCAGGACTAAACCAGGTCTAAACCAGGACTAAACCAGGACTAAACCAGGACTTAACCAGTTCCAAACCAGGACTAAACCAGGTCTAAACCAGGACTAAACCAGGTCCAAACCAGTTCTAAACCAGGACTAAACCAGTTCTAAACCAGGTCTAGACGAGAACTAAACCAGGTTTAAACCAGGACTAAACCAGGTCTAAACCAGGTCTAAACCAGGACTAAACCAGGACTAAACCAGGTCTAGACCAGAACTAAACCAGGTCTAAACCAGGACTAAACCAGGACTAACCCAGGACTAAACCAGGTCTAAACCAGTCCTAAACCAGGACTAAACCAGGACTAAACCTGGTCTCAACCAGGACAAAACTAGTTCTTAACCAGGTCTAAACCAGGTCTAAACCAGTTCTAAACCAGGACTAAACCAGTTCTAAACCAGGTCTAAACCAGTTCTAAACCAGGACTAAACCAGGTCTAAACCAGGACTAAACCAGGACTAAACCAGGACTTAACCAGGACTAAACAAGGACTAAACCAGGTCTAAACCAGGTCTAAACCAGGACTAAACCAGGACTAAACCAGGACTAAACCAGGTCTAAACCAGGACTAAACCAGGACTAAACCAGGGCTAAACCAGGACTAAACCAGGTCCAAACCAGTTCTAAACCAGGACTAAACCAGTTCTAAACTAGGTCTAGACCAGAACTAAACCAGGTCTAAACCAGGACTAAACCAGGACTAAACCAGGTCTAAACCAGGACTAAACCAGTTCTAAACCAGTTCTAGACCAGAACTAAACCAGGTCTAAACCAGGACTAAACCAGGTCTAAACCAGTACTAAACCAGGACTAAACCAGGACTAAACCAGTTCTAAACCAGGACTAAACCAGGACTAAACCAGTTCTAAACCAGGTCTAAACCAGTTCTAAACCAGTTCTAAACCAGGACTAAACCAGGTCTAAACCAGGACTAAACCAGGACTAAACCAGGACTAAACCAGGTCTAAACCAGGACTAAACCACGACTAAACCAGGACTAAACCAGGACTAACCCAGGACTAAACCAGGTCTAAACCAGTCCTAAACCAGGACTAAACCAGGACTAAACCAGGACCAAACCTGGTCTAAACCAGGACTAAACTAGTTCTTAACCAGGTCTAAACCAGGTATAAACCAGGACTAAACCAGGTCTAAACCAGGTCTAAACCAGGACTAAACCAGGTCTAAACCAGTTCTAAACCAGGACTAAACCAGTTCTAAACCAGCTCTAAACCAGGACTAAACCAGGACTAAACCAGTTCTAAACCAGGTCTAAACCAGTTCTAAACCAGTTCTAAACCAGGACTAAACCAGGACTAAACCAGTTCTATACCAGGTCTAAACCAGGTCTAAACCAGGACTAAACCAGGACTAAACCAGTTCTAAACCAGGTCTAAACCAGGACTAAACCAGGACTAAACCAGGTCTAAACCAGGACTAAACCAGGACTAAACCAGGACTAAACCATGTCTAAACCAGGACTAAACCAGGTCTAAACCACGACTAAACCAGGTCTAAACCAGTTCTAAACCAGGACTAAACCAGGTCTAAACCAGGACTAAACCAGGACTAAACCAGTTCTAAACCAGGACTAAACCAGGACTAAACCAGTTCTAAACCAGGTCTAAACCAGTTCTAAACCAGTTCTAAACCAGGACTAAACCAGGACTAAACCAGGACTAAACCAGTTCTAAATCAGGTATAAACCAGGACTAAACCAGGTCTAAACCAGGTCTAAACCAGGTCAAACCAGTTCTAAACCAGGACTAAACCAGTTCTAAACCAGGACTAAACCAGGTCTAAACCAGGACTAAACCAGGACTAAACCAGGACTTAACCAGTTCCAAACCAGGACTAAACCAGGTCTAAACCAGGACTAAACCAGGTCAAACCAGTTCTAAACCAGGACTAAACCAGTTCTAAACCAGGACTAAACCAGGTCTAAACCAGGACTAAACCAGGACTAAACCAGGACTTAACCAGTTCCAAACCAGGACTAAACCAGGTCTAAACCAGGACTAAACCAGGTCCAAACCAGTTCTAAACCAGGACTAAACCAGTTCTAAACCAGGTCTAGACGAGAACTAAACCAGGTTTAAACCAGGACTAAACCAGGTCTAAACCAGGTCTAAACCAGGACTAAACCAGGACTAAACCAGGTCTAGACCAGAACTAAACCAGGTCTAAACCAGGACTAAACCAGGACTAACCCAGGACTAAACCAGGTCTAAACCAGTCCTAAACCAGGACTAAACCAGGACTAAACCTGGTCTCAACCAGGACAAAACTAGTTCTTAACCAGGTCTAAACCAGGTCTAAACCAGTTCTAAACCAGGACTAAACCAGTTCTAAACCAGGTCTAAACCAGTTCTAAACCAGGACTAAACCAGGTCTAAACCAGGACTAAACCAGGACTAAACCAGGACTTAACCAGGACTAAACAAGGACTAAACCAGGTCTAAACCAGGTCTAAACCAGGACTAAACCAGGACTAAACCAGGACTAAACCAGGTCTAAACCAGGACTAAACCAGGACTAAACCAGGGCTAAACCAGGACTAAACCAGGTCCAAACCAGTTCTAAACCAGGACTAAACCAGTTCTAAACCAGGTCTAGACCAGAACTAAACCAGGTCTAAACCAGGACTAAACCAGGACTAAACCAGGTCTAAACCAGGACTAAACCAGTTCTAAACCAGTTCTAGACCAGAACTAAAGCAGGTCTAAACCAGGACTAAACCAGGTCTAAACCAGGACTAAATTAGGACTAAACCAGCTCTAAACCAGGTCTAAACCAGGACTAAACCAGGTCTAAACCAGGACTAAACCAGGACTAAACCAGGACTAAACCAGGTCTAAACCAGGACTAAACCACGACTAAACCAGGACTAAACCAGGACTAACCCAGGACTAAACCAGGTCTAAACCAGTCCTAAACCAGGACTAAACCAGGACTAAACCAGGACCAAACCTGGTCTAAACCAGGACTAAACTAGTTCTTAACCAGGTCTAAACCAGGTATAAACCAGGACTAAACCAGGTCTAAACCAGGTCTAAACCAGGACTAAACCAGGTCTAAACCAGTTCTAAACCAGGACTAAACCAGTTCTAAACCAGCTCTAAACCAGGACTAAACCAGGACTAAACCAGTTCTAAACCAGGTCTAAACCAGTTCTAAACCAGTTCTAAACCAGGACTAAACCAGGACTAAACCAGTTCTATACCAGGTCTAAACCAGGTCTAAACCAGGACTAAACCAGGACTAAACCAGATCCAAACCAGGACTAAACCAGGTCAAACCAGTTCTAAACCAGGACTAAACCAGTTCTAAACCAGTACTAAACCAGGACTAAACCAGGTCTAAACCAGGACTAAACCAGATCCAAACCAGGACTAAACCAGGTCAAACCAGTTCTAAACCAGGACTAAACCAGTTCTAAACCAGTACTAAACCAGGACTAAACCAGGTCTAAACCAAGTCTAAACCAGGACTAAACCAGGACTAAACCAGTTCCAAACCAGGACTAAACCAGGTCTAAACCAGGACTAAACCAGGACTAAACCAGGGCTAAACCAGGACTAAACCAGGTCCAAACCAGTTCTAAACCAGGACTAAACCAGTTCTAAACCAGGTCTAGACCAGAACTAAACCAGGTCTAAACCAGGACTAAACCAGGTCTAAACCAGGACTAAACCAGGACTAAACCAGGTCTAAACCAGGACTAAACCAGTTCTAAACCAGGTCTAGACCAGAACTAAACCAGGTCTAAACCAGGACTAAACCAGGTCTAAACCAGGACTAAACCAGGACTAAACCAGCTCTAAACCAGGTCTAAACCAGGACTAAACCAGGTCTAAACCAGGACTAAACCAGGACTAAACCAGGTCTAGACCAGAACTAAACCAGGTCTAAACCAGGACTAAACCAGGTCTAAACCAGGACTAAACCACGACTAAACCAGGTCTAAACCAGGACTAAACCAGGTCTAAACCTGGTACAAACCAGGACTAAACCAGGACTAACCCAGGACTAAACCAGGTCTAAACCAGTCCTAAACCAGGACTAAACCAGGACTAAACCAGGACTAAACCTGGTCTAAACCAGGACTAAACTAGTTCTTAACCAGGTCTAAACCAGGTCTAAACCAGGACTAAACCAGGTCTAAACCAGGTCTAAACCAGGACTAAACCAGGTCTAAACCAGTTCTAAACCAGGACTAAACCAGTTCTAAACCAGTTCTAAACCAGGACTAAACCAGGACTAAACCAGTTCTAAACCAGGTCTAAACCAGTTCTAAACCAGGACTAAACCAGTTCTAAACCAGGTCTAAACCAGGACTAAACCAGGACTAAACCAGGTCCAAACCAGGACTAAACCAGGTCAAACCAGTTCTAAACCAGGACTAAACCAGTTCTAAACCAGGACTAAACCAGGACTAAACCAAGACCAAACTAGGACTAAACCACTTCTAAACCAAGTCTAAACCAGGACTAAACTTGGACCACACCAGGACTAAACCAGTTCTAAACCAGTTCTAAACCAGGTCTAAACCAGGACTAAACCAGTTCTAAACCAGGACTAAACCAGGTCTAAACCAGTTCTAAACCAGGACTAAACCAGGTCTAAACCAGGACTAAACCAGGACTAAACCAGGTCTAAACCAGGTCTAAACCAGTTCTAAACCAGGACTAAACCAGGACTAAACCAGGTCTAAACCAGGACTAAACCAGGACTAAACCAGTTCTAAACCAGGTCTAAACCAGGAATAAACCAGGACTAAACCAGGTCTAAACCAGGACTAAACCAGGTTTAAACCAGGACCAAACCATGTCTAAACCAGGACTAGACCAGGAATAAACCAGGACTAAACCAGGTCCAAACCAGGACTAAACCAGGTCTAAACCAGGACTAAACCAGGACTAAACCAGATCCAAACCAGGACTAAACCAGGTCAAACCAGTTCTAAACCAGGACTAAACCAGTTCTAAACCAGGACTAAACCAGGTCTAAACCAGTTCTAAACCAGGTCCAAACCAGGACTAAACCAGGTCTAAACCAGTTCTAAACCAGGACTAAACCAGGACTAAACCATGTCTAAACCATGACTAAACCAGGACTAAACCTGGTCTAAACCAGGTCTAAACCAGGTCTAAACCAGTTCTAAACCAGGACTAAACCAGGACTAAACCTGGTCTAAACCAGGACTAAACCAGTTCTGAACCAGGTCTAAACCAGGTCTAAACCAGGACTAAACCAGGTCTAAACCAGGTCCAAACCAGGACTAAACCAGGTTTAAACCAGGACTAAACCAGGACTAAACCAGTTCTAAACCAGGTCTAAACCAGGACTAAACCAGGACTAAACCAGGTCTAAACCAGGACTAAACCAGGACTAAACCAGGACTAAACCATGTCTAAACCAGGACTAAACCAGGTCTAAACCACGACTAAACCAGGTCTAAACCAGTTCTAAACCAGGACTAAACCAGGTCTAAACCAGGACTAAACCAGGACTAAACCAGTTCTAAACCAGGACTAAACCAGGACTAAACCAGTTCTAAACCAGGTCTAAACCAGGACTAAACCAGGACTAAACCAGGACTAAACCAGTTCTAAACCAGTTCTAAACCAGTTCTAAACCAGGACTAAACCAGGACCAAACCAGGACTAAACCAGTTCTAAATCAGGTATAAACCAGGACTAAACCAGGTCCAAACCAGGACTAAATCAGGTCTAAACCAGGACTAAACCAGGTCAAACCAGTTCTAAACCAGGACTAAACCAGGTCTAAACCAGGACTAAACCAGGACTAAACCAGGACTTAACCAGTTCCAAACCAGGACTAAACCAGGTCTAAACCAGGACTAAACCAGGGATAAACCAGGACTAAACCAGTTCTAAACCAGGACTAAACCAGTTCTAAACCAGGGTCTAGACCAGAACTAAACCAGGTTTTAAACCAGGACTAAACCAGGTCTAAACCAGGACTAAACCAGGACTAAACCAGGTCTAAACCAGGTCTAAACCAGGACTAAACCAGGTCTAAACCAGGACTAAACCAGGACTAAACCAGGTCTAGACCAGAACTAAACCAGGTCTAAACCAGGACTAAACCAGGTCTAAACCAGGACTAAACCAGGACTAAACCAGGTCTAAACCAGGTCTAAACCTGGTACAAACCAGGACTAAACCAGGACTAACCCAGGACTAAACCAGGTCTAAACCAGTCCTAAACCAGGGACTAAACCAGGACTAAACCTGGTCTCAACCAGGACAAAACTAGTTCTTAACCAGGTCTAAAACCAGGTCTAAACCAGTTCTAAACCAGGACTAAACCAGTTCTAAACCAGTTCTAAACCAGGACTAAACCAGTTCTAAACCAGGTCTAAACCAGTTCTAAACCAGGACTAAACCAGGTCTAAACCAGGACTAAACCAGGACTAAACCAGGACTTAACCAGGACTAAACCAGGACTAAACCAGGTCTAAACCAGGTCTAACCAGTAACCAGGACTAAAACCAGGACTAAACCAGGACTAAACCATGTCTAAACCAGGACTAAACCAGGACTAAACCAGGGCTAAACCAGGACTAAACCAGGTCCAAACCAGTTCTAAACCAGGACTAAACCAGTTCTAAACCAGGTCTAGACCAGAACTAAACCAGGTCTAAACCAGGACTAAACCAGGACTAAACCAGGTCTAAACCGGGACTAAACCAGTTCTAAACCAGGTCTAGACCAGAACTAAACCAGGTCTAAACCAGGACTAAACCAGGTCTAAACCAGGACTAAACCAGGACTAAACCAGCTCTAAACCAGGTCTAAACCAGGACTAAACCAGGTCTAAACCAGGACTAAACCAGGTCTAAACCAGGACTAAACCACGACTAAACCACGACTAAACCAGGACTAAACCAGGACTAACCCAGGACTAAACCAGGTCTAAACCAGTCCTAAACCAGGACTAAACCAGGACTAAACCTGGTCTAAACCAGGACTAAACTAGTTCTTAACCAGGTCTAAACCAGGTCTAAACCAGGACTAAACCAGGTCTAAACCAGGTCTAAACCAGGACTAAACCAGGTCTAAACCAGTTCTAAACCAGGACTAAACCAGTTCTAAACCAGTTCTAAACCAGGACTAAACCAGGACTAAACCAGTTCTAAACCAGTTCTAAACCAGGTCTAAACCAGTTCTAAACCAGGACTAAACCAGTTCTAAACCAGTTCTAAACCAGGTCTAAACCAGTTCTAAACCAGTTCTAAACCAGGACTAAACCAGGACTAAACCAGTTCTATACCAGGTCTAAACCAGGTCTAAACCAGGACTAAACCAGGACTAAACCAGATCCAAACCAGGACTAAACCAGGTCAAACCAGTTCTAAACCAGGACTAAACCAGTTCTAAACCAGTACTAAACCAGGACTAAACCATGTCCAAACCAAGTCTAAACCAGGACTAAACCAGGACTAAACCAGTTCCAAACCAGGACTAAACCAGGTCTAAACCAGGACTAAACCAGGACTAAACCAGGGCTAAACCAGGACTAAACCAGGTCCAAACCAGTTCTAAACCAGGACTAAACCAGTTCTAAACCAGGTCTAGACCAGAACTAAACCAGGTCTAAACCAGGACTAAACCAGGTCTAAACCAGGACTAAACCAGGACTAAACCAGGTCTAAACCAGGACTAAACCAGTTCTAAACCAGGTCTAGACCAGAACTAAACCAGGTCTAAACCAGGACTAAACCAGGTCTAAACCAGGACTAAACCAGGACTAAACCAGCTCTAAACCAGGTCTAAACCAGGACTAAACCAGGTCTAAACCAGGACTAAACCAGGACTAAACCAGGTCTAGACCAGAACTAAACCAGGTCTAAACCAGGACTAAACCAGGTCTAAACCAGGACTAAACCACGACTAAACCAGGTCTAAACCAGGACTAAACCAGGTCTAAACCTGGTACAAACCAGGACTAAACCAGGACTAAACCAGTTCTAAACCAGGTCTAAACCAGGACTAAACCAGGACTAAACCTGGTCTAAACCAGGACTAAACCAGTTCTGAACCAGGTCTAAACCAGGTCTAAACCAGGACTAAACCAGGGCTAAACCAGGTCTAAACCAGTTCTAAACCAGGGCTTAACCGGGACTAAACCTGGTCTAAACCAGGACTAAATCAGGTCTAAACCAGGTCTAAACCAGGACTAAACCAGGTCTAAACCAGTTCTAAACCAGGACTAAACCAGTTCTAAACCAGGTCTAAACCAGCTCTAAACCAGGTCTAAACCAGGACTAAACCAGGTCTAAACCAGGACTAAACCAGGACTAAACCAGGTCTAGACCAGAACTAAACCAGGTCTAAACCAGGACTAAACCAGGTCTAAACCAGGACTAAACCACGACTAAACCAGGTCTAAACCAGGACTAAACCAGGTCTAAACCTGGTACAAACCAGGACTAAACCAGGACTAACCCAGGACTAAACCAGGTCTAAACCAGTCCTAAACCAGGACTAAACCAGGACTAAACCAGGACTAAACCTGGTCTAAACCAGGACTAAACTAGTTCTTAACCAGGTCTAAACCAGGTCTAAACCAGGACTAAACCAGGTCTAAACCAGGTCTAAACCAGGACTAAACCAGGTCTAAACCAGTTCTAAACCAGGACTAAACCAGTTCTAAACCAGTTCTAAACCAGGACTAAACCAGGACTAAACCAGTTCTAAACCAGGTCTAAACCAGTTCTAAACCAGGACTAAACCAGTTCTAAACCAGGTCTAAACCAGGACTAAACCAGGACTAAACCAGGTCCAAACCAGGACTAAACCAGGTCAAACCAGTTCTAAACCAGGACTAAACCAGTTCTAAACCAGGACTAAACCAGGACTAAACCAAGACCAAACTAGGACTAAACCACTTCTAAACCAGTTCTAAACCAGGTCTAAACCAGGACTAAACCAGTTCTAAACCAGGTCTAAACCAGGACTAAACCAGTTCTAAACCAGGACTAAACCAGGTCTAAACCAGTTCTAAACCAGGACTAAACCAGGTCTAAACCAGGACTAAACCAGGACTAAACCAGGTCTAAACCAGGTCTAAACCAGTTCTAAACCAGGACTAAACTTGGACCACACCAGGACTAAACCAGTTCTAAACCAGTTCTAAACCAGGTCTAAACCAGGACTAAACCAGTTCTAAACCAGGACTAAACCAGGTCTAAACCAGTTCTAAACCAGGACTAAACCAGGTCTAAACCAGGACTAAACCAGGACTAAACCAGGTCTAAACCAGGTCTAAACCAGTTCTAAACCAGGACTAAACCAGGACTAAACCAGGTCTAAACCAGGACTAAACCAGGACTAAACCAGTTCTAAACCAGGTCTAAACCAGGAATAAACCAGGACTAAACCAGGTCTAAACCAGGACTAAACCAGGTTTAAACCAGGACCAAACCATGTCTAAACCAGGACTAGACCAGGAATAAACCAGGACTAAACCAGGTCCAAACCAGGACTAAACCAGGTCTAAACCAGGACTAAACCAGGACTAAACCAGATCCAAACCAGGACTAAACCAGGTCAAACCAGTTCTAAACCAGGACTAAACCAGTTCTAAACCAGGACTAAACCAGGTCTAAACCAGTTCTAAACCAGGTCCAAACCAGGACTAAACCAGGTCTAAACCAGTTCTAAACCAGGACTAAACCAGGACTAAACCATGTCTAAACCATGACTAAACCAGGACTAAACCTGGTCTAAACCAGGTCTAAACCAGTTCTAAACCAGGACTAAACCAGGACTAAACCTGGTCTAAACCAGGACTAAACCAGTTCTGAACCAGGTCTAAACCAGGTCTAAACCAGGACTAAACCAGGTCTAAACCAGGTCCAAACCAGGACTAAACCAGGTTTAAACCAGGACTAAACCAGGACTAAACCAGTTCTAAACCAGGTCTAAACCAGGACTAAACCAGGACTAAACCAGGTCTAAACCAGGACTAAACCAGGACTAAACCAGGACTAAACCATGTCTAAACCAGGACTAAACCAGGTCTAAACCACGACTAAACCAGGTCTAAACCAGTTCTAAACCAGGACTAAACCAGGTCTAAACCAGGACTAAACCAGGACTAAACCAGTTCTAAACCAGGACTAAACCAGGACTAAACCAGTTCTAAACCAGGTCTAAACCAGGACTAAACCAGGACTAAACCAGGACTAAACCAGTTCTAAACCAGTTCTAAACCAGTTCTAAACCAGGACTAAACCAGGACCAAACCAGGACTAAACCAGTTCTAAATCAGGTATAAACCAGGACTAAACCAGGTCCAAACCAGGACTAAATCAGGTCTAAACCAGGACTAAACCAGGTCAAACCAGTTCTAAACCAGGACTAAACCAGGTCTAAACCAGGACTAAACCAGGACTAAACCAGGACTTAACCAGTTCCAAACCAGGACTAAACCAGGTCTAAACCAGGACTAAACCAGGGATAAACCAGGACTAAACCAGGTCCAAACCAGTTCTAAACCAGGACTAAACCAGTTCTAAACCAGGTCTAGACCAGAACTAAACCAGGTTTAAACCAGGACTAAACCAGGTCTAAACCAGGACTAAACCAGGACTAAACCAGGTCTAAACCAGGTCTAAACCAGGACTAAACCAGGTCTAAACCAGGACTAAACCAGGACTAAACCAGGTCTAGACCAGAACTAAACCAGGTCTAAACCAGGACTAAACCAGGTCTAAACCAGGACTAAACCAGGACTAAACCAGGTCTAAAACCAGGTCTAAACCTGGTACAAACCAGGACTAAACCAGGACTAACCCAGGACTAAACCAGGTCTAAACCAGTCCTAAACCAGGACTAAACCAGGACTAAACCTGGTCTCAACCAGGACAAAACTAGTTCTTAACCAGGTCTAAACCAGGTCTAAACCAGTTCTAAACCAGGACTAAACCAGTTCTAAACCAGTTCTAAACCAGGACTAAACCAGTTCTAAACCAGGTCTAAACCAGTTCTAAACCAGGACTAAACCAGGTCTAAACCAGGACTAAACCAGGACTAAACCAGGACTTAACCAGGACTAAACCAGGACTAAACCAGGTCTAAACCAGGTCTAAACCAGGACTAAACCAGGACTAAACCAGGACTAAACCATGTCTAAACCAGGACTAAACCAGGACTAAACCAGGGCTAAACCAGGACTAAACCAGGTCCAAACCAGTTCTAAACCAGGACTAAACCAGTTCTAAACCAGGTCTAGACCAGAACTAAACCAGGTCTAAACCAGGACTAAACCAGGACTAAACCAGGTCTAAACCGGGACTAAACCAGTTCTAAACCAGGTCTAGACCAGAACTAAACCAGGTCTAAACCAGGACTAAACCAGGTCTAAACCAGGACTAAACCAGGACTAAACCAGCTCTAAACCAGGTCTAAACCAGGACTAAACCAGGTCTAAACCAGGACTAAACCAGGTCTAAACCAGGACTAAACCACGACTAAACCACGACTAAACCAGGACTAAACCAGGACTAACCCAGGACTAAACCAGGTCTAAACCAGTCCTAAACCAGGACTAAACCAGGACTAAACCTGGTCTAAACCAGGACTAAACTAGTTCTTAACCAGGTCTAAACCAGGTCTAAACCAGGACTAAACCAGGTCTAAACCAGGTCTAAACCAGGACTAAACCAGGTCTAAACCAGTTCTAAACCAGGACTAAACCAGTTCTAAACCAGTTCTAAACCAGGACTAAACCAGGACTAAACCAGTTCTAAACCAGTTCTAAACCAGGTCTAAACCAGTTCTAAACCAGGACTAAACCAGTTCTAAACCAGTTCTAAACCAGGTCTAAACCAGTTCTAAACCAGTTCTAAACCAGGACTAAACCAGGACTAAACCAGTTCTATACCAGGTCTAAACCAGGTCTAAACCAGGACTAAACCAGGACTAAACCAGATCCAAACCAGGACTAAACCAGGTCAAACCAGTTCTAAACCAGGACTAAACCAGTTCTAAACCAGTACTAAACCAGGACTAAACCATGTCCAAACCAAGTCTAAACCAGGACTAAACCAGGACTAAACCAGTTCCAAACCAGGACTAAACCAGGTCTAAACCAGGACTAAACCAGGACTAAACCAGGGCTAAACCAGGACTAAACCAGGTCCAAACCAGTTCTAAACCAGGACTAAACCAGTTCTAAACCAGGTCTAGACCAGAACTAAACCAGGTCTAAACCAGGACTAAACCAGGTCTAAACCAGGACTAAACCAGGACTAAACCAGGTCTAAACCAGGACTAAACCAGTTCTAAACCAGGTCTAGACCAGAACTAAACCAGGTCTAAACCAGGACTAAACCAGGTCTAAACCAGGACTAAACCAGGACTAAACCAGCTCTAAACCAGGTCTAAACCAGGACTAAACCAGGTCTAAACCAGGACTAAACCAGGACTAAACCAGGTCTAGACCAGAACTAAACCAGGTCTAAACCAGGACTAAACCAGGTCTAAACCAGGACTAAACCACGACTAAACCAGGTCTAAACCAGGACTAAACCAGGTCTAAACCTGGTACAAACCAGGACTAAACCAGGACTAAACCAGTTCTAAACCAGGTCTAAACCAGGACTAAACCAGGACTAAACCTGGTCTAAACCAGGACTAAACCAGTTCTGAACCAGGTCTAAACCAGGTCTAAACCAGGACTAAACCAGGGCTAAACCAGGTCTAAACCAGTTCTAAACCAGGGCTTAACCGGGACTAAACCTGGTCTAAACCAGGACTAAATCAGGTCTAAACCAGGTCTAAACCAGGACTAAACCAGGTCTAAACCAGTTCTAAACCAGGACTAAACCAGTTCTAAACCAGGTCTAAACCAGTTCTAAACCAGGACTAAACCAGGTCTAAACCAGGACTAAACCAGGACTAAACCTGGTCTAAACCAGTTCTAAACCAGGACTAAACCAGGTCTAAACCAGGACTAAACCAGGACTAAACCAGTTCTAAACCAGGACTAAACCAGGTCTAAACCAGTTCTAAACCAAGTCTAAACCAGGACTAAACCAGGTCTAAACCAGTTCTAAACCAGGACTAAACCAGGTCTAAACCAGGACTAAACCAGTTCTAAACCAGGACTAAACCAGGTCTAAACCAGGACTAAACCAGGACTAAACCAGGTTTAAACCAGGACTAAACCATGTCTAAACCAGGACTAAACCAGGTCCAAACCAGGACTAAACCAGGTCTAAACCAGGACTAAACCAGGACTAAACCAGATCCAAACCAGTTCTAAACCAGGACTAAACCAGTTCTAAACCAGGTCTAAACCAGGACTAAACCAGGACTAAACCAGGTCCAAACCAGGACTAAACCAGGTCAAACCAGTTCTAAACCAGGACTAAACCAGTTCTAAACCAGGACTAAACCAGGACTAAACCAAGACAAAACTAGGACTAAACCAGGTCCAAACCAGGACTAAACCAGGTCTAAACCAGTTCTAAACCAGGACTAAACCAGATCTAAACCAGGACTAAACCAGGACTAAACCAGGTCCAAACCAGGACTAAACCAGGTCTAAACCAGTTCTAAACCAGGACTAAACCAGGTCTAAACCAGGACTAAACCACTTCTAAACCAAGTCTAAACCAGGACTAAACCAGTTCTAAACTTGGACCACACCAGGACTAAACCAGTTCTAAACCAGTTCTAAACCAGGTCTAAACCAGGACTAAACCAGTTCTAAACCAGGACTAAACCAGCTCTAAACTAGGTCTAAACCAGGACTAAACCAGGTCTAAACATGGACTAAACCAGGACTAAACCAGGTCTAGACCAGAACTAAACCAGGTCTAAACCAGGACTAAACCAGGTCTAAACCAGGACTAAACCACGACTAAACCAGGTCTAAACCAGGACTAAACCAGGTCTAAACCTGGTACAAACCAGGACTAAACCAGGACTAACCCAGGACTAAACCAGGTCTAAACCAGTCCTAAACCAGGACTAAACCAGGACTAAACCAGGACTAAACCAGGACTAAACCAGGACTAAACTAGTTCTTAACCAGGTCTAAACCAGGTCTAAACCAGGACTAAACCAGGTCTAAACCAGGTCTAAACCAGGACTAAACCAGGTCTAAACCAGTTCTAAACCAGGACTAAACCAGTTCTAAACCAGTTCTAAACCAGGTCTAAACCAGTTCTAAACCAGGACTAAACCAGTTCTAAACCAGGTCTAAACCAGGACTAAACCAGGACTAAACCAGGTCCAAACCAGGACTAAACCAGGTCAAACCAGTTCTAAACCAGGACTAAACCAGTTCTAAACCAGGACTAAACCAGGACTAAACCAAGACCAAACTAGGACTAAACCAGGTCCAAACCAGGACTAAACCAGATCTAAACCAGGACTAAACCATTTCTAAACCAGGACTAAACCAGGACTAAACCAGGTCCAAACCAGGACTAAACCAGGTCTAAACCAGTTCTAAACCAGGACTAAACCAGGTCTAAACCAGGACTAAACCACTTCTAAACCAAGTCTAAACCAGGACTAAACCAGTTCTAAACTTGGACCACACCAGGACTAAACCAGTTCTAAACCAGTTCTAAACCAGGTCTAAACCAGGACTAAACCAGTTCTAAACCAGGACTAAACCAGGTCTAAACCAGTTCTAAACCAGGACTAAACCAGGTCTAAACCAGGACTAAACCAGGACTAAACCAGGTCTAAACCAGGTCTAAACCAGTTCTAAACCAGGACAAAACCAGGACTAAACCAGGTCTAAACCAGGACTAAACCAGGACTAAACCAGTTCTAAACCAGGTCTAAACCAGGAATAAACCAGGACTAAACCAGGTCTAAACCAGGACTAAACCAGGTTTAAACCAGGACTAAACCATGTCTAAACCAGGACTAAACCAGGTCCAAACCAGGACTAAACCAGGTCTAAACCAGGACTAAACCAGGACTAAACCAGATCCAAACCAGGACTAAACCAGGTCTAAACCAGTTCTAAACCAGGTCCAAACCAGGACTAAACCAGGTCTAAACCAGGACTAAACCAGGACTAAACCATGTCTAAACCATGACTAAACCAGGACTAAACCTGGTCTAAACCAGGTCTAAACCAGTTCTAAACCAGGACTAAACCAGGACTAAACCTGGTCTAAACCAGGACTAAACCAGTTCTAAACCAGGACTAAACCAGGACTAAACCAAGACCAAACTAGGACTAAACCACTTCTAAACCAAGTCTAAACCAGGACTAAACTTGGACCACACCAGGACTAAACCAGTTCTAAACCAGTTCTAAACCAGGTCTAAACCAGGACTAAACCAGTTCTAAACCAGGACTAAACCAGGTCTAAACCAGTTCTAAACCAGGACTAAACCAGGTCTAAACCAGGACTAAACCAGGACTAAACCAGGTCTAAACCAGGTCTAAACCAGTTCTAAACCAGGACTAAACCAGGACTAAACCAGGTCTAAACCAGGACTAAACCAGGACTAAACCAGTTCTAAACCAGGTCTAAACCAGGAATAAACCAGGACTAAACCAGGTCTAAACCAGTTCTAAACCAGGACTAAACCAGGACTAAACCAGGTCTAAACCAGGACTAAACCAGGACTAAACCAGTTCTAAACCAGGTCTAAACCAGGAATAAACCAGGACTAAACCAGGTCTAAACCAGGACTAAACCAGGAATAAACCAGGACTAAACCAGGTCCAAACCAGGACTAAACCAGGTCTAAACCAGGACTAAACCAGGACTAAACCAGATCCAAACCAGGACTAAACCAGGTCAAACCAGTTCTAAACCAGGACTAAACCAGTTCTAAACCAGGACTAAACCAGGTCTAAACCAGTTCTAAACCAGGTCCAAACCAGGACTAAACCAGGTCTAAACCAGTTCTAAACCAGGACTAAACCAGGACTAAACCATGTCTAAACCATGACTAAACCAGGACTAAACCTGGTCTAAACCAGGTCTAAACCAGTTCTAAACCAGGACTAAACCAGGACTAAACCTGGTCTAAACCAGGACTAAACCAGTTCTGAACCAGGTCTAAACCAGGTCTAAACCAGGACTAAACCAGGTCTAAACCAGGTCCAAACCAGGACTAAACCAGGTTTAAACCAGGACTAAACCAGGACTAAACCAGTTCTAAACCAGGTCTAAACCAGGACTAAACCAGGACTAAACCAGGTCTAAACCAGGACTAAACCAGGACTAAACCAGGACTAAACCATGTCTAAACCAGGACTAAACCAGGTCTAAACCACGACTAAACCAGGTCTAAACCAGTTCTAAACCAGGACTAAACCAGGTCTAAACCAGGACTAAACCAGGACTAAACCAGTTCTAAACCAGGACTAAACCAGGACTAAACCAGTTCTAAACCAGGTCTAAACCAGGACTAAACCAGGACTAAACCAGGACTAAACCAGTTCTAAACCAGTTCTAAACCAGTTCTAAACCAGGACTAAACCAGGACCAAACCAGGACTAAACCAGTTCTAAATCAGGTATAAACCAGGACTAAACCAGGTCCAAACCAGGACTAAATCAGGTCTAAACCAGGACTAAACCAGGTCAAACCAGTTCTAAACCAGGACTAAACCAGGTCTAAACCAGGACTAAACCAGGACTAAACCAGGACTTAACCAGTTCCAAACCAGGACTAAACCAGGTCTAAACCAGGACTAAACCAGGGATAAACCAGGACTAAACCAGGTCCAAACCAGTTCTAAACCAGGACTAAACCAGTTCTAAACCAGGTCTAGACCAGAACTAAACCAGGTTTAAACCAGGACTAAACCAGGTCTAAACCAGGACTAAACCAGGACTAAACCAGGTCTAAACCAGGTCTAAACCAGGACTAAACCAGGTCTAAACCAGGACTAAACCACTTCTAAACCAAGTCTAAACCAGGACTAAACCAGTTCTAAACTTGGACCACACCAGGACTAAACCAGTTCTAAACCAGTTCTAAACCAGGTCTAAACCAGGACTAAACCAGTTCTAAACCAGGACTAAACCAGCTCTAAACTAGGTCTAAACCAGGACTAAACCAGGTCTAAACATGGACTAAACCAGGACTAAACCAGGTCTAGACCAGAACTAAACCAGGTCTAAACCAGGACTAAACCAGGTCTAAACCAGGACTAAACCACGACTAAACCAGGTCTAAACCAGGACTAAACCAGGTCTAAACCTGGTACAAACCAGGACTAAACCAGGACTAACCCAGGACTAAACCAGGTCTAAACCAGTCCTAAACCAGGACTAAACCAGGACTAAACCAGGACTAAACCAGGACTAAACCTGGTCTAAACCAGGACTAAACTAGTTCTTAACCAGGTCTAAACCAGGTCTAAACCAGGACTAAACCAGGTCTAAACCAGGTCTAAACCAGGACTAAACCAGGTCTAAACCAGTTCTAAACCAGGACTAAACCAGTTCTAAACCAGTTCTAAACCAGGTCTAAACCAGTTCTAAACCAGGACTAAACCAGTTCTAAACCAGGTCTAAACCAGGACTAAACCAGGACTAAACCAGGTCCAAACCAGGACTAAACCAGGTCAAACCAGTTCTAAACCAGGACTAAACCAGTTCTAAACCAGGACTAAACCAGGACTAAACCAAGACCAAACTAGGACTAAACCAGGTCCAAACCAGGACTAAACCAGATCTAAACCAGGACTAAACCAGTTCTAAACCAGGACTAAACCAGGACTAAACCAGGTCCAAACCAGGACTAAACCAGGTCTAAACCAGTTCTAAACCAGGACTAAACCAGGTCTAAACCAGGACTAAACCACTTCTAAACCAAGTCTAAACCAGGACTAAACCAGTTCTAAACTTGGACCACACCAGGACTAAACCAGTTCTAAACCAGTTCTAAACCAGGTCTAAACCAGGACTAAACCAGTTCTAAACCAGGACTAAACCAGGTCTAAACCAGTTCTAAACCAGGACTAAACCAGGTCTAAACCAGGACTAAACCAGGACTAAACCAGGTCTAAACCAGGTCTAAACCAGTTCTAAACCAGGACAAAACCAGGACTAAACCAGGTCTAAACCAGGACTAAACCAGGACTAAACCAGTTCTAAACCAGGTCTAAACCAGGAATAAACCAGGACTAAACCAGGTCTAAACCAGGACTAAACCAGGTTTAAACCAGGACTAAACCATGTCTAAACCAGGACTAAACCAGGTCCAAACCAGGACTAAACCAGGTCTAAACCAGGACTAAACCAGGACTAAACCAGATCAAAACCAGGACTAAACCAGGTCTAAACCAGTTCTAAACCAGGTCCAAACCAGGACTAAACCAGGTCTAAACCAGTTCTAAACCAGGACTAAACCAGGACTAAACCATGTCTAAACCATGACTAAACCAGGACTAAACCTGGTCTAAACCAGGTCTAAACCAGTTCTAAACCAGGACTAAACCAGGACTAAACCTGGTCTAAACCAGGACTAAACCAGTTCTAAACCAGGACTAAACCAGGACTAAACCAAGACCAAACTAGGACTAAACCACTTCTAAACCAAGTCTAAACCAGGACTAAACTTGGACCACACCAGGACTAAACCAGTTCTAAACCAGTTCTAAACCAGGTCTAAACCAGGACTAAACCAGTTCTAAACCAGGACTAAACCAGGTCTAAACCAGTTCTAAACCAGGACTAAACCAGGTCTAAACCAGGACTAAACCAGGACTAAACCAGGTCTAAACCAGGTCTAAACCAGTTCTAAACCAGGACTAAACCAGGACTAAACCAGGTCTAAACCAGGACTAAACCAGGACTAAACCAGTTCTAAACCAGGTCTAAACCAGGAATAAACCAGGACTAAACCAGGTCTAAACCAGGACTAAACCAGGTTTAAACCAGGACCAAACCATGTCTAAACCAGGACTAAACCAGGAATAAACCAGGACTAAACCAGGTCCAAACCAGGACTAAACCAGGTCTAAACCAGGACTAAACCAGGACTAAACCAGATCCAAACCAGGACTAAACCAGGTCAAACCAGTTCTAAACCAGGACTAAACCAGTTCTAAACCAGGACTAAACCAGGTCTAAACCAGTTCTAAACCAGGTCCAAACCAGGACTAAACCAGGTCTAAACCAGTTCTAAACCAGGACTAAACCAGGACTAAACCATGTCTAAACCATGACTAAACCAGGACTAAACCTGGTCTAAACCAGGTCTAAACCAGTTCTAAACCAGGACTAAACCAGGACTAAACCTGGTCTAAACCAGGACTAAACCAGTTCTGAACCAGGTCTAAACCAGGTCTAAACCAGGACTAAACCAGGTCTAAACCAGGTCCAAACCAGGACTAAACCAGGTTTAAACCAGGACTAAACCAGGACTAAACCAGTTCTAAACCAGGTCTAAACCAGGACTAAACCAGGACTAAACCAGGTCTAAACCAGGACTAAACCAGGACTAAACCAGGACTAAACCATGTCTAAACCAGGACTAAACCAGGTCTAAACCACGACTAAACCAGGTCTAAACCAGTTCTAAACCAGGACTAAACCAGGTCTAAACCAGGACTAAACCAGGACTAAACCAGTTCTAAACCAGGACTAAACCAGGACTAAACCAGTTCTAAACCAGGTCTAAACCAGGACTAAACCAGGACTAAACCAGGACTAAACCAGTTCTAAACCAGTTCTAAACCAGTTCTAAACCAGGACTAAACCAGGACCAAACCAGGACTAAACCAGTTCTAAATCAGGTATAAACCAGGACTAAACCAGGTCCAAACCAGGACTAAATCAGGTCTAAACCAGGACTAAACCAGGTCAAACCAGTTCTAAACCAGGACTAAACCAGGTCTAAACCAGGACTAAACCAGGACTAAACCAGGACTTAACCAGTTCCAAACCAGGACTAAACCAGGTCTAAACCAGGACTAAACCAGGGATAAACCAGGACTAAACCAGGTCCAAACCAGTTCTAAACCAGGACTAAACCAGTTCTAAACCAGGTCTAGACCAGAACTAAACCAGGTTTAAACCAGGACTAAACCAGGTCTAAACCAGGACTAAACCAGGACTAAACCAGGTCTAAACCAGGTCTAAACCAGGACTAAACCAGGTCTAAACCAGGACTAAACCAGGACTAAACCAGGTCTAGACCAGAACTAAACCAGGTCTAAACCAGGACTAAACCAGGTCTAAACCAGGACTAAACCAGGACTAAACCAGGTCTAAACCAGGTCTAAACCTGGTACAAACCAGGACTAAACCAGGACTAACCCAGGACTAAACCAGGTCTAAACCAGTCCTAAACCAGGACTAAACCAGGACTAAACCTGGTCTCAACCAGGACAAAACTAGTTCTTAACCAGGTCTAAACCAGGTCTAAACCAGTTCTAAACCAGGACTAAACCAGTTCTAAACCAGTTCTAAACCAGGACTAAACCAGTTCTAAACCAGGTCTAAACCAGTTCTAAACCAGGACTAAACCAGGTCTAAACCAGGACTAAACCAGGACTAAACCAGGACTTAACCAGGACTAAACCAGGACTAAACCAGGTCTAAACCAGGTCTAAACCAGGACTAAACCAGGACTAAACCAGGACTAAACCATGTCTAAACCAGGACTAAACCAGGACTAAACCAGGGCTAAACCAGGACTAAACCAGGTCCAAACCAGTTCTAAACCAGGACTAAACCAGTTCTAAACCAGGTCTAGACCAGAACTAAACCAGGTCTAAACCAGGACTAAACCAGGACTAAACCAGGTCTAAACCGGGACTAAACCAGTTCTAAACCAGGTCTAGACCAGAACTAAACCAGGTCTAAACCAGGACTAAACCAGGTCTAAACCAGGACTAAACCAGGACTAAACCAGCTCTAAACCAGGTCTAAACCAGGACTAAACCAGGTCTAAACCAGGACTAAACCAGGTCTAAACCAGGACTAAACCACGACTAAACCACGACTAAACCAGGACTAAACCAGGACTAACCCAGGACTAAACCAGGTCTAAACCAGTCCTAAACCAGGACTAAACCAGGACTAAACCTGGTCTAAACCAGGACTAAACTAGTTCTTAACCAGGTCTAAACCAGGTCTAAACCAGGACTAAACCAGGTCTAAACCAGGTCTAAACCAGGACTAAACCAGGTCTAAACCAGTTCTAAACCAGGACTAAACCAGTTCTAAACCAGTTCTAAACCAGGACTAAACCAGGACTAAACCAGTTCTAAACCAGTTCTAAACCAGGTCTAAACCAGTTCTAAACCAGGACTAAACCAGTTCTAAACCAGTTCTAAACCAGGTCTAAACCAGTTCTAAACCAGTTCTAAACCAGGACTAAACCAGGACTAAACCAGTTCTATACCAGGTCTAAACCAGGTCTAAACCAGGACTAAACCAGGACTAAACCAGATCCAAACCAGGACTAAACCAGGTCAAACCAGTTCTAAACCAGGACTAAACCAGTTCTAAACCAGTACTAAACCAGGACTAAACCATGTCCAAACCAAGTCTAAACCAGGACTAAACCAGGACTAAACTAGTTCCAAACCAGGACTAAACCAGGTCTAAACCAGGACTAAACCAGGACTAAACCAGGGCTAAACCAGGACTAAACCAGGTCCAAACCAGTTCTAAACCAGGACTAAACCAGTTCTAAACCAGGTCTAGACCAGAACTAAACCAGGTCTAAACCAGGACTAAACCAGGTCTAAACCAGGACTAAACCAGGACTAAACCAGGTCTAAACCAGGACTAAACCAGTTCTAAACCAGGTCTAGACCAGAACTAAACCAGGTCTAAACCAGGACTAAACCAGGTCTAAACCAGGACTAAACCAGGACTAAACCAGCTCTAAACCAGGTCTAAACCAGGACTAAACCAGGTCTAAACCAGGACTAAACCAGGACTAAACCAGGTCTAGACCAGAACTAAACCAGGTCTAAACCAGGACTAAACCAGGTCTAAACCAGGACTAAACCACGACTAAACCAGGTCTAAACCAGGACTAAACCAGGTCTAAACCTGGTACAAACCAGGACTAAACCAGGACTAAACCAGTTCTAAACCAGGTCTAAACCAGGACTAAACCAGGACTAAACCTGGTCTAAACCAAGACTAAACCAGTTCTGAACCAGGTCTAAACCAGGTCTAAACCAGGACTAAACCAGGGCTAAACCAGGTCTAAACCAGTTCTAAACCAGGGCTTAACCGGGACTAAACCTGGTCTAAACCAGGACTAAATCAGGTCTAAACCAGGTCTAAACCAGGACTAAACCAGGTCTAAACCAGTTCTAAACCAGGACTAAACCAGTTCTAAACCAGGTCTAAACCAGTTCTAAACCAGGACTAAACCAGGTCTAAACCAGGACTAAACCAGGACTAAACCTGGTCTAAACCAGTTCTAAACCAGGACTAAACCAGGTCTAAACCAGGACTAAACCAGGACTAAACCAGTTCTAAACCAGGACTAAACCAGGTCTAAACCAGTTCTAAACCAAGTCTAAACCAGGACTAAACCAGGTCTAAACCAGTTCTAAACCAGGACTAAACCAGGTCTAAACCAGGACTAAACCAGGTCTAAACCAGGTCTAAACCAGGACTAAACCAGGTCTAAACCAGGACTAAACCAGGACTAAACCAGGTTTAAACCAGGACTAAACCATGTCTAAACCAGGACTAAACCAGGTCCAAACCAGGACTAAACCAGGTCTAAACCAGGACTAAACCAGGACTAAACCAGATCCAAACCAGTTCTAAACCAGGACTAAACCAGTTCTAAACCAGGTCTAAACCAGGACTAAACCAGGACTAAACCAGGTCCAAACCAGGACTAAACCAGGTCAAACCAGTTCTAAACCAGGACTAAACCAGTTCTAAACCAGGACTAAACCAGGACTAAACCAAGACCAAACTAGGACTAAACCAGGTCCAAACCAGGACTAAACCAGGTCTAAACCAGTTCTAAACCAGGACTAAACCAGATCTAAACCAGGACTAAACCAGTTCTAAACCAGGACTAAACCAGGACTAAACCAGGTCCAAACCAGGACTAAACCAGGTCTAAACCAGTTCTAAACCAGGACTAAACCAGGTCTAAACCAGGACTAAACCACTTCTAAACCAAGTCTAAACCAGGACTAAACCAGTTCTAAACTTGGACCACACCAGGACTAAACCAGTTCTAAACCAGTTCTAAACCAGGTCTAAACCAGGACTAAACCAGTTCTAAACCAGGACTAAACCAGCTCTAAACTAGGTCTAAACCAGGACTAAACCAGGTCTAAACCAGGACTAAACCAGGACTAAACCAGGTCTAGACCAGAACTAAACCAGGTCTAAACCAGGACTAAACCAGGTCTAAACCAGGACTAAACCACGACTAAACCAGGTCTAAACCAGGACTAAACCAGGTCTAAACCTGGTACAAACCAGGACTAAACCAGGACTAACCCAGGACTAAACCAGGTCTAAACCAGTCCTAAACCAGGACTAAACCAGGACTAAACCAGGACTAAACCAGGACTAAACCTGGTCTAAACCAGGACTAAACCAGGTCTAAACCAGTCCTAAACCAGGTCTAAACCAGGTCTAAACCAGGACAAAACCAGTTCTAAACCAGGACTAAACCAGGACTAAACCAAGACCAAACTAGGACTAAACCAGGTCCAAACCAGGACTAAACCAGATCTAAACCAGGACTAAACCAGTTCTAAACCAGGACTAAACCAGGACTAAACCAGGTCCAAACCAGGACTAAACCAGGTCTAAACCAGTTCTAAACCAGGACTAAACCAGGTCTAAACCAGGACTAAACCACTTCTAAACCAAGTCTAAACCAGGACTAAACCAGTTCTAAACTTGGACCACACCAGGACTAAACCAGTTCTAAACCAGTTCTAAACCAGGTCTAAACCAGGACTAAACCAGTTCTAAACCAGGACTAAACCAGGTCTAAACCAGTTCTAAACCAGGACTAAACCAGGTCTAAACCAGGACTAAACCAGGACTAAACCAGGTCTAAACCAGGTCTAAACCAGTTCTAAACCAGGACAAAACCAGGACTAAACCAGGTCTAAACCAGGACTAAACCAGGTCTAAACCAGGACTAAACCAGGACTAAACCAGGTCTAAACCAGGTCTAAACCAGTTCTAAACCAGGACAAAACCAGGACTAAACCAGGTCTAAACCAGGTCTAAACCAGGAATAAACCAGGACTAAACCAGGTCTAAACCAGGACTAAACCAGGTTTAAACCAGGACTAAACCATGTCTAAACCAGGACTAAACCAGGTCCAAACCAGGACTAAACCAGGTCTAAACCAGGACTAAACCAGATCCAAACCAGGACTAAACCAGGTCTAAACCAGTTCTAAACCAGGTCCAAACCAGGACTAAACCAGGTCTAAACCAGTTCTAAACCAGGACTAAACCAGGACTAAACCATGTCTAAACCATGACTAAACCAGGACTAAACCTGGTCTAAACCAGGTCTAAACCAGTTCTAAACCAGGACTAAACCAGGACTAAACCTGGTCTAAACCAGGACTAAACCAGTTCTGAACCAGGTCTAAACCAGGTCTAAACCAGGACTAAACCAGGTCTAAACCAGGTCCAAACCAGGACTAAACCAGGTTTAAACCAGGACTAAACCAGGACTAAACCAGTTCTAAACCAGGTCTAAACCAGGACTAAACCAGGACTAAACCAGGTCTAAACCAGGACTAAACCAGGACTAAACCAGGTCTAAACCAGGTCTAAACCAGGACTAAACCAGGTCTAAACCAGTTCTAAACCAGGACTAAACCAGTTCTAAACCAGTTCTAAACCAGGACTAAACCAGGACTAAACCAGTTCTAAACCAGGTCTAAACCAGTTCTAAACCAGGACTAAACCAGTTCTAAACCAGGTCTAAACCAGGACTAAACCAGGACTAAACCAGGTCCAAACCAGGACTAAACCAGGTCAAACCAGTTCTAAACCAGGACTAAACCAGTTCTAAACCAGGACTAAACCAGGACTAAACCAAGACCAAACTAGGACTAAACCAGGTCCAAACCAGGACTAAACCAGGACTAAACCAGTTCTAAACCAGGACTAAACCAGATCTAAACCAGGACTAAACCAGTTCTAAACCAGGACTAAACCAGGACTAAACCAGGTCCAAACCAGGACTAAACCAGGTCTAAACCAGTTCTAAACCAGGACTAAACCAGGTCTAAACCAGGACTAAACCACTTCTAAACCAAGTCTAAACCAGGACTAAACCAGTTCTAAACTTGGACCACACCAGGACTAAACCAGTTCTAAACCAGTTCTAAACCAGGTCTAAACCAGGACTAAACCAGTTCTAAACCAGGACTAAACCAGGTCTAAACCAGTTCTAAACCAGGACTAAACCAGGTCTAAACCAGGACTAAACCAGGACTAAACCAGGTCTAAACCAGGTCTAAACCAGTTCTAAACCAGGACTAAACCAGGACTAAACCAGGTCTAAACCAGGACTAAACCAGGACTAAACCAGTTCTAAACCAGGTCTAAACCAGGAATAAACCAGGACTAAACCAGGTCTAAACCAGGACTAAACCAGGTTTAAACCAGGACTAAACCATGTCTAAACCAGGACTAAACCAGGTCCAAACCAGGACTAAACCAGGTCTAAACCAGGACTAAACCAGGACTAAACCAGATCCAAACCAGGACTAAACCAGGTCAAACCAGTTCTAAACCAGGACTAAACCAGTTCTAAACCAGGACTAAACCAGGTCTAAACCAGTTCTAAACCAGGACTAAACCAGGACTAAACCAGTTCTAAACCAGGACTAAACCAGGTCTAAACCATGACTAAACCAGGACTAAACCAGGACTAAACCTGGTCTAAACCAGGACTAAACCAGTTCTGAACCAGGTCTAAACCAGGTCTAAACCAGGACTAAACCAGGTCTAAACCAGGTCCAAACCAGGACTAAACCAGGTTTAAACCAGGACTAAACCAGGACTAAACCAGTTCTAAACCAGGTCTAAACCAGGACTAAACCAGGACTAAACCAGGTCTAAACCAGGACTAAACCAGGACTAAACCAGGACTAAACCATGTCTAAACCAGGACTAAACCAGGTCTAAACCAGTTCTAAACCAGGACTAAACCAGGTCTAAACCAGGACTAAACCAGGACTAAACCAGTTCTAAACCAGGACTAAACCAGGACTAAACCAGTTCTAAACCAGGTCTAAACCAGTTCTAAACCAGTTCTAAACCAGGACTAAACCAGGACTAAACCAGGTCCAAACCAGGACTAAACCAGGTCAAACCAGTTCTAAACCAGGACTAAACCAGTTCTAAACCAGGACTAAACCAGGACTAAACCAAGATCAAACTAGGACTAAACCAGGTCCAAACCATTTCTAAACCAGGACTAAACCAGATCTAAACCAGGACTAAACCAGTTCTAAACCAGGACTAAACCAGGACTAAACCAGGTCCAAACCAGGACTAAACCAGGTCCAAACCAGTTCTAAACCAGGACTAAACCAGATTTAAACCAGGACTAAACCAGTTCTAAACCAGGACTAAACCAGGACTAAACCAGGTCCAAACCAGGACTAAACCAGGTCTAAACCAGTTCTAAACCAGGACTAAACCAAGTCTAAACCAGGACTAAACCAGTTCTAAACTTGGACCACACCAGGACTAAACCAGTTCTAAACCAGTTCTAAACCAGGTCTAAACCAGGACTAAACCAGTTCTAAACCAGGACTAAACCAGGTCTAAACCAGTTCTAAACCAGGACTAAACCAGGTCTAAACCAGGACTAAACCAGGACTAAACCAGGTCTAAACCAGGTCTAAACCAGTTCTAAACCAGGACTAAACCAGGACTAAACCAGGTCTAAACTGGGACTAAACCAGGACTAAACCAGTTCTAAACCAGGTCTAAACCAGGAATAAACCAGGACTAAACCAGGTCTAAACCAGGACTAAACCAGGTTTAAACCAGGACTAAACCATGTCTAAACCAGGACTAAACCAGGTCCAAACCAGGACTAAACCAGGACTAAACCAGATCCAAACCAGGACTAAACCAGGTCAAACCAGTTCTAAACCAGGACTAAACCAGTTCTAAACCAGGACTAAACCAGGTCTAAACCAGTTCTAAACCAGGTCCAAACCAGGACTAAACCAGTTCTAAACCAGGACTAAACCAGTTCTAAACCAGGACTAAACCATGTCTAAACCAGGACTAAACCAGGTCCAAACCAGGACTAAACCAGGACTAAACCAGATCCAAACCAGGACTAAACCAGGTCAAACCAGTTCTAAACCAGGACTAAACCAGTTCTAAACCAGGACTAAACCAGGTCTAAACCAGTTCTAAACCAGGACTAAACCAGGACTAAACCATGTCTAAACCATGACTAAACCAGGACTAAACCTGGTCTAAACCAGGTCTAAACCAGTTCTAAACCAGGACTAAACCAGGACTAAACCTGGTCTAAACCAGGACTAAACCAGTTCTGAACCAGGTCTAAACCAGGTCTAAACCAGGACTAAACCAGGTCTAAACCAGGTCCAAACCAGGACTAAACCAGTTCTAAACCAGGTCTAAACCAGGACTAAACCAGGACTAAACCAGGTCTAAACCAGGACTAAACCAGGACTAAACCAGGACTAAACCATGTCTAAACCAGGACTAAACCAGGTCTAAACCACGACTAAACCAGGTCTAAACCAGTTCTAAACCAGGACTAAACCAGTTCTAAACCAGGACTAAACCAGGTCAAACCAGTTCTAAACCAGGACTAAACCAGTTCTAAACCAGGACTAAACCAGGTCTATACCAGTTCTAAACCAGGTCCAAACCAGGACTAAACCAGGTCTAAACCAGTTCTAAACCAGGACTAAACCAGGACTAAACCATGTCTAAACCATGACTAAACCAGGACTAAACCTGGTCTAAACCAGGTCTAAACCAGTTCTAAACCAGGACTAAACCAGGACTAAACCTGGTCTAAACCAGGACTAAACCAGTTCTGAACCAGGTCTAAACCAGGTCTAAACCAGGACTAAACCAGGTCTAAACCATGTCCAAACCAGGACTAAACCAGGTTTAAACCAGGACTAAACCAGGACTAAACCAGGACTAAACCACGACTAAACCAGGTCTAAACCAGGACTAAACCAGGTCTAAACCTGGTACAAACCAGGACTAAACCAGGACTAAACCAGGACTAAACCAGGACTAAACCTGGTCTAAACCAGGACTAAACTAGTATTTAACCAGGTCTAAACCAGGTCTAAACCAGGACTAAACCAGGTCTAAACCAGGTCTAAACCAGGACTAAACCAGGTCTAAACCAGTTCTAAACCAGGACTAAACCAGGTCTAAATCAGTTCTAAACCAGGACTAAACCAGTTCTAAACCAGTTCTAAACCAGGACTAAACCAGGACTAAACCAGTTCTAAACCAGGTCTAAACCAGTTCTAAACCAGGACTAAACCAGTTCTAAACCAGGTCTAAACCAGGACTAAACCAGGACTAAACCAGGACTAAACCTGGTCTAAACCAGGACTAAACCAGTTCTGAACCAGGTCTAAACCAGGTCTAAACCAGGACTAAACCAGGTCTAAACCAGGTCCAAACCAGGACTAAACCAGGTTTAAACCAGGACTAAACCAGGACTAAACCAGTTCTAAACCAGGTCTAAACCAGGACTAAACCAGGACTAAACCAGGTCTAAACCAGGACTAAACCAGGACTAAACCAGGACTAAACCATGTCTAAACCAGGACTAAACCAGGTCTAAACCACGACTAAACCAGGTCTAAACCAGTTCTAAACCAGGACTAAACCAGGACTAAACCAGGTCTAAACCAGGTCCAAACCAGGACTAAACCAGTTCTAAACCAGGTCTAAACCAGGACTAAACCAGGACTAAACCAGGTCTAAACCAGGACTAAACCAGGACTAAACCAGGACTAAACCATGTCTAAACCAGGACTAAACCAGGTCTAAACCACGACTAAACCAGGTCTAAACCAGTTCTAAACCAGGACTAAACCAGTTCTAAACCAGGACTAAACCAGGTCAAACCAGTTCTAAACCAGGACTAAACCAGTTCTAAACCAGGACTAAACCAGGTCTATACCAGTTCTAAACCAGGTCCAAACCAGGACTAAACCAGGTCTAAACCAGTTCTAAACCAGGACTAAACCAGGACTAAACCATGTCTAAACCATGACTAAACCAGGACTAAACCTGGTCTAAACCAGGTCTAAACCAGTTCTAAACCAGGACTAAACCAGGACTAAACCTGGTCTAAACCAGGACTAAACCAGTTCTGAACCAGGTCTAAACCAGGTCTAAACCAGGACTAAACCAGGTCTAAACCAGGTCCAAACCAGGACTAAACCAGGTTTAAACCAGGACTAAACCAGGACTAAACCAGTTCTAAACCAGGTCTAAACCAGGACTAAACCAGGACTAAACCAGGTCTAAACCACGACTAAACCAGGTCTAAACCAGTTCTAAACCAGGACTAAACCAGGTCTAAACCAGGACTAAACCACGACTAAACCAGGTCTAAACCAGGACTAAACCAGGTCTAAACCTGGTACAAACCAGGACTAAACCAGGACTAAACCAGGACTAAACCAGGACTAAACCTGGTCTAAACCAGGACTAAACTAGTATTTAACCAGGTCTAAACCAGGTCTAAACCAGGACTAAACCAGGTCTAAACCAGGTCTAAACCAGGACTAAACCAGGTCTAAACCAGTTCTAAACCAGGACTAAACCAGGTCTAAACCAGTTCTAAACCAGGACTAAACCAGTTCTAAACCAGTTCTAAACCAGGACTAAACCAGGACTAAACCAGTTCTAAACCAGGTCTAAACCAGTTCTAAACCAGGACTAAACCAGTTCTAAACCAGGTCTAAACCAGGACTAAACCAGGACTAAACCAGGACTAAACCTGGTCTAAACCAGGACTAAACCAGTTCTGAACCAGGTCTAAACCAGGTCTAAACCAGGACTAAACCAGGTCTAAACCAGGTCCAAACCAGGACTAAACCAGGTTTAAACCAGGACTAAACCAGGACTAAACCAGTTCTAAACCAGGTCTAAACCAGGACTAAACCAGGACTAAACCAGGTCTAAACCAGGACTAAACCAGGACTAAACCAGGACTAAACCATGTCTAAACCAGGACTAAACCAGGTCTAAACCACGACTAAACCAGGTCTAAACCAGTTCTAAACCAGGACTAAACCAGGTCTAAACCAGGACTAAACCAAGACTAAACCAGTTCTAAACCAGTTCTAAACCAGTTCTAAACCAGGTCTATACCAGTTCTAAACCAGTTCTAAACCAGGACTAAACCAGGACTAAACCAGTTCTATACCAGGTCTATACCAGGTCTAAACCAGGTCTAAACCAGGACTAAACCAGGACTAAACCAGATCCAAACCAGGACTAAACCAGGTCAAACCAGTTCTAAACCAGGACTAAACCAGTTCTAAACCAGTACTAAACCAGGACTAAACCAGGTCTAAACCAAGTCTAAACCAGGACTAAACCAGGACTAAACCAGTTCCAAACCAGGACTAAACCAGGTCTAAACCAGGACTAAACCAGGACTAAACCAGGGCTAAACCAGGACTAAACCAGTTCTAAACCAGGTCTAGACCAGAACTAAACCAGGTCTAAACCAGGACTAAACCAGGTCTAAACCAGGACTAAACCAGGACTAAACCAGCTCTAAACCAGGTCTAAACCAGGTCTAAACCAGGTCTAAACCAGGACTAAACCAGGACTAAACCAGGTCTAGACCAGAACTAAACCAGGTCTAAACCAGGACTAAACCAGGTCTAAACCAGGACTAAACCACGACTAAACCAGGTCTAAACCAGGACTAAACCTCGTCTAAACCTGGTACAAACCAGGACTAAACCAGGACTAAACCAGGACTAAACCAGGACTAAACCTGGTCTAAACCAGGACTAAACTAGTTCTTAACCAGGTCTAAACCAGGTCTAAACCAGGACTAAACCAGGTCTAAACCAGGTCTAAACCAGGACTAAACCAGGTCTAAACCAGTTCTAAACCAGGACTAAACCAGGTCTAAACCAATTCTAAACCAGGACTAAACCAGTTCTAAACCAGTTCTAAACCAGGACTAAACCAGGACTAAACCAGTTCTAAACCAGGTCTAAACCAGTTCTAAACCAGGACTAAACCAGTTCTAAACCAGGTCTAAACCAGGACTAAACCAGGACTAAACCAGGTCCAAACCAGGACTAAACCAGGACTAAACCAAGACCAAACTAGGACTAAACCAGGTCCAAACCAGTTCTAAACCAGGACTAAACCAGTTCTAAACCAGGACTAAACCAGGACTAAACCAAGACCAAACTAGGACTAAACCAGGTCCAAACCAGGACTAAACCAGGTCTAAACCAGTTCTAAACCAGGACTAAACCAGATCTAAACCAGGACTAAACCAGTTCTAAACCAGGACTAAACCAGGACTAAACCAGGTCCAAACCAGGACTAAACCAGGTCTAAACCAGTTCTAAACCAGGACTAAACCAGGTCTAAACCAGGACTAAACCACTTCTAAACCAAGTCTAAACCAGGACTAAACCAGTTCTAAACTTGGACCACACCAGGACTAAACCAGTTCTAAACCAGTTCTAAACCAGGTCTAAACCAGGACTAAACCAGTTCTAAACCAGGACTAAACCAGGTCTAAACCAGTTCTAAACCAGGACTAAACCAGGTCTAAACCAGGACTAAACCAGGACTAAACCAGGTCTAAACCAGGTCTAAACCAGTTCTAAACCAGGACTAAACCAGGACTAAACCAGGTCTAAACCAGGACTAAACCAGGACTAAACCAGTTCTAAACCAGGTCTAAACCAGGAATAAACCAGGACAAAACCAGGTCTAAACCAGGACTAAACCAGGTCCAAACCAGGACTAAACCAGGTCTAAACCAGGACTAAACCAGGACTAAACCAGATCCAAACCAGGACTAAACCAGGTCAAACCAGTTCTAAACCAGGACTAAACCAGTTCTAAACCAGGACTAAACCAGGTCTAAACCAGTTCTAAACCAGGTCCAAACCAGGACTAAACCAGGTCTAAACCAGTTCTAAACCAGGACTAAACCAGGACTAAACCATGTCTAAACCATGACTAAACCAGGACTAAACCTGGTCTAAACCAGGTCTAAACCAGTTCTAAACCAGGACTAAACCAGGACTAAACCTGGTCTAAACCAGGACTAAACCAGTTCTGAACCAGGTCTAAACCAGGACTAAACCAGGTTTAAACCAGGACTAAACCAGGACTAAACCAGTTCTAAACCAGGTCTAAACCAGGACTAAACCAGGACTAAACCAGGTCTAAACCAGGACTAAACCAGGACTAAACCAGGACTAAACCAGGACTAAACCAGGTCTAAACCAGGTCTAAACCAGTTCTAAACCAGGACTAAACCAGGACTAAACCAGGTCTAAACTGGGACTAAACCAGGACTAAACCAGTTCTAAACCAGGTCTAAACCAGGAATAAACCAGGACTAAACCAGGTCTAAACCAGGACTAAACCAGGTTTAAACCAGGACTAAACCATGTCTAAACCAGGACTAAACCAGGTCCAAACCAGGACTAAACCAGGTCTAAACCAGGACTAAACCAGGACTAAACCAGATCCAAACCAGGACTAAACCAGGTCAAACCAGTTCTAAACCAGGACTAAACCAGTTCTAAACCAGGACTAAACCAGGTCTAAACCAGTTCTAAACCAGGTCCAAACCAGGACTAAACCAGGTCTAAACCAGTTCTAAACCAGGACTAAACCAGGACTAAACCATGTCTAAACCATGACTAAACCAGGACTAAACCTGGTCTAAACCAGGTCTAAACCAGTTCTAAACCAGGACTAAACCAGGACTAAACCTGGTCTAAACCAGGACTAAACCAGTTCTGAACCAGGTCTAAACCAGGTCTAAACCAGGACTAAACCAGGTCTAAACCAGGTCCAAACCAGGACTAAACCAGTTCTAAACCAGGTCTAAACCAGGACTAAACCAGGACTAAACCAGGTCTAAACCAGGACTAAACCAGGACTAAACCAGGACTAAACCATGTCTAAACCAGGACTAAACCAGGTCTAAACCACGACTAAACCAGGTCTAAACCAGTTCTAAACCAGGACTAAACCAGTTCTAAACCAGGACTAAACCAGGTCAAACCAGTTCTAAACCAGGACTAAACCAGTTCTAAACCAGGACTAAACCAGGTCTATACCAGTTCTAAACCAGGTCCAAACCAGGACTAAACCAGGTCTAAACCAGTTCTAAACCAGGACTAAACCAGGACTAAACCATGTCTAAACCATGACTAAACCAGGACTAAACCTGGTCTAAACCAGGTCTAAACCAGTTCTAAACCAGGACTAAACCAGTTCTGAACCAGGTCTAAACCAGGTCTAAACCAGGACTAAACCAGGTCTAAACCATGTCCAAACCAGGACTAAACCAGGTTTAAACCAGGACTAAACCAGGACTAAACCAGTTCTAAACCAGGTCTAAACCAGGACTAAACCAGGACTAAACCAGGTCTAAACCAGGACTAAACCAGGACTAAACCAGGACTAAACCATGTCTAAACCAGGAATAAACCAGGTCTAAACCACGACTAAACCAGGTCTAAACCAGTTCTAAACCAGGACTAAACCAGGTCTAAACCAGGACTAAACCACGACTAAACCAGGTCTAAACCAGGACTAAACCAGGTCTAAACCTGGTACAAACCAGGACTAAACCAGGACTAAACCAGGACTAAACCAGGACTAAACCTGGTCTAAACCAGGACTAAACTAGTATTTAACCAGGTCTAAACCAGGTCTAAACCAGGACTAAACCAGGTCTAAACCAGGTCTAAACCAGGACTAAACCAGGTCTAAACCAGTTCTAAACCAGGACTAAACCAGGTCTAAACCAGTTCTAAACCAGGACTAAACCAGTTCTAAACCAGTTCTAAACCAGGACTAAACCAGGACTAAACCAGTTCTAAACCAGGTCTAAACCAGTTCTAAACCAGGACTAAACCAGTTCTAAACCAGGTCTAAACCAGGACTAAACCAGGACTAAACCAGGACTAAACCTGGTCTAAACCAGGACTAAACCAGTTCTGAACCAGGTCTAAACCAGGTCTAAACCAGGACTAAACCAGGTCTAAACCAGGTCCAAACCAGGACTAAACCAGGTTTAAAAAAGGACTAAACCAGGACTAAACTAGGTCCAAACCAGGACTAAACCAGTTCTAAACCAGGTCTAAACCAGGACTAAACCAGGACTAAACCAGGTCTAAACCAGGACTAAACCAGGACTAAACCAGGACTAAACCATGTCTAAACCAGGACTAAACCAGGTCTAAACCACGACTAAACCAGGTCTAAACCAGTTCTAAACCAGGACTAAACCAGTTCTAAACCAGGACTAAACCAGGTCAAACCAGTTCTAAACCAGGACTAAACCAGTTCTAAACCAGGACTAAACCAGGTCTATACCAGTTCTAAACCAGGTCCAAACCAGGACTAAACCAGGTCTAAACCAGTTCTAAACCAGGACTAAACCAGGACTAAACCATGTCTAAACCATGACTAAACCAGGACTAAACCTGGTCTAAACCAGGTCTAAACCAGGACTAAACCAGGACTAAACCTGGTCTAAACCAGGACTAAACCAGTTCTGAACCAGGTCTAAACCAGGTCTAAACCAGGACTAAACCAGGTCTAAACCAGGTCCAAACCAGGACTAAACCAGGTTTAAACCAGGACTAAACCAGGACTAAACCAGTTCTAAACCAGGTCTAAACCAGGACTAAACCAGGACTAAACCAGGTCTAAACCAGGACTAAACCAGGACTAAACCAGGACTAAACCATGTCTAAACCAGGACTAAACCAGGTCTAAACCACGACTAAACCAGGTCTAAACCAGTTCTAAACCAGGACTAAACCAGGTCTAAACCAGGACTAAACCACGACTAAACCAGGTCTAAACCAGGACTAAACCAGGTCTAAACCTGGTACAAACCAGGACTAAACCAGGACTAAACCAGGACTAAACCAGGACTAAACCTGGTCTAAACCAGGACTAAACTAGTATTTAACCAGGTCTAAACCAGGTCTAAACCAGGACTAAACCAGGTCTAAACCAGGTCTAAACCAGGACTAAACCAGGTCTAAACCAGTTCTAAACCAGGACTAAACCAGGTCTAAACCAGTTCTAAACCAGGACTAAACCAGTTCTAAACCAGTTCTAAACCAGGACTAAACCAGGACTAAACCAGTTCTAAACCAGGTCTAAACCAGTTCTAAACCAGGACTAAACCAGTTCTAAACCAGGTCTAAACCAGGACTAAACCAGGACTAAACCAGGACTAAACCTGGTCTAAACCAGGACTAAACCAGTTCTGAACCAGGTCTAAACCAGGTCTAAACCAGGACTAAACCAGGTCTAAACCAGGTCCAAACCAGGACTAAACCAGGTTTAAACCAGGACTAAACCAGGACTAAACCAGTTCTAAACCAGGTCTAAACCAGGACTAAACCAGGACTAAACCAGGTCTAAACCAGGACTAAACCAGGACTAAACCAGGACTAAACCATGTCTAAACCAGGACTAAACCAGGTCTAAACCACGACTAAACCAGGTCTAAACCAGTTCTAAACCAGGACTAAACCAGGTCTAAACCAGGACTAAACCAAGACTAAACCAGTTCTAAACCAGTTCTAAACCAGTTCTAAACCAGGTCTATACCAGTTCTAAACCAGGTCTAAACCAGGACTAAACCAGGACTAAACCAGATCCAAACCAGGACTAAACCAGGTCAAACCAGTTCTAAACCAGGACTAAACCAGTTCTAAACCAGTACTAAACCAGGACTAAACCAGGAATAAACCAGGACAAAACCAGGTCTAAACCAGGACTAAACCAGGTCCAAACCAGGACTAAACCAGGTCTAAACCAGGACTAAACCAGGACTAAACCAGATCCAAACCAGGACTAAACCAGGTCAAACCAGTTCTAAACCAGGACTAAACCAGTTCTAAACCAGGACTAAACCAGGTCTAAACCAGTTCTAAACCAGGTCCAAACCAGGACTAAACCAGGTCTAAACCAGTTCTAAACCAGGACTAAACCAGGACTAAACCATGTCTAAACCATGACTAAACCAGGACTAAACCTGGTCTAAACCAGGTCTAAACCAGTTCTAAACCAGGACTAAACCAGGACTAAACCTGGTCTAAACCAGGACTAAACCAGTTCTGAACCAGGTCTAAACCAGGACTAAACCAGGTTTAAACCAGGACTAAACCAGGACTAAACCAGTTCTAAACCAGGTCTAAACCAGGACTAAACCAGGACTAAACCAGGTCTAAACCAGGACTAAACCAGGACTAAACCAGGACTAAACCATGTCTAAACCAGGACTAAACCAGGTCTAAACCACGACTAAACCAGGTCTAAACCAGTTCTAAACCAGGACTAAACCAGGTCTAAACCAGGACTAAACCAGGACTAAACCAGTTCTAAACCAGGACTAAACCAGGTCTAAACCAGTTCTAAACCAAGTCTAAACCAGGACTAAACCAGGACTAAACCAGGTCTAAACCAGGACTAAACCAGGTCTAAACCAGGACTAAACCAGTTCTAAACCAGGACTAAACCAGGTCTAAACCAGGACTAAACCAGGTCTAAACCAGTTCTAAACCAGGTCTAAACCAGGACTAAACCAGTTCTAAACCAGGTCTAAACCAGGACTAAACCAGGACTAAACCTGGTCTAAACCAGGACTAAACCAGTTCTGAACCAGGTCTAAACCAGGTCTAAACCAGGACTAAACCAGGGCTAAACCAGGTCTAAACCAGGACTAAACAGGGGCTAAACCGGGACTAAACCTGGTCTAAACCAGGACTAAATCAGGTCTAAACCAGGTCTAAACCAGGACTAAACCAGGTCTAAACCAGTTCTAAACCAGGACTAAACCAGTTCTAAACCAGGTCTAAACCAGTTCTAAACCAGGACTAAACCAGGTCTAAACCAGGACTAAACCAGGACTAAACCTGGTCTAAACCAGGTCTAAACCAGTTCTAAACCAGGACTAAACCAGTTCTAAACCAGGTCTAAACCAGTTCTAAACCAGGACTAAACCAGGTCTAAACCAGGACTAAACCAGGACTAAACCAGGTCTAAACCGGGACTAAACCAGTTCTAAACCAGGTCTAGACCAGAACTAAACCAGGTCTAAACCAGGACTAAACCAGGTCTAAACCAGGACTAAACCAGGACTAAACCAGGACTAGACCAGAACTAAACCAGGTCTAAACCAGGACTAAACCAGGTCTAAACCAGGACTAAACCACGACTAAACCAGGACTAAACCAGGACTAACCCAGGACTAAACCAGGTCTAAACCAGTCCTAAACCAGGACTAAACCAGGACTAAACCAGGACTAAACCTGGTCTAAACCAGGACTAAACTAGTTCTTAACCAGGTCTAAACCAGGACTAAACCAGGACTAAACCAGGTCTAAACCAGGTCTAAACCAGGACTAAACCAGGTCTAAACCAGTTCTAAACCAGGACTAAACCAGTTCTAAACCAGTTCTAAACCAGGACTAAACCAGGACTAAACCAGTTCTAAACCAGGTCTAAACCAGTTCTAAACCAGTTCTAAACCAGGACTAAACCAGGACTAAACCAGGACTAAACAAGATCCAAACCAGGACTAAACCAGGTCAAACCAGTTCTAAACCAGGACTAAACCAGTTCTAAACCAGTACTAAACCAGGACTAAACCAGGTCTAAACCAAGTCTAAACCAGGACTAAACCAGGACTAAACCAGTTCCAAACCAGGACTAAACCAGGTCTAAACCAGGACTAAACCAGGACTAAACCAGGGCTAAACCAGGACTAAACCAGGTCCAAACCAGTTCTAAACCAGGACTAAACCAGGTCTAAACCAGGTCTAGACCAGAACTAAACCAGGTCTAAACCAGGACTAAACCAGGTCTAAACCAGGACTAAACCAGGACTAAACCAGGTCTAAACCAGGACTAAACCAGTTCTAAACCAGGTCTAGACCAGAACTAAACCAGGTCTGAACCAGGACTAAACCAGGTCTAAACCAGGACTAAACCAGGACTAAACCAGCTCTAAACCAGGTCTAAACCAGGACTAAACCAGGTCTAAACCAGGACTAAACCAGGACTAAACCAGGTCTAGACCAGAACTAAACCAGGTCTAAACCAGGACTAAACCAGGTCTAAACCAGGACTAAACCACGACTAACCAGGTCTAAACCAGGACTAAACCAGGTCTAAACCTGGTACAAACCAGGACTAAACCAGGACTAACCCAGGACTAAACCAGGTCTAAACCAGTCCTAAACCAGGACTAAACCAGGACTAAACTAGTTCTTAACCAGGTCTAAACCAGGTCTAAACCAGGACTAAACCAGGTCTAAACCAGGTCTAAACCAGGACTAAACCAGGTCTAAACCAGGTCCAAACCAGGACTAAACCAGGTCTAAACCAGTTCTAAACCAGTTCTAAACCAGTTCTAAACCAGTTCTAAACCAGGACTAAACCAGGACTAAACCAGTTCTAAACCAGGTCTAAACCAGTTCTAAACCAGGACTAAACCAGTTCTAAACCAGGTCTAAACCAGGACTAAACCAGGACTAAACCAGGTCCAAACCAGGACTAAACCAGGTCAAACCAGTTCTAAACCAGGACTAAACCAGTTCTAAACCAGGACTAAACCAGGACTAAACCAAGACCAAACTAGGACTAAACCATGTCCAAACCAGGACTAAACCAGGTCTAAACCAGGTCCAAACCAGGACTAAACCAGGTCAAACCAGATCTAAACCAGGACTAAACCAGTTCTAAACCAGGACTAAACCAGGACTAAACCAGGTCCAAACCAGGACTAAACCAGGTCTAAACCAGTTCTAAACCAGGACTAAACCAGGTCTAAACCAGGACTAAACCACTTCTAAACCAAGTCTAAACCAGGACTAAACCAGTTCTAAACTTGGACCACACCAGGACTAAACCAGTTCTAAACCAGTTCTAAACCAGGTCTAAACCAGGACTAAACCAGTTCTAAACCAGGACTAAACCAGGTCTAAACCAGTTCTAAACCAGGACTAAACCAGGTCTAAACCAGGACTAAACCAGGACTAAACCAGGTCTAAACCAGTTCTAAACCAGGACTAAACCAGGACTAAACCAGGTCTAAACCAGGACTAAACCAGGACTAAACCAGTTCTAAACCAGGTCTAAACCAGGAATAAACCAGGACTAAACCAGGTCTAAACCAGGACTAAACCAGGTTTAAACCAGGACTAAACCATGTCTAAACCAGGACTAAACCAGGTCCAAACCAGGACTAAACCAGGTCTAAACCAGGTCTAAACCAGGTCCAAACCAGGACTAAACCAGGACTAAACCAGATCCAAACCAGGACTAAACCAGGTCTAAACCAGTTCTAAACCAGGTCCAAACCAGGACTAAACCAGGTCTAAACCAGTTCTAAACCAGGACTAAACCAGGACTAAACCATGTCTAAACCATGACTAAACCAGGACTAAACCTGGTCTAAACCAGGTCTAAACCAGTTCTAAACCAGGACTAAACCAGGACTAAACCTGGTCTAAACCAGGACTAAACCAGTTCTGAACCAGGTCTAAACCAGGACTAAACCAGGTTTAAACCAGGACTAAACCAGGACTAAACCAGTTC
>NW_027316088.1:0-57596 GCF_026437365.1 Eucyclogobius newberryi
CCACCTGTGATAGACTTTTCTCCACCTGTGATAGACGTTTTCTCCACCTGTGATAGACTTTTCTCCACCTGTGATAGACTTTTCTCCACCTGTGACGACGTTTTCTCCACCTGTGATGGACGTTTTCTCCACCTGTGATAGACTTTTCTCCACCTGTGATAGACTTTTCTCCACCTGTGATATACTTTTCTCCACCTGTGATAGACGTTTTCTCCACCTGTGATAGACGTTTTCTCCACCTGTGATGACGTTTTCTCCACCTGTGATAGACTTTTCTCCACCTGTGATATACGTTTTCTCCACCTGTGATATACGTTTTCTCCACCTGTGATAGACGTTTTCTCCACCTGTGATAGACTTTTCTCCACCTGTGATAGACTTTTCTCCACCTGTGACGACGTTTTCTCCACCTGTGATAGACTTTTCTCCACCTGTGATAGACTTTTCTCCACCTGTGATAGACGTTTTCTCCACCTGTGATAGACGTTTTCTCCACCTGTGATAGACTTTTCTCCACCTGTGATAGACTTTTCTCCACCTGTGATAGACGTTTTCTCCACCTGTGATAGACGTTTTCTCCACCTGTGATATACGTTTTCTCCACCTGTGACGACGTTTTCTCCACCTGTGACGACGTTTCACTCCACCTGTGATAGACTTTTCTCCACCTGTGATAGACTTTTCTCCACCTGTGATAGACGTTTTCTCCACCTGTGATATACGTTTTCTCCACCTGTGACGACGTTTTCTCCACCTGTGATAGACGTTTTCTCCACCTGTGATAGACTTTTCTCCACCTGTGACGACGTTTTCTCCACCTGTGATAGACGTTTTCTCCACCTGTGATAGACTTTTCTCCACCTGTGATAGACGTTTTCTCCACCTGTGATAGACGTTTTCTCCACCTGTGATAGACTTTTCTCCACCTGTGATAGACGTTTTCTCCACCTGTGATATACGTTTTCTCCACCTGTGATAGACGTTTTCTCCACCTGTGATAGACTTTTCTCCACCTGTGATAGACGTTTTCTCCACCTGTGATAGACGTTTTCTCCACCTGTGATATACGTTTTCTCCACCTGTGATATACGTTTTCTCCACCTGTGATAGACGTTTTCTCCACCTGTGATAGACTTTTCTCCACCTGTGATAGACTTTTCTCCACCTGTGATAGACGTTTTCTCCACCTGTGACGACGTTTTCTCCACCTGTGATAGACTTTTCTCCACCTGTGATAGACGTTTTCTCCACCTGTGACGACGTTTTCTCCACCTGTGATATACGTTTTCTCCACCTGTGATAGACGTTTTCTCCACCTGTGATGACGTTTTCTCCACCTGTGATAGACTTTTCTCCACCTGTGATAGACTTTTCTCCACCTGTGATAGACGTTTTCTCCACCTGTGATAGACTTTTCTCCACCTGTGATAGACGTTTTCTCCACCTGTGATATACGTTTTCTCCACCTGTGACGACGTTTTCTCCACCTGTGATGGACTTTTTCTCCACCTCTTATAGACTTTTCTCCACCTGTGATATACGTTTTCTCCACCTGTGATATACGTTTTCTCCACCTGTGATAGACGTTTTCTCCACCTGTGATGACGTTTTCTCCACCTGTGATAGACTTTTCTCCACCTGTGATAGACGTTTTCTCCACCTGTGATAGACTTTTCTCCACCTGTGATATACGTTTTCTCCACCTGTGACGACGTTTTCTCCACCTGTGATGGACGTTTTCTCCACCTGTGATAGACTTTTCTCCACCTGTGATAGACGTTTTCTCCACCTGTGATAGACGTTTTCTCCACCTGTGATGACGTTTTCTCCACCTGTGATAGACTTTTCTCCACCTGTGATATACGTTTTCTCCACCTGTGACGACGTTTTCTCCACCTGTGATAGACTTTTCTCCACCTGTGATAGACTTTTCTCCACCTGTGACGACGTTTTCTCCACCTGTGATAGACTTTTCTCCACCTGTGATAGACGTTTTCTCCACCTGTGATGACGTTTTCTCCACCTGTGATAGACTTTTCTCCACCTGTGATAGACTTTTCTCCACCTGTGACGACGTTTTCTCCACCTGTGATAGACTTTTCTCCACCTGTGATAGACTTTTCTCCACCTGTGATAGACTTTTCTCCACCTGTGACGACGTTTTCTCCACCTGTGATAGACTTTTCTCCACCTGTGATAGACTTTTCTCCACCTGTGACGTTTTCTCCACCTGTGATATACGTTTTCTCCACCTGTGATAGACGTTTTCTCCACCTGTGATGACGTTTTCTCCACCTGTGATAGACTTTTCTCCACCTGTGACGACGTTTTCTCCACCTGTGATGGACGTTTTCTCCACCTGTGATAGACTTTTCTCCACCTGTGATAGACTTTTCTCCACCTGTGACGACGTTTTCTCCACCTGTGATAGACTTTTCTCCACCTGTGATAGACTTTTCTCCACCTGTGATAGACGTTTTCTCCACCTGTGATAGACTTTTCTCCACCTGTGATAGACTTTTCTCCACCTGTGATATACGTTTTCTCCACCTGTGACGACGTTTTCTCCACCTGTGATAGACCTTTCTCCACCTGTGATAGACTTTTCTCCACCTGTGATAGACGTTTTCTCCACCTGTGATAGACGTTTTCTCCACCTGTGATAGACGTTTTCTCCACCTGTGATAGACTTTTCTCCACCTGTGATATACGTTTTCTCCACCTGTGATATACGTTTTCTCCACCTGTGATAGACGTTTTCTCCACCTGTGATAGACTTTTCTCCACCTGTGATATACGTTTTCTCCACCTGTGATATACGTTTTCTCCACCTGTGATAGACGTTTTCTCCACCTGTGATAGACTTTTCTCCACCTGTGATATACGTTTTCTCCACCTGTGATAGACGTTTTCTCCACCTGTGATAGACGTTTTCTCCACCTGTGATAGACGTTTTCTCCACCTGTGATAGACGTTTTCTCCACCTGTGATAGACGTTTTCTCCACCTGTGATAGACGTTTTCTCCACCTGTGATAGACTTTTCTCCACCTGTGATAGACTTTTCTCCACCTGTGACGACGTTTTCTCCACCTGTGATGGACGTTTTCTCCACCTGTGATAGACTTTTCTCCACCTGTGATAGACTTTTCTCCACCTGTGATAGACTTTTCTCCACCTGTGATAGACTTTTCTCCACCTGTGATAGACGTTTTCTCCACCTGTGATAGACGTTTTCTCCACCTGTGATGACGTTTTCTCCACCTGTGATAGACTTTTCTCCACCTGTGATATACGTTTTCTCCACCTGTGATATACGTTTTCTCCACCTGTGACGACGTTTTCTCCACCTGTGATAGACTTTTCTCCACCTGTGATAGACTTTTCTCCACCTGTGATAGACTTTTCTCCACCTGTGACGACGTTTTCTCCACCTGTGATAGACTTTTCTCCACCTGTGATAGACTTTTCTCCACCTGTGACGACGTTTTCTCCACCTGTGATAGACGTTTTCTCCACCTGTGATAGACTTTTCTCCACCTGTGATAGACTTTTCTCCACCTGTGATAGACGTTTTCTCCACCTGTGATATACGTTTTCTCCACCTGTGACGACGTTTTCTCCACCTGTGATAGACTTTTCTCCACCTGTGATAGACTTTTCTCCACCTGTGACGACGTTTTCTCCACCTGTGATAGACGTTTTCTCCACCTGTGATAGACTTTTCTCCACCTGTGATAGACGTTTTCTCCACCTGTGATAGACGTTTTCTCCACCTGTGATAGACTTTTCTCCACCTGTGATATACGTTTTCTCCACCTGTGATATACGTTTTCTCCACCTGTGATAGACGTTTTCTCCACCTGTGATAGACTTTTCTCCACCTGTGATAGACGTTTTCTCCACCTGTGATATACGTTTTCTCCACCTGTGATATACGTTTTCTCCACCTGTGACGACGTTTTCTCCACCTGTGATAGACTTTTCTCCACCTGTGATAGACTTTTCTCCACCTGTGATAGACGTTTTCTCCACCTGTGACGACGTTTTCTCCACCTGTGATAGACTTTTCTCCACCTGTGATAGACGTTTTCTCCACCTGTGATAGACTTTTCTCCACCTGTGATATACGTTTTCTCCACCTGTGACGACGTTTTCTCCACCTGTGATGGACGTTTTCTCCACCTGTGATAGACTTTTCTCCACCTGTGATAGACGTTTTCTCCACCTGTGATAGACGTTTTCTCCACCTGTGATGACGTTTTCTCCACCTGTGATAGACTTTTCTCCACCTGTGATATACGTTTTCTCCACCTGTGACGACGTTTTCTCCACCTGTGATAGACTTTTCTCCACCTGTGATAGACTTTTCTCCACCTGTGACGACGTTTTCTCCACCTGTGATAGACTTTTCTCCACCTGTGATAGACGTTTTCTCCACCTGTGATGGACGTTTTCTCCACCTGTGATAGACTTTTCTCCACCTGTGATAGACTTTTCTCCACCTGTGACGACGTTTTCTCCACCTGTGATAGACTTTTCTCCACCTGTGATAGACTTTTCTCCACCTGTGATAGACTTTTCTCCACCTGTGACGACGTTTTCTCCACCTGTGATAGACTTTTCTCCACCTGTGATAGACTTTTCTCCACCTGTGACGTTTTCTCCACCTGTGATATACGTTTTCTCCACCTGTGATAGACGTTTTCTCCACCTGTGATGACGTTTTCTCCACCTGTGATAGACTTTTCTCCACCTGTGACGACGTTTTCTCCACCTGTGATGGACGTTTTCTCCACCTGTGATAGACTTTTCTCCACCTGTGATAGACTTTTCTCCACCTGTGACGACGTTTTCTCCACCTGTGATAGACTTTTCTCCACCTGTGATAGACTTTTCTCCACCTGTGATAGACGTTTTCTCCACCTGTGATAGACTTTTCTCCACCTGTGATAGACTTTTCTCCACCTGTGATATACGTTTTCTCCACCTGTGACGACGTTTTCTCCACCTGTGATAGACTTTTCTCCACCTGTGATAGACTTTTCTCCACCTGTGATAGACGTTTTCTCCACCTGTGATAGACGTTTTCTCCACCTGTGATAGACGTTTTCTCCACCTGTGATAGACTTTTCTCCACCTGTGATATACGTTTTCTCCACCTGTGATATACGTTTTCTCCACCTGTGATAGACGTTTTCTCCACCTGTGATAGACTTTTCTCCACCTGTGATATACGTTTTCTCCACCTGTGATATACGTTTTCTCCACCTGTGATAGACGTTTTCTCCACCTGTGATAGACTTTTCTCCACCTGTGATATACGTTTTCTCCACCTGTGATAGACGTTTTCTCCACCTGTGATAGACGTTTTCTCCACCTGTGATAGACGTTTTCTCCACCTGTGATAGACGTTTTCTCCACCTGTGATAGACGTTTTCTCCACCTGTGATAGACGTTTTCTCCACCTGTGATAGACTTTTCTCCACCTGTGATAGACTTTTCTCCACCTGTGACGACGTTTTCTCCACCTGTGATGGACGTTTTCTCCACCTGTGATAGACTTTTCTCCACCTGTGATAGACTTTTCTCCACCTGTGATAGACTTTTCTCCACCTGTGATAGACTTTTCTCCACCTGTGATAGACGTTTTCTCCACCTGTGATAGACGTTTTCTCCACCTGTGATGACGTTTTCTCCACCTGTGATAGACTTTTCTCCACCTGTGATATACGTTTTCTCCACCTGTGATATACGTTTTCTCCACCTGTGACGACGTTTTCTCCACCTGTGATAGACTTTTCTCCACCTGTGATAGACTTTTCTCCACCTGTGATAGACTTTTCTCCACCTGTGACGACGTTTTCTCCACCTGTGATAGACTTTTCTCCACCTGTGATAGACTTTTCTCCACCTGTGACGACGTTTTCTCCACCTGTGATAGACGTTTTCTCCACCTGTGATAGACTTTTCTCCACCTGTGATAGACTTTTCTCCACCTGTGATAGACGTTTTCTCCACCTGTGATATACGTTTTCTCCACCTGTGACGACGTTTTCTCCACCTGTGATAGACTTTTCTCCACCTGTGATAGACTTTTCTCCACCTGTGACGACGTTTTCTCCACCTGTGATAGACGTTTTCTCCACCTGTGATAGACTTTTCTCCACCTGTGATAGACGTTTTCTCCACCTGTGATAGACGTTTTCTCCACCTGTGATAGACTTTTCTCCACCTGTGATATACGTTTTCTCCACCTGTGATATACGTTTTCTCCACCTGTGATAGACGTTTTCTCCACCTGTGATAGACTTTTCTCCACCTGTGATAGACGTTTTCTCCACCTGTGATATACGTTTTCTCCACCTGTGATATACGTTTTCTCCACCTGTGATATACGTTTTCTCCACCTGTGACGACGTTTTCTCCACCTGTGATAGACTTTTCTCCACCTGTGATAGACTTTTCTCCACCTGTGATAGACTTTTCTCCACCTGTGACGACGTTTTCTCCACCTGTGATATACGTTTTCTCCACCTGTGATAGACGTTTTCTCCACCTGTGATGACGTTTTCTCCACCTGTGATAGACTTTTCTCCACCTGTGATAGACTTTTCTCCACCTGTGATAGACGTTTTCTCCACCTGTGATAGACTTTTCTCCACCTGTGATAGACGTTTTCTCCACCTGTGATATACGTTTTCTCCACCTGTGACGACGTTTTCTCCACCTGTGATGGACTTTTTCTCCACCTCTTATAGACTTTTCTCCACCTGTGATATACGTTTTCTCCACCTGTGATATACGTTTTCTCCACCTGTGATAGACGTTTTCTCCACCTGTGATGACGTTTTCTCCACCTGTGATAGACTTTTCTCCACCTGTGATAGACGTTTTCTCCACCTGTGATAGACTTTTCTCCACCTGTGATATACGTTTTCTCCACCTGTGACGACGTTTTCTCCACCTGTGATGGACGTTTTCTCCACCTGTGATAGACTTTTCTCCACCTGTGATAGACGTTTTCTCCACCTGTGATAGACGTTTTCTCCACCTGTGATGACGTTTTCTCCACCTGTGATAGACTTTTCTCCACCTGTGATATACGTTTTCTCCACCTGTGACGACGTTTTCTCCACCTGTGATAGACTTTTCTCCACCTGTGATAGACTTTTCTCCACCTGTGACGACGTTTTCTCCACCTGTGATAGACTTTTCTCCACCTGTGATAGACGTTTTCTCCACCTGTGATGGACGTTTTCTCCACCTGTGATAGACTTTTCTCCACCTGTGATAGACTTTTCTCCACCTGTGATAGACTTTTCTCCACCTGTGACGACGTTTTCTCCACCTGTGATAGACTTTTCTCCACCTGTGATAGACTTTTCTCCACCTGTGATAGACTTTTCTCCACCTGTGACGACGTTTTCTCCACCTGTGATAGACTTTTCTCCACCTGTGATAGACTTTTCTCCACCTGTGACGTTTTCTCCACCTGTGATATACGTTTTCTCCACCTGTGATAGACGTTTTCTCCACCTGTGATGACGTTTTCTCCACCTGTGATAGACTTTTCTCCACCTGTGACGACGTTTTCTCCACCTGTGATGGACGTTTTCTCCACCTGTGATAGACTTTTCTCCACCTGTGATAGACTTTTCTCCACCTGTGACGACGTTTTCTCCACCTGTGATAGACTTTTCTCCACCTGTGATAGACTTTTCTCCACCTGTGATAGACGTTTTCTCCACCTGTGATAGACTTTTCTCCACCTGTGATAGACTTTTCTCCACCTGTGATATACGTTTTCTCCACCTGTGACGACGTTTTCTCCACCTGTGATAGACTTTTCTCCACCTGTGATAGACTTTTCTCCACCTGTGATAGACGTTTTCTCCACCTGTGATAGACGTTTTCTCCACCTGTGATAGACGTTTTCTCCACCTGTGATAGACTTTTCTCCACCTGTGATATACGTTTTCTCCACCTGTGATATACGTTTTCTCCACCTGTGATAGACGTTTTCTCCACCTGTGATAGACTTTTCTCCACCTGTGATATACGTTTTCTCCACCTGTGATATACGTTTTCTCCACCTGTGATAGACGTTTTCTCCACCTGTGATAGACTTTTCTCCACCTGTGATATACGTTTTCTCCACCTGTGATAGACGTTTTCTCCACCTGTGATAGACGTTTTCTCCACCTGTGATAGACGTTTTCTCCACCTGTGATAGACGTTTTCTCCACCTGTGATAGACGTTTTCTCCACCTGTGATAGACGTTTTCTCCACCTGTGATAGACTTTTCTCCACCTGTGATAGACTTTTCTCCACCTGTGACGACGTTTTCTCCACCTGTGATGGACGTTTTCTCCACCTGTGATAGACTTTTCTCCACCTGTGATAGACTTTTCTCCACCTGTGATAGACTTTTCTCCACCTGTGATAGACTTTTCTCCACCTGTGATAGACGTTTTCTCCACCTGTGATAGACGTTTTCTCCACCTGTGATGACGTTTTCTCCACCTGTGATAGACTTTTCTCCACCTGTGATATACGTTTTCTCCACCTGTGATATACGTTTTCTCCACCTGTGACGACGTTTTCTCCACCTGTGATAGACTTTTCTCCACCTGTGATAGACTTTTCTCCACCTGTGATAGACTTTTCTCCACCTGTGACGACGTTTTCTCCACCTGTGATAGACTTTTCTCCACCTGTGATAGACTTTTCTCCACCTGTGACGACGTTTTCTCCACCTGTGATAGACGTTTTCTCCACCTGTGATAGACTTTTCTCCACCTGTGATAGACTTTTCTCCACCTGTGATATACGTTTTCTCCACCTGTGACGACGTTTTCTCCACCTGTGATAGACTTTTCTCCACCTGTGATAGACTTTTCTCCACCTGTGACGACGTTTTCTCCACCTGTGATAGACTTTTCTCCACCTGTGATAGACGTTTTCTCCACCTGTGATAGACGTTTTCTCCACCTGTGATAGACGTTTTCTCCACCTGTGATAGACGTTTTCTCCACCTGTGATAGACTTTTCTCCACCTGTGATATACGTTTTCTCCACCTGTGATAGACGTTTTCTCCACCTGTGATAGACTTTTCTCCACCTGTGATAGACTTTTCTCCACCTCTGATATACGTTTTCTCCACCTGTGATAGACTTTTCTCCACCTGTGACGACGTTTTCTCCACCTGTGACGACGTTTTCTCCACCTGTGATAGACTTTTCTCCACCTGTGATAGACTTTTCTCCACCTGTGACGTTTTCTCCACCTGTGATAGACGTTTTCTCCACCTGTGATAGACGTTTTCTCCACCTGTGATGACGTTTTCTCCACCTGTGATAGACTTTTCTCCACCTGTGATAGACTTTTCTCCACCTGTGATAGACGTTTTCTCCACCTGTGATATACGTTTTCTCCACCTGTGACGACGTTTTCTCCACCTGTGATAGACGTTTTCTCCACCTGTGATAGACTTTTCTCCACCTGTGATAGACGTTTTCTCCACCTGTGATATACGTTTTCTCCACCTGTGACGACGTTTTCTCCACCTGTGATAGACTTTTCTCCACCTGTGATATACGTTTTCTCCACCTGTGATAGACGTTTTCTCCACCTGTGATAGACGTTTTCTCCACCTGTGATAGACGTTTTCTCCACCTGTGATATACGTTTTCTCCACCTGTGATATACGTTTTCTCCACCTGTGACGACGTTTTCTCCACCTGTGATAGACTTTTCTCCACCTGTGATAGACTTTTCTCCACCTGTGATAGACGTTTTCTCCACCTGTGATATACGTTTTCTCCACCTGTGACGACGTTTTCTCCACCTGTGATAGACTTTTCTCCACCTGTGATAGACTTTTCTCCACCTGTGACGACGTTTTCTCCACCTGTGATAACGTTTTCTCCACCTGTGATAGACTTTTCTCCACCTGTGATAGACGTTTTCTCCACCTGTGATAGACGTTTTCTCCACCTGTGATAGACTTTTCTCCATCTGTGATATACGTTTTCTCCACCTGTGACGACGTTTTCTCCACCTGTGATAGACGTTTTCTCCACCTGTGATAGACTTTTCTCCACCTGTGATAGACGTTTTCTCCACCTGTGATATACGTTTTCTCCACCTGTGACGACGTTTTCTCCACCTGTGATAGACTTTTCTCCACCTGTGATAGACTTTTCTCCACCTGTGACGACGTTTTCTCCACCTGTGATAGACGTTTTCTCCACCTGTGATAGACTTTTCTCCACCTGTGATAGACGTTTTCTCCACCTGTGATAGACGTTTTCTCCACCTGTGATAGACGTTTTCTCCACCTGTGATAGACGTTTTCTCCACCTGTGATAGACTTTTCTCCATCTGTGATATACGTTTTCTCCACCTGTGATAGACGTTTTCTCCACCTGTGACGACGTTTTCTCCACCTGTGATAGACGTTTTCTCCACCTGTGATAGACTTTTCTCCACCTGTGATATACGTTTTCTCCACCTGTGATATACGTTTTCTCCACCTGTGATAGACGTTTTCTCCACCTGTGATAGACGTTTTCTCCACCTGTGACGACGTTTTCTCCACCTGTGATAGACTTTTCTCCACCTGTGATAGACTTTTCTCCACCTGTGACGACGTTTTCTCCACCTGTGATGGACGTTTTCTCCACCTGTGATAGACTTTTCTCCACCTGTGATAGACGTTTTCTCCACCTGTGATAGACGTTTTCTCCACCTGTGATGACGTTTTCTCCACCTGTGATAGACTTTTCTCCACCTGTGATATACGTTTTCTCCACCTGTGACGACGTTTTCTCCACCTGTGATAGACTTTTCTCCACCTGTGATGGACGTTTTCTCCACCTGTGATGGACGTTTTCTCCACCTGTGATAGACTTTTCTCCACCTGTGATAGACTTTTCTCCACCTGTGATAGACTTTTCTCCACCTGTGACGACGTTTTCTCCACCTGTGATAGACTTTTCTCCACCTGTGATAGACTTTTCTCCACCTGTGATAGACTTTTCTCCACCTGTGACGACGTTTTCTCCACCTGTGATAGACTTTTCTCCACCTGTGATAGACTTTTCTCCACCTGTGACGTTTTCTCCACCTGTGATATACGTTTTCTCCACCTGTGATAGACGTTTTCTCCACCTGTGATGACGTTTTCTCCACCTGTGATAGACTTTTCTCCACCTGTGATAGACTTTTCTCCACCTGTGATATACGTTTTCTCCACCTGTGACGACGTTTTCTCCACCTGTGATAGACTTTTCTCCACCTGTGATAGACTTTTCTCCACCTGTGATAGACGTTTTCTCCACCTGTGATAGACGTTTTCTCCACCTGTGATAGACGTTTTCTCCACCTGTGATAGACTTTTCTCCACCTGTGATATACGTTTTCTCCACCTGTGATATACGTTTTCTCCACCTGTGATAGACGTTTTCTCCACCTGTGATAGACTTTTCTCCACCTGTGATATACGTTTTCTCCACCTGTGATATACGTTTTCTCCACCTGTGATAGACGTTTTCTCCACCTGTGATAGACTTTTCTCCACCTGTGATATACGTTTTCTCCACCTGTGATAGACGTTTTCTCCACCTGTGATAGACGTTTTCTCCACCTGTGATAGACGTTTTCTCCACCTGTGATAGACGTTTTCTCCACCTGTGATAGACGTTTTCTCCACCTGTGATAGACGTTTTCTCCACCTGTGATAGACGTTTTCTCCACCTGTGATAGACTTTTCTCCACCTGTGATAGACGTTTTCTCCACCTGTGATAGACTTTTCTCCACCTGTGATAGACTTTTCTCCACCTGTGACGACGTTTTCTCCACCTGTGATGGACGTTTTCTCCACCTGTGATAGACTTTTCTCCACCTGTGATAGACTTTTCTCCACCTGTGATAGACTTTTCTCCACCTGTGATAGACTTTTCTCCACCTGTGATAGACGTTTTCTCCACCTGTGATAGACGTTTTCTCCACCTGTGATGACGTTTTCTCCACCTGTGATAGACTTTTCTCCACCTGTGATATACGTTTTCTCCACCTGTGATATACGTTTTCTCCACCTGTGACGACGTTTTCTCCACCTGTGATAGACTTTTCTCCACCTGTGATAGACTTTTCTCCACCTGTGATAGACTTTTCTCCACCTGTGACGACGTTTTCTCCACCTGTGATAGACTTTTCTCCACCTGTGATAGACTTTTCTCCACCTGTGACGACGTTTTCTCCACCTGTGATAGACGTTTTCTCCACCTGTGATAGACTTTTCTCCACCTGTGATAGACTTTTCTCCACCTGTGATATACGTTTTCTCCACCTGTGACGACGTTTTCTCCACCTGTGATAGACTTTTCTCCACCTGTGATAGACTTTTCTCCACCTGTGACGACGTTTTCTCCACCTGTGATAGACTTTTCTCCACCTGTGATAGACGTTTTCTCCACCTGTGATAGACGTTTTCTCCACCTGTGATAGACGTTTTCTCCACCTGTGATAGACGTTTTCTCCACCTGTGATAGACTTTTCTCCACCTGTGATATACGTTTTCTCCACCTGTGATAGACGTTTTCTCCACCTGTGATAGACTTTTCTCCACCTGTGATAGACTTTTCTCCACCTCTGATATACGTTTTCTCCACCTGTGATAGACTTTTCTCCACCTGTGACGACGTTTTCTCCACCTGTGACGACGTTTTCTCCACCTGTGATAGACTTTTCTCCACCTGTGATAGACTTTTCTCCACCTGTGACGTTTTCTCCACCTGTGATAGACGTTTTCTCCACCTGTGATAGACGTTTTCTCCACCTGTGATGACGTTTTCTCCACCTGTGATAGACTTTTCTCCACCTGTGATAGACGTTTTCTCCACCTGTGATATACGTTTTCTCCACCTGTGACGACGTTTTCTCCACCTGTGATAGACGTTTTCTCCACCTGTGATAGACTTTTCTCCACCTGTGATAGACGTTTTCTCCACCTGTGATATACGTTTTCTCCACCTGTGACGACGTTTTCTCCACCTGTGATAGACTTTTCTCCACCTGTGATATACGTTTTCTCCACCTGTGATAGACGTTTTCTCCACCTGTGATAGACGTTTTCTCCACCTGTGATAGACGTTTTCTCCACCTGTGATATACGTTTTCTCCACCTGTGATATACGTTTTCTCCACCTGTGACGACGTTTTCTCCACCTGTGATAGACTTTTCTCCACCTGTGATAGACTTTTCTCCACCTGTGATAGACGTTTTCTCCACCTGTGATATACGTTTTCTCCACCTGTGACGACGTTTTCTCCACCTGTGATAGACTTTTCTCCACCTGTGATAGACTTTTCTCCACCTGTGACGACGTTTTCTCCACCTGTGATAACGTTTTCTCCACCTGTGATAGACTTTTCTCCACCTGTGATAGACGTTTTCTCCACCTGTGATAGACGTTTTCTCCACCTGTGATAGACTTTTCTCCATCTGTGATATACGTTTTCTCCACCTGTGACGACGTTTTCTCCACCTGTGATAGACGTTTTCTCCACCTGTGATAGACTTTTCTCCACCTGTGATAGACGTTTTCTCCACCTGTGATATACGTTTTCTCCACCTGTGACGACGTTTTCTCCACCTGTGATAGACTTTTCTCCACCTGTGATAGACTTTTCTCCACCTGTGACGACGTTTTCTCCACCTGTGATAGACGTTTTCTCCACCTGTGATAGACTTTTCTCCACCTGTGATAGACGTTTTCTCCACCTGTGATAGACGTTTTCTCCACCTGTGATAGACGTTTTCTCCACCTGTGATAGACGTTTTCTCCACCTGTGATAGACTTTTCTCCATCTGTGATATACGTTTTCTCCACCTGTGATAGACGTTTTCTCCACCTGTGACGACGTTTTCTCCACCTGTGATAGACGTTTTCTCCACCTGTGATAGACTTTTCTCCACCTGTGATATACGTTTTCTCCACCTGTGATATACGTTTTCTCCACCTGTGATAGACGTTTTCTCCACCTGTGATAGACGTTTTCTCCACCTGTGACGACGTTTTCTCCACCTGTGATAGACTTTTCTCCACCTGTGATAGACTTTTCTCCACCTGTGACGACGTTTTCTCCACCTGTGATGGACGTTTTCTCCACCTGTGATAGACTTTTCTCCACCTGTGATAGACTTTTCTCCACCTGTGACGACGTTTTCTCCACCTGTGATAGACGTTTTCTCCACCTGTGATAGACTTTTCTCCACCTGTGATAGACTTTTCTCCACCTGTGATATACGTTTTCTCCACCTGTGACGACGTTTTCTCCACCTGTGATAGACTTTTCTCCACCTGTGATAGACTTTTCTCCACCTGTGACGACGTTTTCTCCACCTGTGATAGACTTTTCTCCACCTGTGATAGACGTTTTCTCCACCTGTGATAGACGTTTTCTCCACCTGTGATAGACGTTTTCTCCACCTGTGATAGACGTTTTCTCCACCTGTGATAGACTTTTCTCCACCTGTGATATACGTTTTCTCCACCTGTGATAGACGTTTTCTCCACCTGTGATAGACTTTTCTCCACCTGTGATAGACTTTTCTCCACCTCTGATATACGTTTTCTCCACCTGTGATAGACTTTTCTCCACCTGTGACGACGTTTTCTCCACCTGTGACGACGTTTTCTCCACCTGTGATAGACTTTTCTCCACCTGTGATAGACTTTTCTCCACCTGTGACGTTTTCTCCACCTGTGATAGACGTTTTCTCCACCTGTGATAGACGTTTTCTCCACCTGTGATGACGTTTTCTCCACCTGTGATAGACTTTTCTCCACCTGTGATAGACGTTTTCTCCACCTGTGATATACGTTTTCTCCACCTGTGACGACGTTTTCTCCACCTGTGATAGACGTTTTCTCCACCTGTGATAGACTTTTCTCCACCTGTGATAGACGTTTTCTCCACCTGTGATATACGTTTTCTCCACCTGTGACGACGTTTTCTCCACCTGTGATAGACTTTTCTCCACCTGTGATATACGTTTTCTCCACCTGTGATAGACGTTTTCTCCACCTGTGATAGACGTTTTCTCCACCTGTGATAGACGTTTTCTCCACCTGTGATATACGTTTTCTCCACCTGTGATATACGTTTTCTCCACCTGTGACGACGTTTTCTCCACCTGTGATAGACTTTTCTCCACCTGTGATAGACTTTTCTCCACCTGTGATAGACGTTTTCTCCACCTGTGATATACGTTTTCTCCACCTGTGACGACGTTTTCTCCACCTGTGATAGACTTTTCTCCACCTGTGATAGACTTTTCTCCACCTGTGACGACGTTTTCTCCACCTGTGATAACGTTTTCTCCACCTGTGATAGACTTTTCTCCACCTGTGATAGACGTTTTCTCCACCTGTGATAGACGTTTTCTCCACCTGTGATAGACTTTTCTCCATCTGTGATATACGTTTTCTCCACCTGTGACGACGTTTTCTCCACCTGTGATAGACGTTTTCTCCACCTGTGATAGACTTTTCTCCACCTGTGATAGACGTTTTCTCCACCTGTGATATACGTTTTCTCCACCTGTGACGACGTTTTCTCCACCTGTGATAGACTTTTCTCCACCTGTGATAGACTTTTCTCCACCTGTGACGACGTTTTCTCCACCTGTGATAGACGTTTTCTCCACCTGTGATAGACTTTTCTCCACCTGTGATAGACGTTTTCTCCACCTGTGATAGACGTTTTCTCCACCTGTGATAGACGTTTTCTCCACCTGTGATAGACGTTTTCTCCACCTGTGATAGACTTTTCTCCATCTGTGATATACGTTTTCTCCACCTGTGATAGACGTTTTCTCCACCTGTGACGACGTTTTCTCCACCTGTGATAGACGTTTTCTCCACCTGTGATAGACTTTTCTCCACCTGTGATATACGTTTTCTCCACCTGTGATATACGTTTTCTCCACCTGTGATAGACGTTTTCTCCACCTGTGATAGACGTTTTCTCCACCTGTGACGACGTTTTCTCCACCTGTGATAGACTTTTCTCCACCTGTGATAGACTTTTCTCCACCTGTGACGACGTTTTCTCCACCTGTGATGGACGTTTTCTCCACCTGTGATAGACTTTTCTCCACCTGTGATAGACTTTTCTCCACCTGTGACGACGTTTTCTCCACCTGTGATAGACTTTTCTCCACCTGTGATAGACTTTTCTCCACCTGTGATAGACTTTTCTCCACCTGTGACGACGTTTTCTCCACCTGTGATAGACTTTTCTCCACCTGTGATAGACTTTTCTCCACCTGTGACGTTTTCTCCACCTGTGATATACGTTTTCTCCACCTGTGATAGACGTTTTCTCCACCTGTGATGACGTTTTCTCCACCTGTGATAGACTTTTCTCCACCTGTGACGACGTTTTCTCCACCTGTGATGGACGTTTTCTCCACCTGTGATAGACTTTTCTCCACCTGTGATAGACTTTTCTCCACCTGTGACGACGTTTTCTCCACCTGTGATAGACTTTTCTCCACCTGTGATAGACTTTTCTCCACCTGTGATAGACGTTTTCTCCACCTGTGATAGACTTTTCTCCACCTGTGATAGACTTTTCTCCACCTGTGATATACGTTTTCTCCACCTGTGACGACGTTTTCTCCACCTGTGATAGACTTTTCTCCACCTGTGATAGACTTTTCTCCACCTGTGATAGACGTTTTCTCCACCTGTGATAGACGTTTTCTCCACCTGTGATAGACGTTTTCTCCACCTGTGATAGACTTTTCTCCACCTGTGATATACGTTTTCTCCACCTGTGATATACGTTTTCTCCACCTGTGATAGACGTTTTCTCCACCTGTGATAGACTTTTCTCCACCTGTGATATACGTTTTCTCCACCTGTGATATACGTTTTCTCCACCTGTGATAGACGTTTTCTCCACCTGTGATAGACTTTTCTCCACCTGTGATATACGTTTTCTCCACCTGTGATAGACGTTTTCTCCACCTGTGATAGACGTTTTCTCCACCTGTGATAGACGTTTTCTCCACCTGTGATAGACGTTTTCTCCACCTGTGATAGACGTTTTCTCCACCTGTGATAGACGTTTTCTCCACCTGTGATAGACTTTTCTCCACCTGTGATAGACTTTTCTCCACCTGTGACGACGTTTTCTCCACCTGTGATGGACGTTTTCTCCACCTGTGATAGACTTTTCTCCACCTGTGATAGACTTTTCTCCACCTGTGATAGACTTTTCTCCACCTGTGATAGACTTTTCTTCACCTGTGATAGACGTTTTCTCCACCTGTGATAGACGTTTTCTCCACCTGTGATGACGTTTTCTCCACCTGTGATAGACTTTTCTCCACCTGTGATATACGTTTTCTCCACCTGTGATATACGTTTTCTCCACCTGTGACGACGTTTTCTCCACCTGTGATAGACTTTTCTCCACCTGTGATAGACTTTTCTCCACCTGTGATAGACCTTTCTCCACCTGTGACGACGTTTTCTCCACCTGTGATAGACTTTTCTCCACCTGTGATAGACTTTTCTCCACCTGTGACGACGTTTTCTCCACCTGTGATAGACGTTTTCTCCACCTGTGATAGACTTTTCTCCACCTGTGATAGACTTTTCTCCACCTGTGATAGACGTTTTCTCCACCTGTGATATACGTTTTCTCCACCTGTGACGACGTTTTCTCCACCTGTGATAGACTTTTCTCCACCTGTGATAGACTTTTCTCCACCTGTGACGACGTTTTCTCCACCTGTGATAGACGTTTTCTCCACCTGTGATAGACTTTTCTCCACCTGTGATAGACGTTTTCTCCACCTGTGATAGACGTTTTCTCCACCTGTGATAGACTTTTCTCCACCTGTGATATACGTTTTCTCCACCTGTGATATACGTTTTCTCCACCTGTGATAGACGTTTTCTCCACCTGTGATAGACTTTTCTCCACCTGTGATAGACGTTTTCTCCACCTGTGATATACGTTTTCTCCACCTGTGATATACGTTTTCTCCACCTGTGATATACGTTTTCTCCACCTGTGACGACGTTTTCTCCACCTGTGATAGACTTTTCTCCACCTGTGATAGACTTTTCTCCACCTGTGATAGACGTTTTCTCCACCTGTGACGACGTTTTCTCCACCTGTGATAGACTTTTCTCCACCTGTGATAGACTTTTCTCCACCTGTGACGACGTTTTCTCCACCTGTGATATACGTTTTCTCCACCTGTGATAGACGTTTTCTCCACCTGTGATGACGTTTTCTCCACCTGTGATAGACTTTTCTCCACCTGTGATAGACTTTTCTCCACCTGTGATAGACGTTTTCTCCACCTGTGATAGACTTTTCTCCACCTGTGATAGACGTTTTCTCCACCTGTGATATACGTTTTCTCCACCTGTGACGACGTTTTCTCCACCTGTGATGGACTTTTTCTCCACCTCTTATAGACTTTTCTCCACCTGTGATATACGTTTTCTCCACCTGTGATATACGTTTTCTCCACCTGTGATAGACGTTTTCTCCACCTGTGATGACGTTTTCTCCACCTGTGATAGACTTTTCTCCACCTGTGATAGACGTTTTCTCCACCTGTGATAGACTTTTCTCCACCTGTGATATACGTTTTCTCCACCTGTGACGACGTTTTCTCCACCTGTGATGGACGTTTTCTCCACCTGTGATAGACTTTTCTCCACCTGTGATAGACGTTTTCTCCACCTGTGATAGACGTTTTCTCCACCTGTGATGACGTTTTCTCCACCTGTGATAGACTTTTCTCCACCTGTGATATACGTTTTCTCCACCTGTGACGACGTTTTCTCCACCTGTGATAGACTTTTCTCCACCTGTGATAGACTTTTCTCCACCTGTGACGACGTTTTCTCCACCTGTGATAGACTTTTCTCCACCTGTGATAGACGTTTTCTCCACCTGTGATGGACGTTTTCTCCACCTGTGATAGACTTTTCTCCACCTGTGATAGACTTTTCTCCACCTGTGATAGACTTTTCTCCACCTGTGACGACGTTTTCTCCACCTGTGATAGACTTTTCTCCACCTGTGATAGACTTTTCTCCACCTGTGATAGACTTTTCTCCACCTGTGACGACGTTTTCTCCACCTGTGATAGACTTTTCTCCACCTGTGATAGACTTTTCTCCACCTGTGACGTTTTCTCCACCTGTGATATACGTTTTCTCCACCTGTGATAGACGTTTTCTCCACCTGTGATGACGTTTTCTCCACCTGTGATAGACTTTTCTCCACCTGTGACGACGTTTTCTCCACCTGTGATGGACGTTTTCTCCACCTGTGATAGACTTTTCTCCACCTGTGATAGACTTTTCTCCACCTGTGACAACGTTTTCTCCACCTGTGATAGACTTTTCTCCACCTGTGATAGACTTTTCTCCACCTGTGATAGACGTTTTCTCCACCTGTGATAGACTTTTCTCCACCTGTGATAGACTTTTCTCCACCTGTGATATACGTTTTCTCCACCTGTGACGACGTTTTCTCCACCTGTGATAGACTTTTCTCCACCTGTGATAGACTTTTCTCCACCTGTGATAGACGTTTTCTCCACCTGTGATAGACGTTTTCTCCACCTGTGATAGACGTTTTCTCCACCTGTGATAGACTTTTCTCCACCTGTGATATACGTTTTCTCCACCTGTGATATACGTTTTCTCCACCTGTGATAGACGTTTTCTCCACCTGTGATAGACTTTTCTCCACCTGTGATATACGTTTTCTCCACCTGTGATATACGTTTTCTCCACCTGTGATAGACGTTTTCTCCACCTGTGATAGACTTTTCTCCACCTGTGATATACGTTTTCTCCACCTGTGATAGACGTTTTCTCCACCTGTGATAGACGTTTTCTCCACCTGTGATAGACGTTTTCTCCACCTGTGATAGACGTTTTCTCCACCTGTGATAGACGTTTTCTCCACCTGTGATAGACGTTTTCTCCACCTGTGATAGACTTTTCTCCACCTGTGATAGACTTTTCTCCACCTGTGACGACGTTTTCTCCACCTGTGATGGACGTTTTCTCCACCTGTGATAGACTTTTCTCCACCTGTGATAGACTTTTCTCCACCTGTGATAGACTTTTCTCCACCTGTGATAGACTTTTCTCCACCTGTGATAGACGTTTTCTCCACCTGTGATAGACGTTTTCTCCACCTGTGATGACGTTTTCTCCACCTGTGATAGACTTTTCTCCACCTGTGATATACGTTTTCTCCACCTGTGATATACGTTTTCTCCACCTGTGACGACGTTTTCTCCACCTGTGATAGACTTTTCTCCACCTGTGATAGACTTTTCTCCACCTGTGATAGACTTTTCTCCACCTGTGACGACGTTTTCTCCACCTGTGATAGACTTTTCTCCACCTGTGATAGACTTTTCTCCACCTGTGACGACGTTTTCTCCACCTGTGATAGACGTTTTCTCCACCTGTGATAGACTTTTCTCCACCTGTGATAGACTTTTCTCCACCTGTGATATACGTTTTCTCCACCTGTGACGACGTTTTCTCCACCTGTGATAGACTTTTCTCCACCTGTGATAGACTTTTCTCCACCTGTGACGACGTTTTCTCCACCTGTGATAGACTTTTCTCCACCTGTGATAGACGTTTTCTCCACCTGTGATAGACGTTTTCTCCACCTGTGATAGACGTTTTCTCCACCTGTGATAGACGTTTTCTCCACCTGTGATAGACTTTTCTCCACCTGTGATATACGTTTTCTCCACCTGTGATAGACGTTTTCTCCACCTGTGATAGACTTTTCTCCACCTGTGATAGACTTTTCTCCACCTCTGATATACGTTTTCTCCACCTGTGATAGACTTTTCTCCACCTGTGACGACGTTTTCTCCACCTGTGACGACGTTTTCTCCACCTGTGATAGACTTTTCTCCACCTGTGATAGACTTTTCTCCACCTGTGACGTTTTCTCCACCTGTGATAGACGTTTTCTCCACCTGTGATAGACGTTTTCTCCACCTGTGATGACGTTTTCTCCACCTGTGATAGACTTTTCTCCACCTGTGATAGACTTTTCTCCACCTGTGATAGACGTTTTCTCCACCTGTGATATACGTTTTCTCCACCTGTGACGACGTTTTCTCCACCTGTGATAGACGTTTTCTCCACCTGTGATAGACTTTTCTCCACCTGTGATAGACGTTTTCTCCACCTGTGATATACGTTTTCTCCACCTGTGACGACGTTTTCTCCACCTGTGATAGACTTTTCTCCACCTGTGATATACGTTTTCTCCACCTGTGATAGACGTTTTCTCCACCTGTGATAGACGTTTTCTCCACCTGTGATAGACGTTTTCTCCACCTGTGATATACGTTTTCTCCACCTGTGATATACGTTTTCTCCACCTGTGACGACGTTTTCTCCACCTGTGATAGACTTTTCTCCACCTGTGATAGACTTTTCTCCACCTGTGATAGACGTTTTCTCCACCTGTGATATACGTTTTCTCCACCTGTGACGACGTTTTCTCCACCTGTGATAGACTTTTCTCCACCTGTGATAGACTTTTCTCCACCTGTGACGACGTTTTCTCCACCTGTGATAACGTTTTCTCCACCTGTGATAGACTTTTCTCCACCTGTGATAGACGTTTTCTCCACCTGTGATAGACGTTTTCTCCACCTGTGATAGACTTTTCTCCATCTGTGATATACGTTTTCTCCACCTGTGACGACGTTTTCTCCACCTGTGATAGACGTTTTCTCCACCTGTGATAGACTTTTCTCCACCTGTGATAGACGTTTTCTCCACCTGTGATATACGTTTTCTCCACCTGTGACGACGTTTTCTCCACCTGTGATAGACTTTTCTCCACCTGTGATAGACTTTTCTCCACCTGTGACGACGTTTTCTCCACCTGTGATAGACGTTTTCTCCACCTGTGATAGACTTTTCTCCACCTGTGATAGACGTTTTCTCCACCTGTGATAGACGTTTTCTCCACCTGTGATAGACGTTTTCTCCACCTGTGATAGACGTTTTCTCCACCTGTGATAGACGTTTTCTCCACCTGTGATAGACTTTTCTCCACCTGTGATATACGTTTTCTCCACCTGTGATATACGTTTTCTCCACCTGTGATAGACGTTTTCTCCACCTGTGATAGACTTTTCTCCACCTGTGATATACGTTTTCTCCACCTGTGATATACGTTTTCTCCACCTGTGATAGACGTTTTCTCCACCTGTGATAGACTTTTCTCCACCTGTGATATACGTTTTCTCCACCTGTGATAGACGTTTTCTCCACCTGTGATAGACGTTTTCTCCACCTGTGATAGACGTTTTCTCCACCTGTGATAGACGTTTTCTCCACCTGTGATAGACGTTTTCTCCACCTGTGATAGACGTTTTCTCCACCTGTGATAGACTTTTCTCCACCTGTGATAGACTTTTCTCCACCTGTGACGACGTTTTCTCCACCTGTGATGGACGTTTTCTCCACCTGTGATAGACTTTTCTCCACCTGTGATAGACTTTTCTCCACCTGTGATAGACTTTTCTCCACCTGTGATAGACTTTTCTCCACCTGTGATAGACGTTTTCTCCACCTGTGATAGACGTTTTCTCCACCTGTGATGACGTTTTCTCCACCTGTGATAGACTTTTCTCCACCTGTGATATACGTTTTCTCCACCTGTGATATACGTTTTCTCCACCTGTGACGACGTTTTCTCCACCTGTGATAGACTTTTCTCCACCTGTGATAGACTTTTCTCCACCTGTGATAGACTTTTCTCCACCTGTGACGACGTTTTCTCCACCTGTGATAGACTTTTCTCCACCTGTGATAGACTTTTCTCCACCTGTGACGACGTTTTCTCCACCTGTGATAGACGTTTTCTCCACCTGTGATAGACTTTTCTCCACCTGTGATAGACTTTTCTCCACCTGTGATATACGTTTTCTCCACCTGTGACGACGTTTTCTCCACCTGTGATAGACTTTTCTCCACCTGTGATAGACTTTTCTCCACCTGTGACGACGTTTTCTCCACCTGTGATAGACTTTTCTCCACCTGTGATAGACGTTTTCTCCACCTGTGATAGACGTTTTCTCCACCTGTGATAGACGTTTTCTCCACCTGTGATAGACGTTTTCTCCACCTGTGATAGACTTTTCTCCACCTGTGATATACGTTTTCTCCACCTGTGATAGACGTTTTCTCCACCTGTGATAGACTTTTCTCCACCTGTGATAGACTTTTCTCCACCTCTGATATACGTTTTCTCCACCTGTGATAGACTTTTCTCCACCTGTGACGACGTTTTCTCCACCTGTGACGACGTTTTCTCCACCTGTGATAGACTTTTCTCCACCTGTGATAGACTTTTCTCCACCTGTGACGTTTTCTCCACCTGTGATAGACGTTTTCTCCACCTGTGATAGACGTTTTCTCCACCTGTGATGACGTTTTCTCCACCTGTGATAGACTTTTCTCCACCTGTGATAGACTTTTCTCCACCTGTGATAGACGTTTTCTCCACCTGTGATATACGTTTTCTCCACCTGTGACGACGTTTTCTCCACCTGTGATAGACGTTTTCTCCACCTGTGATAGACTTTTCTCCACCTGTGATAGACGTTTTCTCCACCTGTGATATACGTTTTCTCCACCTGTGACGACGTTTTCTCCACCTGTGATAGACTTTTCTCCACCTGTGATATACGTTTTCTCCACCTGTGATAGACGTTTTCTCCACCTGTGATAGACGTTTTCTCCACCTGTGATAGACGTTTTCTCCACCTGTGATATACGTTTTCTCCACCTGTGATATACGTTTTCTCCACCTGTGACGACGTTTTCTCCACCTGTGATAGACTTTTCTCCACCTGTGACGACGTTTTCTCCACCTGTGATAACGTTTTCTCCACCTGTGATAGACTTTTCTCCACCTGTGATAGACGTTTTCTCCACCTGTGATAGACGTTTTCTCCACCTGTGATAGACTTTTCTCCATCTGTGATATACGTTTTCTCCACCTGTGACGACGTTTTCTCCACCTGTGATAGACGTTTTCTCCACCTGTGATAGACTTTTCTCCACCTGTGATAGACGTTTTCTCCACCTGTGATATACGTTTTCTCCACCTGTGACGACGTTTTCTCCACCTGTGATAGACTTTTCTCCACCTGTGATAGACTTTTCTCCACCTGTGACGACGTTTTCTCCACCTGTGATAGACGTTTTCTCCACCTGTGATAGACTTTTCTCCACCTGTGATAGACGTTTTCTCCACCTGTGATAGACGTTTTCTCCACCTGTGATAGACGTTTTCTCCACCTGTGATAGACGTTTTCTCCACCTGTGATAGACTTTTCTCCATCTGTGATATACGTTTTCTCCACCTGTGATAGACGTTTTCTCCACCTGTGACGACGTTTTCTCCACCTGTGATAGACGTTTTCTCCACCTGTGATAGACTTTTCTCCACCTGTGATATACGTTTTCTCCACCTGTGATATACGTTTTCTCCACCTGTGATAGACGTTTTCTCCACCTGTGATAGACGTTTTCTCCACCTGTGACGACGTTTTCTCCACCTGTGATAGACTTTTCTCCACCTGTGATAGACTTTTCTCCACCTGTGACGACGTTTTCTCCACCTGTGATGGACGTTTTCTCCACCTGTGATAGACTTTTCTCCACCTGTGATAGACGTTTTCTCCACCTGTGATAGACGTTTTCTCCACCTGTGATGACGTTTTCTCCACCTGTGATAGACTTTTCTCCACCTGTGATATACGTTTTCTCCACCTGTGACGACGTTTTCTCCACCTGTGATAGACTTTTCTCCACCTGTGATGGACGTTTTCTCCACCTGTGATGGACGTTTTCTCCACCTGTGATAGACTTTTCTCCACCTGTGATAGACTTTTCTCCACCTGTGATAGACTTTTCTCCACCTGTGACGACGTTTTCTCCACCTGTGATAGACTTTTCTCCACCTGTGATAGACTTTTCTCCACCTGTGATAGACTTTTCTCCACCTGTGACGACGTTTTCTCCACCTGTGATAGACTTTTCTCCACCTGTGATAGACTTTTCTCCACCTGTGACGTTTTCTCCACCTGTGATATACGTTTTCTCCACCTGTGATAGACGTTTTCTCCACCTGTGATGACGTTTTCTCCACCTGTGATAGACTTTTCTCCACCTGTGATAGACTTTTCTCCACCTGTGATATACGTTTTCTCCACCTGTGACGACGTTTTCTCCACCTGTGATAGACTTTTCTCCACCTGTGATAGACTTTTCTCCACCTGTGATAGACGTTTTCTCCACCTGTGATAGACGTTTTCTCCACCTGTGATAGACGTTTTCTCCACCTGTGATAGACTTTTCTCCACCTGTGATATACGTTTTCTCCACCTGTGATATACGTTTTCTCCACCTGTGATAGACGTTTTCTCCACCTGTGATAGACTTTTCTCCACCTGTGATATACGTTTTCTCCACCTGTGATATACGTTTTCTCCACCTGTGATAGACGTTTTCTCCACCTGTGATAGACTTTTCTCCACCTGTGATATACGTTTTCTCCACCTGTGATAGACGTTTTCTCCACCTGTGATAGACGTTTTCTCCACCTGTGATAGACGTTTTCTCCACCTGTGATAGACGTTTTCTCCACCTGTGATAGACGTTTTCTCCACCTGTGATAGACGTTTTCTCCACCTGTGATAGACGTTTTCTCCACCTGTGATAGACGTTTTCTCCACCTGTGATAGACTTTTCTCCACCTGTGATAGACGTTTTCTCCACCTGTGATAGACTTTTCTCCACCTGTGATAGACTTTTCTCCACCTGTGACGACGTTTTCTCCACCTGTGATGGACGTTTTCTCCACCTGTGATAGACTTTTCTCCACCTGTGATAGACTTTTCTCCACCTGTGATAGACTTTTCTCCACCTGTGATAGACTTTTCTCCACCTGTGATAGACGTTTTCTCCACCTGTGATAGACGTTTTCTCCACCTGTGATGACGTTTTCTCCACCTGTGATAGACTTTTCTCCACCTGTGATATACGTTTTCTCCACCTGTGATATACGTTTTCTCCACCTGTGACGACGTTTTCTCCACCTGTGATAGACTTTTCTCCACCTGTGATAGACTTTTCTCCACCTGTGATAGACTTTTCTCCACCTGTGACGACGTTTTCTCCACCTGTGATAGACTTTTCTCCACCTGTGATAGACTTTTCTCCACCTGTGACGACGTTTTCTCCACCTGTGATAGACGTTTTCTCCACCTGTGATAGACTTTTCTCCACCTGTGATAGACTTTTCTCCACCTGTGATATACGTTTTCTCCACCTGTGACGACGTTTTCTCCACCTGTGATAGACTTTTCTCCACCTGTGATAGACTTTTCTCCACCTGTGACGACGTTTTCTCCACCTGTGATAGACTTTTCTCCACCTGTGATAGACGTTTTCTCCACCTGTGATAGACGTTTTCTCCACCTGTGATAGACGTTTTCTCCACCTGTGATAGACGTTTTCTCCACCTGTGATAGACTTTTCTCCACCTGTGATATACGTTTTCTCCACCTGTGATAGACGTTTTCTCCACCTGTGATAGACTTTTCTCCACCTGTGATAGACTTTTCTCCACCTGTGATAGACTTTTCTCCACCTCTGATATACGTTTTCTCCACCTGTGATAGACTTTTCTCCACCTGTGACGACGTTTTCTCCACCTGTGACGACGTTTTCTCCACCTGTGATAGACTTTTCTCCACCTGTGATAGACTTTTCTCCACCTGTGACGTTTTCTCCACCTGTGATAGACGTTTTCTCCACCTGTGATAGACGTTTTCTCCACCTGTGATGACGTTTTCTCCACCTGTGATAGACTTTTCTCCACCTGTGATAGACGTTTTCTCCACCTGTGATATACGTTTTCTCCACCTGTGACGACGTTTTCTCCACCTGTGATAGACGTTTTCTCCACCTGTGATAGACTTTTCTCCACCTGTGATAGACGTTTTCTCCACCTGTGATATACGTTTTCTCCACCTGTGACGACGTTTTCTCCACCTGTGATAGACTTTTCTCCACCTGTGATATACGTTTTCTCCACCTGTGATATACGTTTTCTCCACCTGTGATAGACGTTTTCTCCACCTGTGATAGACTTTTCTCCACCTGTGATATACGTTTTCTCCACCTGTGATAGACGTTTTCTCCACCTGTGATAGACGTTTTCTCCACCTGTGATAGACGTTTTCTCCACCTGTGATAGACGTTTTCTCCACCTGTGATAGACGTTTTCTCCACCTGTGATAGACGTTTTCTCCACCTGTGATAGACTTTTCTCCACCTGTGATAGACTTTTCTCCACCTGTGACGACGTTTTCTCCACCTGTGATGGACGTTTTCTCCACCTGTGATAGACTTTTCTCCACCTGTGATAGACTTTTCTCCACCTGTGATAGACTTTTCTCCACCTGTGATAGACTTTTCTCCACCTGTGATAGACGTTTTCTCCACCTGTGATAGACGTTTTCTCCACCTGTGATGACGTTTTCTCCACCTGTGATAGACTTTTCTCCACCTGTGATATACGTTTTCTCCACCTGTGATATACGTTTTCTCCACCTGTGACGACGTTTTCTCCACCTGTGATAGACTTTTCTCCACCTGTGATAGACTTTTCTCCACCTGTGATAGACTTTTCTCCACCTGTGACGACGTTTTCTCCACCTGTGATAGACTTTTCTCCACCTGTGATAGACTTTTCTCCACCTGTGACGACGTTTTCTCCACCTGTGATAGACGTTTTCTCCACCTGTGATAGACTTTTCTCCACCTGTGATAGACTTTTCTCCACCTGTGATATACGTTTTCTCCACCTGTGACGACGTTTTCTCCACCTGTGATAGACTTTTCTCCACCTGTGATAGACTTTTCTCCACCTGTGACGACGTTTTCTCCACCTGTGATAGACTTTTCTCCACCTGTGATAGACGTTTTCTCCACCTGTGATAGACGTTTTCTCCACCTGTGATAGACGTTTTCTCCACCTGTGATAGACGTTTTCTCCACCTGTGATAGACTTTTCTCCACCTGTGATATACGTTTTCTCCACCTGTGATAGACGTTTTCTCCACCTGTGATAGACTTTTCTCCACCTGTGATAGACTTTTCTCCACCTCTGATATACGTTTTCTCCACCTGTGATAGACTTTTCTCCACCTGTGACGACGTTTTCTCCACCTGTGACGACGTTTTCTCCACCTGTGATAGACTTTTCTCCACCTGTGATAGACTTTTCTCCACCTGTGATAGACGTTTTCTCCACCTGTGATGACGTTTTCTCCACCTGTGATAGACTTTTCTCCACCTGTGATAGACTTTTCTCCACCTGTGATAGACGTTTTCTCCACCTGTGATAGACGTTTTCTCCACCTGTGATGACGTTTTCTCCACCTGTGATAGACTTTTCTCCACCTGTGATAGACTTTTCTCCACCTGTGATAGACGTTTTCTCCACCTGTGATATACGTTTTCTCCACCTGTGACGACGTTTTCTCCACCTGTGATAGACGTTTTCTCCACCTGTGATAGACTTTTCTCCACCTGTGATAGACGTTTTCTCCACCTGTGATATACGTTTTCTCCACCTGTGACGACGTTTTCTCCACCTGTGATAGACTTTTCTCCACCTGTGATATACGTTTTCTCCACCTGTGATAGACGTTTTCTCCACCTGTGATAGACGTTTTCTCCACCTGTGATAGACGTTTTCTCCACCTGTGATATACGTTTTCTCCACCTGTGATATACGTTTTCTCCACCTGTGACGACGTTTTCTCCACCTGTGATAGACTTTTCTCCACCTGTGATAGACTTTTCTCCACCTGTGATAGACGTTTTCTCCACCTGTGATATACGTTTTCTCCACCTGTGACGACGTTTTCTCCACCTGTGATAGACTTTTCTCCACCTGTGATAGACTTTTCTCCACCTGTGACGACGTTTTCTCCACCTGTGATAACGTTTTCTCCACCTGTGATAGACTTTTCTCCACCTGTGATAGACGTTTTCTCCACCTGTGATAGACGTTTTCTCCACCTGTGATAGACTTTTCTCCATCTGTGATATACGTTTTCTCCACCTGTGACGACGTTTTCTCCACCTGTGATAGACGTTTTCTCCACCTGTGATAGACGTTTTCTCCACCTGTGATAGACGTTTTCTCCACCTGTGATGACGTTTTCTCCACCTGTGATAGACTTTTCTCCACCTGTGATAGACTTTTCTCCACCTGTGATAGACGTTTTCTCCACCTGTGATATACGTTTTCTCCACCTGTGACGACGTTTTCTCCACCTGTGATAGACGTTTTCTCCACCTGTGATAGACTTTTCTCCACCTGTGATAGACGTTTTCTCCACCTGTGATATACGTTTTCTCCACCTGTGACGACGTTTTCTCCACCTGTGATAGACTTTTCTCCACCTGTGATATACGTTTTCTCCACCTGTGATAGACGTTTTCTCCACCTGTGATAGACGTTTTCTCCACCTGTGATAGACGTTTTCTCCACCTGTGATATACGTTTTCTCCACCTGTGATATACGTTTTCTCCACCTGTGACGACGTTTTCTCCACCTGTGATAGACTTTTCTCCACCTGTGATAGACTTTTCTCCACCTGTGATAGACGTTTTCTCCACCTGTGATATACGTTTTCTCCACCTGTGACGACGTTTTCTCCACCTGTGATAGACTTTTCTCCACCTGTGATAGACTTTTCTCCACCTGTGACGACGTTTTCTCCACCTGTGATAACGTTTTCTCCACCTGTGATAGACTTTTCTCCACCTGTGATAGACGTTTTCTCCACCTGTGATAGACGTTTTCTCCACCTGTGATAGACTTTTCTCCATCTGTGATATACGTTTTCTCCACCTGTGACGACGTTTTCTCCACCTGTGATAGACGTTTTCTCCACCTGTGATAGACTTTTCTCCACCTGTGATAGACGTTTTCTCCACCTGTGATATACGTTTTCTCCACCTGTGACGACGTTTTCTCCACCTGTGATAGACTTTTCTCCACCTGTGATAGACTTTTCTCCACCTGTGACGACGTTTTCTCCACCTGTGATAGACGTTTTCTCCACCTGTGATAGACTTTTCTCCACCTGTGATAGACGTTTTCTCCACCTGTGATAGACGTTTTCTCCACCTGTGATAGACGTTTTCTCCACCTGTGATAGACGTTTTCTCCACCTGTGATAGACTTTTCTCCATCTGTGATATACGTTTTCTCCACCTGTGATAGACGTTTTCTCCACCTGTGACGACGTTTTCTCCACCTGTGATAGACGTTTTCTCCACCTGTGATAGACTTTTCTCCACCTGTGATATACGTTTTCTCCACCTGTGATATACGTTTTCTCCACCTGTGATAGACGTTTTCTCCACCTGTGATAGACGTTTTCTCCACCTGTGACGACGTTTTCTCCACCTGTGATAGACTTTTCTCCACCTGTGATAGACTTTTCTCCACCTGTGACGACGTTTTCTCCACCTGTGATGGACGTTTTCTCCACCTGTGATAGACTTTTCTCCACCTGTGATAGACGTTTTCTCCACCTGTGATAGACGTTTTCTCCACCTGTGATGACGTTTTCTCCACCTGTGATAGACTTTTCTCCACCTGTGATATACGTTTTCTCCACCTGTGACGACGTTTTCTCCACCTGTGATAGACTTTTCTCCACCTGTGATGGACGTTTTCTCCACCTGTGATGGACGTTTTCTCCACCTGTGATAGACTTTTCTCCACCTGTGATAGACTTTTCTCCACCTGTGATAGACTTTTCTCCACCTGTGACGACGTTTTCTCCACCTGTGATAGACTTTTCTCCACCTGTGATAGACTTTTCTCCACCTGTGATAGACTTTTCTCCACCTGTGACGACGTTTTCTCCACCTGTGATAGACTTTTCTCCACCTGTGATAGACTTTTCTCCACCTGTGACGTTTTCTCCACCTGTGATATACGTTTTCTCCACCTGTGATAGACGTTTTCTCCACCTGTGATGACGTTTTCTCCACCTGTGATAGACTTTTCTCCACCTGTGATAGACTTTTCTCCACCTGTGATATACGTTTTCTCCACCTGTGACGACGTTTTCTCCACCTGTGATAGACTTTTCTCCACCTGTGATAGACTTTTCTCCACCTGTGATAGACGTTTTCTCCACCTGTGATAGACGTTTTCTCCACCTGTGATAGACGTTTTCTCCACCTGTGATAGACTTTTCTCCACCTGTGATATACGTTTTCTCCACCTGTGATATACGTTTTCTCCACCTGTGATAGACGTTTTCTCCACCTGTGATAGACTTTTCTCCACCTGTGATATACGTTTTCTCCACCTGTGATATACGTTTTCTCCACCTGTGATAGACGTTTTCTCCACCTGTGATAGACTTTTCTCCACCTGTGATATACGTTTTCTCCACCTGTGATAGACGTTTTCTCCACCTGTGATAGACGTTTTCTCCACCTGTGATAGACGTTTTCTCCACCTGTGATAGACGTTTTCTCCACCTGTGATAGACGTTTTCTCCACCTGTGATAGACGTTTTCTCCACCTGTGATAGACGTTTTCTCCACCTGTGATAGACTTTTCTCCACCTGTGATAGACGTTTTCTCCACCTGTGATAGACTTTTCTCCACCTGTGATAGACTTTTCTCCACCTGTGACGACGTTTTCTCCACCTGTGATGGACGTTTTCTCCACCTGTGATAGACTTTTCTCCACCTGTGATAGACTTTTCTCCACCTGTGATAGACTTTTCTCCACCTGTGATAGACTTTTCTCCACCTGTGATAGACGTTTTCTCCACCTGTGATAGACGTTTTCTCCACCTGTGATGACGTTTTCTCCACCTGTGATAGACTTTTCTCCACCTGTGATATACGTTTTCTCCACCTGTGATATACGTTTTCTCCACCTGTGACGACGTTTTCTCCACCTGTGATAGACTTTTCTCCACCTGTGATAGACTTTTCTCCACCTGTGATAGACTTTTCTCCACCTGTGACGACGTTTTCTCCACCTGTGATAGACTTTTCTCCACCTGTGACGACGTTTTCTCCACCTGTGATAGACTTTTCTCCACCTGTGATAGACTTTTCTCCACCTGTGATAGACGTTTTCTCCACCTGTGATATACGTTTTCTCCACCTGTGACGACGTTTTCTCCACCTGTGATAGACTTTTCTCCACCTGTGATAGACTTTTCTCCACCTGTGACGACGTTTTCTCCACCTGTGATAACGTTTTCTCCACCTGTGATAGACTTTTCTCCACCTGTGATAGACGTTTTCTCCACCTGTGATAGACGTTTTCTCCACCTGTGATAGACTTTTCTCCATCTGTGATATACGTTTTCTCCACCTGTGACGACGTTTTCTCCACCTGTGATAGACGTTTTCTCCACCTGTGATAGACGTTTTCTCCACCTGTGATAGACGTTTTCTCCACCTGTGATGACGTTTTCTCCACCTGTGATAGACTTTTCTCCACCTGTGATAGACTTTTCTCCACCTGTGATAGACGTTTTCTCCACCTGTGATATACGTTTTCTCCACCTGTGACGACGTTTTCTCCACCTGTGATAGACGTTTTCTCCACCTGTGATAGACTTTTCTCCACCTGTGATAGACGTTTTCTCCACCTGTGATATACGTTTTCTCCACCTGTGACGACGTTTTCTCCACCTGTGATAGACTTTTCTCCACCTGTGATATACGTTTTCTCCACCTGTGATAGACGTTTTCTCCACCTGTGATAGACGTTTTCTCCACCTGTGATAGACGTTTTCTCCACCTGTGATATACGTTTTCTCCACCTGTGATATACGTTTTCTCCACCTGTGACGACGTTTTCTCCACCTGTGATAGACTTTTCTCCACCTGTGATAGACTTTTCTCCACCTGTGATAGACGTTTTCTCCACCTGTGATATACGTTTTCTCCACCTGTGACGACGTTTTCTCCACCTGTGATAGACTTTTCTCCACCTGTGATAGACTTTTCTCCACCTGTGACGACGTTTTCTCCACCTGTGATAACGTTTTCTCCACCTGTGATAGACTTTTCTCCACCTGTGATAGACGTTTTCTCCACCTGTGATAGACGTTTTCTCCACCTGTGATAGACTTTTCTCCATCTGTGATATACGTTTTCTCCACCTGTGACGACGTTTTCTCCACCTGTGATAGACGTTTTCTCCACCTGTGATAGACTTTTCTCCACCTGTGATAGACGTTTTCTCCACCTGTGATATACGTTTTCTCCACCTGTGACGACGTTTTCTCCACCTGTGATAGACTTTTCTCCACCTGTGATAGACTTTTCTCCACCTGTGACGACGTTTTCTCCACCTGTGATAGACGTTTTCTCCACCTGTGATAGACTTTTCTCCACCTGTGATAGACGTTTTCTCCACCTGTGATAGACGTTTTCTCCACCTGTGATAGACGTTTTCTCCACCTGTGATAGACGTTTTCTCCACCTGTGATAGACTTTTCTCCATCTGTGATATACGTTTTCTCCACCTGTGATAGACGTTTTCTCCACCTGTGACGACGTTTTCTCCACCTGTGATAGACGTTTTCTCCACCTGTGATAGACTTTTCTCCACCTGTGATATACGTTTTCTCCACCTGTGATATACGTTTTCTCCACCTGTGATAGACGTTTTCTCCACCTGTGATAGACGTTTTCTCCACCTGTGACGACGTTTTCTCCACCTGTGATAGACTTTTCTCCACCTGTGATAGACTTTTCTCCACCTGTGACGACGTTTTCTCCACCTGTGATGGACGTTTTCTCCACCTGTGATAGACTTTTCTCCACCTGTGATAGACGTTTTCTCCACCTGTGATAGACGTTTTCTCCACCTGTGATGACGTTTTCTCCACCTGTGATAGACTTTTCTCCACCTGTGATATACGTTTTCTCCACCTGTGACGACGTTTTCTCCACCTGTGATAGACTTTTCTCCACCTGTGATGGACGTTTTCTCCACCTGTGATGGACGTTTTCTCCACCTGTGATAGACTTTTCTCCACCTGTGATAGACTTTTCTCCACCTGTGATAGACTTTTCTCCACCTGTGACGACGTTTTCTCCACCTGTGATAGACTTTTCTCCACCTGTGATAGACTTTTCTCCACCTGTGATAGACTTTTCTCCACCTGTGACGACGTTTTCTCCACCTGTGATAGACTTTTCTCCACCTGTGATAGACTTTTCTCCACCTGTGACGTTTTCTCCACCTGTGATATACGTTTTCTCCACCTGTGATAGACGTTTTCTCCACCTGTGATGACGTTTTCTCCACCTGTGATAGACTTTTCTCCACCTGTGATAGACTTTTCTCCACCTGTGATATACGTTTTCTCCACCTGTGACGACGTTTTCTCCACCTGTGATAGACTTTTCTCCACCTGTGATAGACTTTTCTCCACCTGTGATAGACGTTTTCTCCACCTGTGATAGACGTTTTCTCCACCTGTGATAGACGTTTTCTCCACCTGTGATAGACTTTTCTCCACCTGTGATATACGTTTTCTCCACCTGTGATATACGTTTTCTCCACCTGTGATAGACGTTTTCTCCACCTGTGATAGACTTTTCTCCACCTGTGATATACGTTTTCTCCACCTGTGATATACGTTTTCTCCACCTGTGATAGACGTTTTCTCCACCTGTGATAGACTTTTCTCCACCTGTGATATACGTTTTCTCCACCTGTGATAGACGTTTTCTCCACCTGTGATAGACGTTTTCTCCACCTGTGATAGACGTTTTCTCCACCTGTGATAGACGTTTTCTCCACCTGTGATAGACGTTTTCTCCACCTGTGATAGACGTTTTCTCCACCTGTGATAGACGTTTTCTCCACCTGTGATAGACTTTTCTCCACCTGTGATAGACGTTTTCTCCACCTGTGATAGACTTTTCTCCACCTGTGATAGACTTTTCTCCACCTGTGACGACGTTTTCTCCACCTGTGATGGACGTTTTCTCCACCTGTGATAGACTTTTCTCCACCTGTGATAGACTTTTCTCCACCTGTGATAGACTTTTCTCCACCTGTGATAGACTTTTCTCCACCTGTGATAGACGTTTTCTCCACCTGTGATAGACGTTTTCTCCACCTGTGATGACGTTTTCTCCACCTGTGATAGACTTTTCTCCACCTGTGATATACGTTTTCTCCACCTGTGATATACGTTTTCTCCACCTGTGACGACGTTTTCTCCACCTGTGATAGACTTTTCTCCACCTGTGATAGACTTTTCTCCACCTGTGATAGACTTTTCTCCACCTGTGACGACGTTTTCTCCACCTGTGATAGACTTTTCTCCACCTGTGATAGACTTTTCTCCACCTGTGACGACGTTTTCTCCACCTGTGATAGACGTTTTCTCCACCTGTGATAGACTTTTCTCCACCTGTGATAGACTTTTCTCCACCTGTGATATACGTTTTCTCCACCTGTGACGACGTTTTCTCCACCTGTGATAGACTTTTCTCCACCTGTGATAGACTTTTCTCCACCTGTGACGACGTTTTCTCCACCTGTGATAGACTTTTCTCCACCTGTGATAGACGTTTTCTCCACCTGTGATAGACGTTTTCTCCACCTGTGATAGACGTTTTCTCCACCTGTGATAGACGTTTTCTCCACCTGTGATAGACTTTTCTCCACCTGTGATATACGTTTTCTCCACCTGTGATAGACGTTTTCTCCACCTGTGATAGACTTTTCTCCACCTGTGATAGACTTTTCTCCACCTGTGATAGACTTTTCTCCACCTCTGATATACGTTTTCTCCACCTGTGATAGACTTTTCTCCACCTGTGACGACGTTTTCTCCACCTGTGACGACGTTTTCTCCACCTGTGATAGACTTTTCTCCACCTGTGATAGACTTTTCTCCACCTGTGACGTTTTCTCCACCTGTGATAGACGTTTTCTCCACCTGTGATAGACGTTTTCTCCACCTGTGATGACGTTTTCTCCACCTGTGATAGACTTTTCTCCACCTGTGATAGACGTTTTCTCCACCTGTGATATACGTTTTCTCCACCTGTGACGACGTTTTCTCCACCTGTGATAGACGTTTTCTCCACCTGTGATAGACTTTTCTCCACCTGTGATAGACGTTTTCTCCACCTGTGATATACGTTTTCTCCACCTGTGACGACGTTTTCTCCACCTGTGATAGACTTTTCTCCACCTGTGATATACGTTTTCTCCACCTGTGATAGACGTTTTCTCCACCTGTGATAGACGTTTTCTCCACCTGTGATAGACGTTTTCTCCACCTGTGATATACGTTTTCTCCACCTGTGATATACGTTTTCTCCACCTGTGACGACGTTTTCTCCACCTGTGATAGACTTTTCTCCACCTGTGATAGACTTTTCTCCACCTGTGATAGACGTTTTCTCCACCTGTGATATACGTTTTCTCCACCTGTGACGACGTTTTCTCCACCTGTGATAGACTTTTCTCCACCTGTGATAGACTTTTCTCCACCTGTGACGACGTTTTCTCCACCTGTGATAACGTTTTCTCCACCTGTGATAGACTTTTCTCCACCTGTGATAGACGTTTTCTCCACCTGTGATAGACGTTTTCTCCACCTGTGATAGACTTTTCTCCATCTGTGATATACGTTTTCTCCACCTGTGACGACGTTTTCTCCACCTGTGATAGACGTTTTCTCCACCTGTGATAGACTTTTCTCCACCTGTGATAGACGTTTTCTCCACCTGTGATATACGTTTTCTCCACCTGTGACGACGTTTTCTCCACCTGTGATAGACTTTTCTCCACCTGTGATAGACTTTTCTCCACCTGTGACGACGTTTTCTCCACCTGTGATAGACGTTTTCTCCACCTGTGATAGACTTTTCTCCACCTGTGATAGACGTTTTCTCCACCTGTGATAGACGTTTTCTCCACCTGTGATAGACGTTTTCTCCACCTGTGATAGACGTTTTCTCCACCTGTGATAGACTTTTCTCCATCTGTGATATACGTTTTCTCCACCTGTGATAGACGTTTTCTCCACCTGTGACGACGTTTTCTCCACCTGTGATAGACGTTTTCTCCACCTGTGATAGACTTTTCTCCACCTGTGATATACGTTTTCTCCACCTGTGATATACGTTTTCTCCACCTGTGATAGACGTTTTCTCCACCTGTGATAGACGTTTTCTCCACCTGTGACGACGTTTTCTCCACCTGTGATAGACTTTTCTCCACCTGTGATAGACTTTTCTCCACCTGTGACGACGTTTTCTCCACCTGTGATGGACGTTTTCTCCACCTGTGATAGACTTTTCTCCACCTGTGATAGACGTTTTCTCCACCTGTGATAGACGTTTTCTCCACCTGTGATGACGTTTTCTCCACCTGTGATAGACTTTTCTCCACCTGTGATATACGTTTTCTCCACCTGTGACGACGTTTTCTCCACCTGTGATAGACTTTTCTCCACCTGTGATAGACTTTTCTCCACCTGTGACGACGTTTTCTCCACCTGTGATAGACTTTTCTCCACCTGTGATGGACGTTTTCTCCACCTGTGATGGACGTTTTCTCCACCTGTGATAGACTTTTCTCCACCTGTGATAGACTTTTCTCCACCTGTGATAGACTTTTCTCCACCTGTGACGACGTTTTCTCCACCTGTGATAGACTTTTCTCCACCTGTGATAGACTTTTCTCCACCTGTGATAGACTTTTCTCCACCTGTGACGACGTTTTCTCCACCTGTGATAGACTTTTCTCCACCTGTGATAGACTTTTCTCCACCTGTGACGTTTTCTCCACCTGTGATATACGTTTTCTCCACCTGTGATAGACGTTTTCTCCACCTGTGATGACGTTTTCTCCACCTGTGATAGACTTTTCTCCACCTGTGACGACGTTTTCTCCACCTGTGATGGACGTTTTCTCCACCTGTGATAGACTTTTCTCCACCTGTGATAGACTTTTCTCCACCTGTGACGACGTTTTCTCCACCTGTGATAGACTTTTCTCCACCTGTGATAGACTTTTCTCCACCTGTGATAGACGTTTTCTCCACCTGTGATAGACTTTTCTCCACCTGTGATAGACTTTTCTCCACCTGTGATATACGTTTTCTCCACCTGTGACGACGTTTTCTCCACCTGTGATAGACTTTTCTCCACCTGTGATAGACTTTTCTCCACCTGTGATAGACGTTTTCTCCACCTGTGATAGACGTTTTCTCCACCTGTGATAGACGTTTTCTCCACCTGTGATAGACTTTTCTCCACCTGTGATATACGTTTTCTCCACCTGTGATATACGTTTTCTCCACCTGTGATAGACGTTTTCTCCACCTGTGATAGACTTTTCTCCACCTGTGATATACGTTTTCTCCACCTGTGATATACGTTTTCTCCACCTGTGATAGACGTTTTCTCCACCTGTGATAGACTTTTCTCCACCTGTGATATACGTTTTCTCCACCTGTGATAGACGTTTTCTCCACCTGTGATAGACGTTTTCTCCACCTGTGATAGACGTTTTCTCCACCTGTGATAGACGTTTTCTCCACCTGTGATAGACGTTTTCTCCACCTGTGATAGACGTTTTCTCCACCTGTGATAGACGTTTTCTCCACCTGTGATAGACTTTTCTCCACCTGTGATAGACGTTTTCTCCACCTGTGATAGACTTTTCTCCACCTGTGATAGACTTTTCTCCACCTGTGACGACGTTTTCTCCACCTGTGATGGACGTTTTCTCCACCTGTGATAGACTTTTCTCCACCTGTGATAGACTTTTCTCCACCTGTGATAGACTTTTCTCCACCTGTGATAGACTTTTCTCCACCTGTGATAGACGTTTTCTCCACCTGTGATAGACGTTTTCTCCACCTGTGATGACGTTTTCTCCACCTGTGATAGACTTTTCTCCACCTGTGATATACGTTTTCTCCACCTGTGATATACGTTTTCTCCACCTGTGACGACGTTTTCTCCACCTGTGATAGACTTTTCTCCACCTGTGATAGACTTTTCTCCACCTGTGATAGACTTTTCTCCACCTGTGACGACGTTTTCTCCACCTGTGATAGACTTTTCTCCACCTGTGATAGACTTTTCTCCACCTGTGACGACGTTTTCTCCACCTGTGATAGACGTTTTCTCCACCTGTGATAGACTTTTCTCCACCTGTGATAGACTTTTCTCCACCTGTGATATACGTTTTCTCCACCTGTGACGACGTTTTCTCCACCTGTGATAGACTCTTCTCCACCTGTGATAGACTTTTCTCCACCTGTGACGACGTTTTCTCCACCTGTGATAGACTTTTCTCCACCTGTGATAGACGTTTTCTCCACCTGTGATAGACGTTTTCTCCACCTGTGATAGACGTTTTCTCCACCTGTGATAGACATTTTCTCCACCTGTGATAGACTTTTCTCCACCTGTGATATACGTTTTCTCCACCTGTGATAGACGTTTTCTCCACCTGTGATAGACTTTTCTCCACCTGTGATAGACTTTTCTCCACCTCTGATATACGTTTTCTCCACCTGTGATAGACTTTTCTCCACCTGTGACGACGTTTTCTCCACCTGTGACGACGTTTTCTCCACCTGTGATAGACTTTTCTCCACCTGTGATAGACTTTTCTCCACCTGTGACGTTTTCTCCACCTGTGATAGACGTTTTCTCCACCTGTGATAGACGTTTTCTCCACCTGTGATGACGTTTTCTCCACCTGTGATAGACTTTTCTCCACCTGTGATAGACGTTTTCTCCACCTGTGATATACGTTTTCTCCACCTGTGACGACGTTTTCTCCACCTGTGATAGACGTTTTCTCCACCTGTGATAGACTTTTCTCCACCTGTGATAGACGTTTTCTCCACCTGTGATATACGTTTTCTCCACCTGTGACGACGTTTTCTCCACCTGTGATAGACTTTTCTCCACCTGTGATATACGTTTTCTCCACCTGTGATAGACGTTTTCTCCACCTGTGATAGACGTTTTCTCCACCTGTGATAGACGTTTTCTCCACCTGTGATATACGTTTTCTCCACCTGTGATATACGTTTTCTCCACCTGTGACGACGTTTTCTCCACCTGTGATAGACTTTTCTCCACCTGTGATAGACTTTTCTCCACCTGTGATAGACGTTTTCTCCACCTGTGATATACGTTTTCTCCACCTGTGACGACGTTTTCTCCACCTGTGATAGACTTTTCTCCACCTGTGATAGACTTTTCTCCACCTGTGACGACGTTTTCTCCACCTGTGATAGACGTTTTCTCCACCTGTGATAGACTTTTCTCCACCTGTGATAGACGTTTTCTCCACCTGTGATAGACGTTTTCTCCACCTGTGATAGACTTTTCTCCATCTGTGATATACGTTTTCTCCACCTGTGACGACGTTTTCTCCACCTGTGATAGACGTTTTCTCCACCTGTGATAGACTTTTCTCCACCTGTGATAGACGTTTTCTCCACCTGTGATATACGTTTTCTCCACCTGTGACGACGTTTTCTCCACCTGTGATAGACTTTTCTCCACCTGTGATAGACTTTTCTCCACCTGTGACGACGTTTTCTCCACCTGTGATAGACGTTTTCTCCACCTGTGATAGACTTTTCTCCACCTGTGATAGACGTTTTCTCCACCTGTGATAGACGTTTTCTCCACCTGTGATAGACGTTTTCTCCACCTGTGATAGACGTTTTCTCCACCTGTGATATACGTTTTCTCCACCTGTGATAGACGTTTTCTCCACCTGTGATAGACGTTTTCTCCACCTGTGACGACGTTTTCTCCACCTGTGATAGACGTTTTCTCCACCTGTGATAGACTTTTCTCCACCTGTGATATACGTTTTCTCCACCTGTGATATACGTTTTCTCCACCTGTGATAGACGTTTTCTCCACCTGTGATAGACGTTTTCTCCACCTGTGACGACCTTTTCTCCACCTGTGATAGACTTTTCTCCACCTGTGATAGACTTTTCTCCACCTGTGACGACGTTTTCTCCACCTGTGATGGACGTTTTCTCCACCTGTGATAGACTTTTCTCCACCTGTGATAGACGTTTTCTCCACCTGTGATAGACGTTTTCTCCACCTGTGATGACGTTTTCTCCACCTGTGATAGACTTTTCTCCACCTGTGATATACGTTTTCTCCACCTGTGACGACGTTTTCTCCACCTGTGATAGACTTTTCTCCACCTGTGATAGACTTTTCTCCACCTGTGACGACGTTTTCTCCACCTGTGATAGACTTTTCTCCACCTGTGATGGACGTTTTCTCCACCTGTGATGGACGTTTTCTCCACCTGTGATAGACTTTTCTCCACCTGTGATAGACTTTTCTCCACCTGTGATAGACTTTTCTCCACCTGTGACGACGTTTTCTCCACCTGTGATAGACTTTTCTCCACCTGTGATAGACTTTTCTCCACCTGTGATAGACTTTTCTCCACCTGTGACGACGTTTTCTCCACCTGTGATAGACTTTTCTCCACCTGTGATAGACTTTTCTCCACCTGTGACGTTTTCTCCACCTGTGATATACGTTTTCTCCACCTGTGATAGACGTTTTCTCCACCTGTGATGACGTTTTCTCCACCTGTGATAGACTTTTCTCCACCTGTGACGACGTTTTCTCCACCTGTGATGGACGTTTTCTCCACCTGTGATAGACTTTTCTCCACCTGTGATAGACTTTTCTCCACCTGTGACGACGTTTTCTCCACCTGTGATAGACTTTTCTCCACCTGTGATAGACTTTTCTCCACCTGTGACGACGTTTTCTCCACCTGTGATAGACGTTTTCTCCACCTGTGATAGACTTTTCTCCACCTGTGATAGACGTTTTCTCCACCTGTGATAGACGTTTTCTCCACCTGTGATAGACGTTTTCTCCACCTGTGATAGACGTTTTCTCCACCTGTGATAGACTTTTCTCCATCTGTGATATACGTTTTCTCCACCTGTGATAGACGTTTTCTCCACCTGTGACGACGTTTTCTCCACCTGTGATAGACGTTTTCTCCACCTGTGATAGACTTTTCTCCATCTGTGATATACGTTTTCTCCACCTGTGACGACGTTTTCTCCACCTGTGATAGACGTTTTCTCCACCTGTGATAGACTTTTCTCCACCTGTGATAGACGTTTTCTCCACCTGTGATATACGTTTTCTCCACCTGTGACGACGTTTTCTCCACCTGTGATAGACTTTTCTCCACCTGTGATAGACTTTTCTCCACCTGTGACGACGTTTTCTCCACCTGTGATAGACGTTTTCTCCACCTGTGATAGACTTTTCTCCACCTGTGATAGACGTTTTCTCCACCTGTGATAGACGTTTTCTCCACCTGTGATAGACGTTTTCTCCACCTGTGATAGACGTTTTCTCCACCTGTGATAGACTTTTCTCCATCTGTGATATACGTTTTCTCCACCTGTGATAGACGTTTTCTCCACCTGTGACGACGTTTTCTCCACCTGTGATAGACGTTTTCTCCACCTGTGATAGACTTTTCTCCACCTGTGATATACGTTTTCTCCACCTGTGATATACGTTTTCTCCACCTGTGATAGACGTTTTCTCCACCTGTGATAGACGTTTTCTCCACCTGTGACGACGTTTTCTCCACCTGTGATAGACTTTTCTCCACCTGTGATAGACTTTTCTCCACCTGTGACGACGTTTTCTCCACCTGTGATGGACGTTTTCTCCACCTGTGATAGACTTTTCTCCACCTGTGATAGACGTTTTCTCCACCTGTGATAGACGTTTTCTCCACCTGTGATGACGTTTTCTCCACCTGTGATAGACTTTTCTCCACCTGTGATATACGTTTTCTCCACCTGTGACGACGTTTTCTCCACCTGTGATAGACTTTTCTCCACCTGTGATAGACTTTTCTCCACCTGTGACGACGTTTTCTCCACCTGTGATAGACTTTTCTCCACCTGTGATGGACGTTTTCTCCACCTGTGATGGACGTTTTCTCCACCTGTGATAGACTTTTCTCCACCTGTGATAGACTTTTCTCCACCTGTGATAGACTTTTCTCCACCTGTGACGACGTTTTCTCCACCTGTGATAGACTTTTCTCCACCTGTGATAGACTTTTCTCCACCTGTGATAGACTTTTCTCCACCTGTGACGACGTTTTCTCCACCTGTGATAGACTTTTCTCCACCTGTGATAGACTTTTCTCCACCTGTGACGTTTTCTCCACCTGTGATATACGTTTTCTCCACCTGTGATAGACGTTTTCTCCACCTGTGATGACGTTTTCTCCACCTGTGATAGACTTTTCTCCACCTGTGACGACGTTTTCTCCACCTGTGATGGACGTTTTCTCCACCTGTGATAGACTTTTCTCCACCTGTGATAGACTTTTCTCCACCTGTGACGACGTTTTCTCCACCTGTGATAGACTTTTCTCCACCTGTGATAGACTTTTCTCCACCTGTGATAGACGTTTTCTCCACCTGTGATAGACTTTTCTCCACCTGTGATAGACTTTTCTCCACCTGTGATATACGTTTTCTCCACCTGTGACGACGTTTTCTCCACCTGTGATAGACTTTTCTCCACCTGTGATAGACTTTTCTCCACCTGTGATAGACGTTTTCTCCACCTGTGATAGACGTTTTCTCCACCTGTGATAGACGTTTTCTCCACCTGTGATAGACTTTTCTCCACCTGTGATATACGTTTTCTCCACCTGTGATATACGTTTTCTCCACCTGTGATAGACGTTTTCTCCACCTGTGATAGACTTTTCTCCACCTGTGATATACGTTTTCTCCACCTGTGATATACGTTTTCTCCACCTGTGATAGACGTTTTCTCCACCTGTGATAGACTTTTCTCCACCTGTGATATACGTTTTCTCCACCTGTGATAGACGTTTTCTCCACCTGTGATAGACGTTTTCTCCACCTGTGATAGACGTTTTCTCCACCTGTGATAGACTTTTCTCCACCTGTGATAGACGTTTTCTCCACCTGTGATAGACTTTTCTCCACCTGTGATAGACTTTTCTCCACCTGTGACGACGTTTTCTCCACCTGTGATGGACGTTTTCTCCACCTGTGATAGACTTTTCTCCACCTGTGATAGACTTTTCTCCACCTGTGATAGACTTTTCTCCACCTGTGATAGACTTTTCTCCACCTGTGATAGACGTTTTCTCCACCTGTGATAGACGTTTTCTCCACCTGTGATGACGTTTTCTCCACCTGTGATAGACTTTTCTCCACCTGTGATATACGTTTTCTCCACCTGTGATATACGTTTTCTCCACCTGTGACGACGTTTTCTCCACCTGTGATAGACTTTTCTCCACCTGTGATAGACTTTTCTCCACCTGTGATAGACTTTTCTCCACCTGTGACGACGTTTTCTCCACCTGTGATAGACTTTTCTCCACCTGTGATAGACTTTTCTCCACCTGTGACGACGTTTTCTCCACCTGTGATAGACGTTTTCTCCACCTGTGATAGACTTTTCTCCACCTGTGATAGACTTTTCTCCACCTGTGATATACGTTTTCTCCACCTGTGACGACGTTTTCTCCACCTGTGATAGACTCTTCTCCACCTGTGATAGACTTTTCTCCACCTGTGACGACGTTTTCTCCACCTGTGATAGACTTTTCTCCACCTGTGATAGACGTTTTCTCCACCTGTGATAGACGTTTTCTCCACCTGTGATAGACGTTTTCTCCACCTGTGATAGACATTTTCTCCACCTGTGATAGACTTTTCTCCACCTGTGATATACGTTTTCTCCACCTGTGATAGACGTTTTCTCCACCTGTGATAGACTTTTCTCCACCTGTGATAGACTTTTCTCCACCTCTGATATACGTTTTCTCCACCTGTGATAGACTTTTCTCCACCTGTGACGACGTTTTCTCCACCTGTGACGACGTTTTCTCCACCTGTGATAGACTTTTCTCCACCTGTGATAGACTTTTCTCCACCTGTGACGTTTTCTCCACCTGTGATAGACGTTTTCTCCACCTGTGATAGACGTTTTCTCCACCTGTGATGACGTTTTCTCCACCTGTGATAGACTTTTCTCCACCTGTGATAGACGTTTTCTCCACCTGTGATATACGTTTTCTCCACCTGTGACGACGTTTTCTCCACCTGTGATAGACGTTTTCTCCACCTGTGATAGACTTTTCTCCACCTGTGATAGACGTTTTCTCCACCTGTGATATACGTTTTCTCCACCTGTGACGACGTTTTCTCCACCTGTGATAGACTTTTCTCCACCTGTGATATACGTTTTCTCCACCTGTGATAGACGTTTTCTCCACCTGTGATAGACGTTTTCTCCACCTGTGATAGACGTTTTCTCCACCTGTGATATACGTTTTCTCCACCTGTGATATACGTTTTCTCCACCTGTGACGACGTTTTCTCCACCTGTGATAGACTTTTCTCCACCTGTGATAGACTTTTCTCCACCTGTGATAGACGTTTTCTCCACCTGTGATATACGTTTTCTCCACCTGTGACGACGTTTTCTCCACCTGTGATAGACTTTTCTCCACCTGTGATAGACTTTTCTCCACCTGTGACGACGTTTTCTCCACCTGTGATAGACGTTTTCTCCACCTGTGATAGACTTTTCTCCACCTGTGATAGACGTTTTCTCCACCTGTGATAGACGTTTTCTCCACCTGTGATAGACTTTTCTCCATCTGTGATATACGTTTTCTCCACCTGTGACGACGTTTTCTCCACCTGTGATAGACGTTTTCTCCACCTGTGATAGACTTTTCTCCACCTGTGATAGACGTTTTCTCCACCTGTGATATACGTTTTCTCCACCTGTGACGACGTTTTCTCCACCTGTGATAGACTTTTCTCCACCTGTGATAGACTTTTCTCCACCTGTGACGACGTTTTCTCCACCTGTGATAGACGTTTTCTCCACCTGTGATAGACTTTTCTCCACCTGTGATAGACGTTTTCTCCACCTGTGATAGACGTTTTCTCCACCTGTGATAGACGTTTTCTCCACCTGTGATAGACGTTTTCTCCACCTGTGATAGACTTTTCTCCATCTGTGATATACGTTTTCTCCACCTGTGATAGACGTTTTCTCCACCTGTGATAGACGTTTTCTCCACCTGTGACGACGTTTTCTCCACCTGTGATAGACGTTTTCTCCACCTGTGATAGACTTTTCTCCACCTGTGATATACGTTTTCTCCACCTGTGATATACGTTTTCTCCACCTGTGATAGACGTTTTCTCCACCTGTGATAGACGTTTTCTCCACCTGTGACGACCTTTTCTCCACCTGTGATAGACTTTTCTCCACCTGTGATAGACTTTTCTCCACCTGTGACGACGTTTTCTCCACCTGTGATGGACGTTTTCTCCACCTGTGATAGACTTTTCTCCACCTGTGATAGACGTTTTCTCCACCTGTGATAGACGTTTTCTCCACCTGTGATGACGTTTTCTCCACCTGTGATAGACTTTTCTCCACCTGTGATATACGTTTTCTCCACCTGTGACGACGTTTTCTCCACCTGTGATAGACTTTTCTCCACCTGTGATAGACTTTTCTCCACCTGTGACGACGTTTTCTCCACCTGTGATAGACTTTTCTCCACCTGTGATGGACGTTTTCTCCACCTGTGATGGACGTTTTCTCCACCTGTGATAGACTTTTCTCCACCTGTGATAGACTTTTCTCCACCTGTGATAGACTTTTCTCCACCTGTGACGACGTTTTCTCCACCTGTGATAGACTTTTCTCCACCTGTGATAGACTTTTCTCCACCTGTGATAGACTTTTCTCCACCTGTGACGACGTTTTCTCCACCTGTGATAGACTTTTCTCCACCTGTGATAGACTTTTCTCCACCTGTGACGTTTTCTCCACCTGTGATATACGTTTTCTCCACCTGTGATAGACGTTTTCTCCACCTGTGATGACGTTTTCTCCACCTGTGATAGACTTTTCTCCACCTGTGACGACGTTTTCTCCACCTGTGATGGACGTTTTCTCCACCTGTGATAGACTTTTCTCCACCTGTGATAGACTTTTCTCCACCTGTGACGACGTTTTCTCCACCTGTGATAGACTTTTCTCCACCTGTGATAGACTTTTCTCCACCTGTGACGACGTTTTCTCCACCTGTGATAGACGTTTTCTCCACCTGTGATAGACTTTTCTCCACCTGTGATAGACGTTTTCTCCACCTGTGATAGACGTTTTCTCCACCTGTGATAGACGTTTTCTCCACCTGTGATAGACGTTTTCTCCACCTGTGATAGACTTTTCTCCATCTGTGATATACGTTTTCTCCACCTGTGATAGACGTTTTCTCCACCTGTGACGACGTTTTCTCCACCTGTGATAGACGTTTTCTCCACCTGTGATAGACTTTTCTCCACCTGTGATATACGTTTTCTCCACCTGTGATATACGTTTTCTCCACCTGTGATAGACGTTTTCTCCACCTGTGATAGACGTTTTCTCCACCTGTGACGACGTTTTCTCCACCTGTGATAGACTTTTCTCCACCTGTGATAGACTTTTCTCCACCTGTGACGACGTTTTCTCCACCTGTGATGGACGTTTTCTCCACCTGTGATAGACTTTTCTCCACCTGTGATAGACGTTTTCTCCACCTGTGATAGACGTTTTCTCCACCTGTGATGACGTTTTCTCCACCTGTGATAGACTTTTCTCCACCTGTGATATACGTTTTCTCCACCTGTGACGACGTTTTCTCCACCTGTGATAGACTTTTCTCCACCTGTGATAGACTTTTCTCCACCTGTGACGACGTTTTCTCCACCTGTGATAGACTTTTCTCCACCTGTGATGGACGTTTTCTCCACCTGTGATGGACGTTTTCTCCACCTGTGATAGACTTTTCTCCACCTGTGATAGACTTTTCTCCACCTGTGATAGACTTTTCTCCACCTGTGACGACGTTTTCTCCACCTGTGATAGACTTTTCTCCACCTGTGATAGACTTTTCTCCACCTGTGATAGACTTTTCTCCACCTGTGACGACGTTTTCTCCACCTGTGATAGACTTTTCTCCACCTGTGATAGACTTTTCTCCACCTGTGACGTTTTCTCCACCTGTGATATACGTTTTCTCCACCTGTGATAGACGTTTTCTCCACCTGTGATGACGTTTTCTCCACCTGTGATAGACTTTTCTCCACCTGTGACGACGTTTTCTCCACCTGTGATGGACGTTTTCTCCACCTGTGATAGACTTTTCTCCACCTGTGATAGACTTTTCTCCACCTGTGACGACGTTTTCTCCACCTGTGATAGACTTTTCTCCACCTGTGATAGACTTTTCTCCACCTGTGATAGACGTTTTCTCCACCTGTGATAGACTTTTCTCCACCTGTGATAGACTTTTCTCCACCTGTGATATACGTTTTCTCCACCTGTGACGACGTTTTCTCCACCTGTGATAGACTTTTCTCCACCTGTGATAGACTTTTCTCCACCTGTGATAGACGTTTTCTCCACCTGTGATAGACGTTTTCTCCACCTGTGATAGACGTTTTCTCCACCTGTGATAGACTTTTCTCCACCTGTGATATACGTTTTCTCCACCTGTGATATACGTTTTCTCCACCTGTGATAGACGTTTTCTCCACCTGTGATAGACTTTTCTCCACCTGTGATATACGTTTTCTCCACCTGTGATATACGTTTTCTCCACCTGTGATAGACGTTTTCTCCACCTGTGATAGACTTTTCTCCACCTGTGATATACGTTTTCTCCACCTGTGATAGACGTTTTCTCCACCTGTGATAGACGTTTTCTCCACCTGTGATAGACGTTTTCTCCACCTGTGATAGACGTTTTCTCCACCTGTGATAGACGTTTTCTCCACCTGTGATAGACGTTTTCTCCACCTGTGATAGACGTTTTCTCCACCTGTGATAGACTTTTCTCCACCTGTGATAGACGTTTTCTCCACCTGTGATAGACTTTTCTCCACCTGTGATAGACTTTTCTCCACCTGTGACGACGTTTTCTCCACCTGTGATGGACGTTTTCTCCACCTGTGATAGACTTTTCTCCACCTGTGATAGACTTTTCTCCACCTGTGATAGACTTTTCTCCACCTGTGATAGACTTTTCTCCACCTGTGATAGACGTTTTCTCCACCTGTGATAGACGTTTTCTCCACCTGTGATGACGTTTTCTCCACCTGTGATAGACTTTTCTCCACCTGTGATATACGTTTTCTCCACCTGTGATATACGTTTTCTCCACCTGTGACGACGTTTTCTCCACCTGTGATAGACTTTTCTCCACCTGTGATAGACTTTTCTCCACCTGTGATAGACTTTTCTCCACCTGTGACGACGTTTTCTCCACCTGTGATAGACTTTTCTCCACCTGTGATAGACTTTTCTCCACCTGTGACGACGTTTTCTCCACCTGTGATAGACGTTTTCTCCACCTGTGATAGACTTTTCTCCACCTGTGATAGACTTTTCTCCACCTGTGATATACGTTTTCTCCACCTGTGACGACGTTTTCTCCACCTGTGATAGACTCTTCTCCACCTGTGATAGACTTTTCTCCACCTGTGACGACGTTTTCTCCACCTGTGATAGACTTTTCTCCACCTGTGATAGACGTTTTCTCCACCTGTGATAGACGTTTTCTCCACCTGTGATAGACGTTTTCTCCACCTGTGATAGACGTTTTCTCCACCTGTGATAGACTTTTCTCCACCTGTGATATACGTTTTCTCCACCTGTGATAGACGTTTTCTCCACCTGTGATAGACTTTTCTCCACCTGTGATAGACTTTTCTCCACCTCTGATATACGTTTTCTCCACCTGTGATAGACTTTTCTCCACCTGTGACGACGTTTTCTCCACCTGTGACGACGTTTTCTCCACCTGTGATAGACTTTTCTCCACCTGTGATAGACTTTTCTCCACCTGTGATAGACTTTTCTCCACCTGTGACGTTTTCTCCACCTGTGATAGACGTTTTCTCCACCTGTGATAGACGTTTTCTCCACCTGTGATGACGTTTTCTCCACCTGTGATAGACTTTTCTCCACCTGTGATAGACGTTTTCTCCACCTGTGATATACGTTTTCTCCACCTGTGACGACGTTTTCTCCACCTGTGATAGACGTTTTCTCCACCTGTGATAGACTTTTCTCCACCTGTGATAGACGTTTTCTCCACCTGTGATATACGTTTTCTCCACCTGTGACGACGTTTTCTCCACCTGTGATAGACTTTTCTCCACCTGTGATATACGTTTTCTCCACCTGTGATAGACGTTTTCTCCACCTGTGATAGACGTTTTCTCCACCTGTGATAGACGTTTTCTCCACCTGTGATATACGTTTTCTCCACCTGTGATATACGTTTTCTCCACCTGTGACGACGTTTTCTCCACCTGTGATAGACTTTTCTCCACCTGTGATAGACTTTTCTCCACCTGTGATAGACGTTTTCTCCACCTGTGATATACGTTTTCTCCACCTGTGACGACGTTTTCTCCACCTGTGATAGACTTTTCTCCACCTGTGATAGACTTTTCTCCACCTGTGACGACGTTTTCTCCACCTGTGATAGACGTTTTCTCCACCTGTGATAGACTTTTCTCCACCTGTGATAGACGTTTTCTCCACCTGTGATAGACGTTTTCTCCACCTGTGATAGACTTTTCTCCATCTGTGATATACGTTTTCTCCACCTGTGACGACGTTTTCTCCACCTGTGATAGACGTTTTCTCCACCTGTGATAGACTTTTCTCCACCTGTGATAGACGTTTTCTCCACCTGTGATATACTTTTTCTCCACCTGTGACGACGTTTTCTCCACCTGTGATAGACTTTTCTCCACCTGTGATAGACTTTTCTCCACCTGTGACGACGTTTTCTCCACCTGTGATAGACGTTTTCTCCACCTGTGATAGACTTTTCTCCACCTGTGATAGACGTTTTCTCCACCTGTGATAGACGTTTTCTCCACCTGTGATAGACGTTTTCTCCACCTGTGATAGACGTTTTCTCCACCTGTGATAGACTTTTCTCCATCTGTGATATACGTTTTCTCCACCTGTGATAGACGTTTTCTCCACCTGTGATAGACGTTTTCTCCACCTGTGACGACGTTTTCTCCACCTGTGATAGACGTTTTCTCCACCTGTGATAGACTTTTCTCCACCTGTGATATACGTTTTCTCCACCTGTGATATACGTTTTCTCCACCTGTGATAGACGTTTTCTCCACCTGTGATAGACGTTTTCTCCACCTGTGACGACCTTTTCTCCACCTGTGATAGACTTTTCTCCACCTGTGATAGACTTTTCTCCACCTGTGACGACGTTTTCTCCACCTGTGATGGACGTTTTCTCCACCTGTGATAGACTTTTCTCCACCTGTGATAGACGTTTTCTCCACCTGTGATAGACGTTTTCTCCACCTGTGATGACGTTTTCTCCACCTGTGATAGACTTTTCTCCACCTGTGATATACGTTTTCTCCACCTGTGACGACGTTTTCTCCACCTGTGATAGACTTTTCTCCACCTGTGATAGACTTTTCTCCACCTGTGACGACGTTTTCTCCACCTGTGATAGACTTTTCTCCACCTGTGATGGACGTTTTCTCCACCTGTGATGGACGTTTTCTCCACCTGTGATAGACTTTTCTCCACCTGTGATAGACTTTTCTCCACCTGTGATAGACTTTTCTCCACCTGTGACGACGTTTTCTCCACCTGTGATAGACTTTTCTCCACCTGTGATAGACTTTTCTCCACCTGTGATAGACTTTTCTCCACCTGTGACGACGTTTTCTCCACCTGTGATAGACTTTTCTCCACCTGTGATAGACTTTTCTCCACCTGTGACGTTTTCTCCACCTGTGATATACGTTTTCTCCACCTGTGATAGACGTTTTCTCCACCTGTGATGACGTTTTCTCCACCTGTGATAGACTTTTCTCCACCTGTGACGACGTTTTCTCCACCTGTGATGGACGTTTTCTCCACCTGTGATAGACTTTTCTCCACCTGTGATAGACTTTTCTCCACCTGTGACGACGTTTTCTCCACCTGTGATAGACTTTTCTCCACCTGTGATAGACTTTTCTCCACCTGTGATAGACGTTTTCTCCACCTGTGATAGACTTTTCTCCACCTGTGATAGACTTTTCTCCACCTGTGATATACGTTTTCTCCACCTGTGACGACGTTTTCTCCACCTGTGATAGACTTTTCTCCACCTGTGATAGACTTTTCTCCACCTGTGATAGACGTTTTCTCCACCTGTGATAGACGTTTTCTCCACCTGTGATAGACGTTTTCTCCACCTGTGATAGACTTTTCTCCACCTGTGATATACGTTTTCTCCACCTGTGATATACGTTTTCTCCACCTGTGATAGACGTTTTCTCCACCTGTGATAGACTTTTCTCCACCTGTGATATACGTTTTCTCCACCTGTGATATACGTTTTCTCCACCTGTGATAGACGTTTTCTCCACCTGTGATAGACTTTTCTCCACCTGTGATATACGTTTTCTCCACCTGTGATAGACGTTTTCTCCACCTGTGATAGACGTTTTCTCCACCTGTGATAGACGTTTTCTCCACCTGTGATAGACGTTTTCTCCACCTGTGATAGACGTTTTCTCCACCTGTGATAGACGTTTTCTCCACCTGTGATAGACGTTTTCTCCACCTGTGATAGACTTTTCTCCACCTGTGATAGACGTTTTCTCCACCTGTGATAGACTTTTCTCCACCTGTGATAGACTTTTCTCCACCTGTGACGACGTTTTCTCCACCTGTGATGGACGTTTTCTCCACCTGTGATAGACTTTTCTCCACCTGTGATAGACTTTTCTCCACCTGTGATAGACTTTTCTCCACCTGTGATAGACTTTTCTCCACCTGTGATAGACGTTTTCTCCACCTGTGATAGACGTTTTCTCCACCTGTGATGACGTTTTCTCCACCTGTGATAGACTTTTCTCCACCTGTGATATACGTTTTCTCCACCTGTGATATACGTTTTCTCCACCTGTGACGACGTTTTCTCCACCTGTGATAGACTTTTCTCCACCTGTGATAGACTTTTCTCCACCTGTGATAGACTTTTCTCCACCTGTGACGACGTTTTCTCCACCTGTGATAGACTTTTCTCCACCTGTGATAGACTTTTCTCCACCTGTGACGACGTTTTCTCCACCTGTGATAGACGTTTTCTCCACCTGTGATAGACTTTTCTCCACCTGTGATAGACTTTTCTCCACCTGTGATATACGTTTTCTCCACCTGTGACGACGTTTTCTCCACCTGTGATAGACTTTTCTCCACCTGTGATAGACTTTTCTCCACCTGTGACGACGTTTTCTCCACCTGTGATAGACTTTTCTCCACCTGTGATAGACGTTTTCTCCACCTGTGATAGACGTTTTCTCCACCTGTGATAGACGTTTTCTCCACCTGTGATAGACGTTTTCTCCACCTGTGATAGACTTTTCTCCACCTGTGATATACGTTTTCTCCACCTGTGATAGACGTTTTCTCCACCTGTGATAGACTTTTCTCCACCTGTGATAGACTTTTCTCCACCTCTGATATACGTTTTCTCCACCTGTGATAGACTTTTCTCCACCTGTGACGACGTTTTCTCCACCTGTGACGACGTTTTCTCCACCTGTGATAGACTTTTCTCCACCTGTGATAGACTTTTCTCCACCTGTGACGTTTTCTCCACCTGTGATAGACGTTTTCTCCACCTGTGATAGACGTTTTCTCCACCTGTGATGACGTTTTCTCCACCTGTGATAGACTTTTCTCCACCTGTGATAGACGTTTTCTCCACCTGTGATATACGTTTTCTCCACCTGTGACGACGTTTTCTCCACCTGTGATAGACGTTTTCTCCACCTGTGATAGACTTTTCTCCACCTGTGATAGACGTTTTCTCCACCTGTGATATACGTTTTCTCCACCTGTGACGACGTTTTCTCCACCTGTGATAGACTTTTCTCCACCTGTGATATACGTTTTCTCCACCTGTGATAGACGTTTTCTCCACCTGTGATAGACGTTTTCTCCACCTGTGATAGACGTTTTCTCCACCTGTGATATACGTTTTCTCCACCTGTGATAGACGTTTTCTCCACCTGTGACGACGTTTTCTCCACCTGTGATAGACTTTTCTCCACCTGTGATAGACTTTTCTCCACCTGTGATAGACGTTTTCTCCACCTGTGATATACGTTTTCTCCACCTGTGACGACGTTTTCTCCACCTGTGATAGACTTTTCTCCACCTGTGATAGACTTTTCTCCACCTGTGACGACGTTTTCTCCACCTGTGATAGACGTTTTCTCCACCTGTGATAGACTTTTCTCCACCTGTGATAGACGTTTTCTCCACCTGTGATAGACGTTTTCTCCACCTGTGATAGACTTTTCTCCATCTGTGATATACGTTTTCTCCACCTGTGACGACGTTTTCTCCACCTGTGATAGACGTTTTCTCCACCTGTGATAGACTTTTCTCCACCTGTGATAGACGTTTTCTCCACCTGTGATATACGTTTTCTCCACCTGTGACGACGTTTTCTCCACCTGTGATAGACTTTTCTCCACCTGTGATAGACTTTTCTCCACCTGTGACGACGTTTTCTCCACCTGTGATAGACGTTTTCTCCACCTGTGATAGACTTTTCTCCACCTGTGATAGACGTTTTCTCCACCTGTGATAGACGTTTTCTCCACCTGTGATAGACGTTTTCTCCACCTGTGATAGACGTTTTCTCCACCTGTGATAGACTTTTCTCCATCTGTGATAGACGTTTTCTCCACCTGTGATAGACGTTTTCTCCACCTGTGACGACGTTTTCTCCACCTGTGATAGACGTTTTCTCCACCTGTGATAGACTTTTCTCCACCTGTGATATACGTTTTCTCCACCTGTGATATACGTTTTCTCCACCTGTGATAGACGTTTTCTCCACCTGTGATAGACGTTTTCTCCACCTGTGACGACGTTTTCTCCACCTGTGATAGACTTTTCTCCACCTGTGATAGACTTTTCTCCACCTGTGACGACGTTTTCTCCACCTGTGATGGACGTTTTCTCCACCTGTGATAGACTTTTCTCCACCTGTGATAGACGTTTTCTCCACCTGTGATAGACGTTTTCTCCACCTGTGATGACGTTTTCTCCACCTGTGATAGACTTTTCTCCACCTGTGATATACGTTTTCTCCACCTGTGACGACGTTTTCTCCACCTGTGATAGACTTTTCTCCACCTGTGATAGACTTTTCTCCACCTGTGACGACGTTTTCTCCACCTGTGATAGACTTTTCTCCACCTGTGATGGACGTTTTCTCCACCTGTGATGGACGTTTTCTCCACCTGTGATAGACTTTTCTCCACCTGTGATAGACTTTTCTCCACCTGTGATAGACTTTTCTCCACCTGTGACGACGTTTTCTCCACCTGTGATAGACTTTTCTCCACCTGTGATAGACTTTTCTCCACCTGTGATAGACTTTTCTCCACCTGTGACGACGTTTTCTCCACCTGTGATAGACTTTTCTCCACCTGTGATAGACTTTTCTCCACCTGTGACGTTTTCTCCACCTGTGATATACGTTTTCTCCACCTGTGATAGACGTTTTCTCCACCTGTGATGACGTTTTCTCCACCTGTGATAGACTTTTCTCCACCTGTGACGACGTTTTCTCCACCTGTGATGGACGTTTTCTCCACCTGTGATAGACTTTTCTCCACCTGTGATAGACTTTTCTCCACCTGTGATAGACGTTTTCTCCACCTGTGATAGACTTTTCTCCACCTGTGACGACGTTTTCTCCACCTGTGATGGACGTTTTCTCCACCTGTGATAGACTTTTCTCCACCTGTGATAGACTTTTCTCCACCTGTGATAGACTTTTCTCCACCTGTGATAGACTTTTCTCCACCTGTGATAGACGTTTTCTCCACCTGTGATAGACGTTTTCTCCACCTGTGATAGACGTTTTCTCCACCTGTGATAGACTTTTCTCCACCTGTGATAGACGTTTTCTCCACCTGTGATAGACGTTTTCTCCACCTGTGATGACGTTTTCTCCACCTGTGATAGACTTTTCTCCACCTGTGATATACGTTTTCTCCACCTGTGACGACGTTTTCTCCACCTGTGATAGACTTTTCTCCACCTGTGATAGACTTTTCTCCACCTGTGACGACGTTTTCTCCACCTGTGATAGACTTTTCTCCACCTGTGATGGACGTTTTCTCCACCTGTGATGGACGTTTTCTCCACCTGTGATAGACTTTTCTCCACCTGTGATAGACTTTTCTCCACCTGTGATAGACTTTTCTCCACCTGTGACGACGTTTTCTCCACCTGTGATAGACTTTTCTCCACCTGTGATAGACTTTTCTCCACCTGTGATAGACTTTTCTCCACCTGTGACGACGTTTTCTCCACCTGTGATAGACTTTTCTCCACCTGTGATAGACTTTTCTCCACCTGTGACGTTTTCTCCACCTGTGATATACGTTTTCTCCACCTGTGATAGACGTTTTCTCCACCTGTGATGACGTTTTCTCCACCTGTGATAGACTTTTCTCCACCTGTGACGACGTTTTCTCCACCTGTGATAGACGTTTTCTCCACCTGTGATAGACTTTTCTCCACCTGTGATAGACTTTTCTCCACCTGTGATCGACGTTTTCTCCACCTGTGATAGACTTTTCTCCACCTGTGATAGACTTTTCTCCACCTGTGATAGACGTTTTCTCCACCTGTGATAGACGTTTTCTCCACCTGTGATAGACTTTTCTCCACCTGTGATATACGTTTTCTCCACCTGTGACGACGTTTTCTCCACCTGTGATAGACGTTTTCTCCACCTGTGATAGACTTTTCTCCACCTGTGATAGACGTTTTCTCCACCTGTGATAGACGTTTTCTCCACCTGTGATAGACGTTTTCTCCACCTGTGATAGACTTTTCTCCACCTGTGATAGACGTTTTCTCCACCTGTGATATACGTTTTCTCCACCTGTGATAGACGTTTTCTCCACCTGTGATAGACTTTTCTCCACCTGTGATAGACGTTTTCTCCACCTGTGATAGACGTTTTCTCCACCTGTGATAGACGTTTTCTCCACCTGTGATAGACTTTTCTCCACCTGTGATAGACGTTTTCTCCACCTGTGATAGACGTTTTCTCCACCTGTGATAGACGTTTCTCCACCTGTGATAGACGTTTTCTCCACCTGTGATAGACGTTTTCTCCACCTGTGATAGACGTTTTCTCCACCTGTGATAGACGTTTTCTCCACC
>NW_027316089.1:0-45000 GCF_026437365.1 Eucyclogobius newberryi
ATGACGTTATGACCTCACTCAGCCTCTCCACAGATCCGACCAGTATCTTGACCTGCTGGTCTCCATGGCGATAGCTGCATCTAACACACTCTGGAAGGTTCCGTCTGAGGCGAGCGTGTACACAGGCTCAACGTGTTGATTGGCAGCGCTGACAGTGACATATACGTGTTTGTGCTAATGTTCCATATGTTCTGCTTTGTGTGGCTCTTAACGCCGTTGTTAGCGCGCTCGCTAGTGCTGCTGCTGTCACTCACACCGCGGGGCTAAGCTAATCAGCGCAGCTAGCTCTTCTCTGTGTGACTCGGGCTGATTAAGATCCGGTTAGCGCCCCGCCGAGCTAAGGCTAACCGCTGTTCTCTTATAGCGTCTGTCTATAGCGTGGCCTCGTTAGCTTCAACACAAATGTATTTTTAGATGTAACGGAGGAAGTTCCACAAGATCAGAGACTCTGGATGTGTCTGACAAAGTTCAGAACAAGTGGCTAAATCAGGGCTAATTTATGGCTCGATTTAGCTTTGAGTCTGGATTTAGCTTGATATAAATCAATCAAGTTTTGACAAAAATACAGTTCTTTTTTGTCTGTCTAGAGCCCCACAAACACTTTCATCTGGGCTCGTGTGGCAGATGTTCAGTGAAGACACTTAGCTCAGGATTTATGCTCCTTATAGATTATTTACATCTGTAAAACTAACAATGAAACGAAACAAGATCTTTAAGTTGAAGGTCGTGTCCTCAGAGGGAGTCAAAGATCAAAGCAGAACGACCTCCTTCATACAATGTCTGGAGGTCGTTCTGCTGACGCTTCCTCAGGAGCCTCCTCAGGAGCCTCCTCAGGAGCTTCCTCAGTAGCCTCCTCAGGAGCCTCCTCAGGAGCTTCCTCAGGAGCTTCCTGTTCTAGTACTGTTCTTCACACAAAGACAAAGACATTTCCGGGCGTGGTCACCTTAAAGCTCCGCAGCTGCTCCGCCGGCTCCTTGTCGTTCCTCAGACACGAGTTGAAGATGAGCAGCTCCGTGTCGCGCAGCCACGACTTCAGCTCTTTGATCCTGGACTCGAGCTGCTCCAGGAGGGACGTGGTGAGAGGAGACAGGACGCAGCGCCCCGAGGACGCCACGGGGGCAGCAGAGAGCAGGGAGGGACATGTGGCCACGCGCGAGGGAGTAGAGTGAGTGCTGAGCAGCTTCTGAGGAGACAAAGGAGACACTGAGGAGACACTGAGGAGACACAGAAGAGACACAGAGGACAAACGCTTGTATTGAGTGTCTGCGTCCTGAAGCAGACGCTCATGTTCTTAAGGATCATCTCAAAAAGTCGCCTCAAAAGACTAAAAAACAAATATCTGGCGTCACATTTTACTTGATGCAGTTGATAAAACGATAGTAGCTTGATGGACGATAGTAGCTTGATGGACGATGGACGATAGTAGCTTGATGGACGATAGTAGCTTGATGGACGATAGTAGCTTGATAGACGATGGACGATAGTAGCTTGATGAACGATAGTAGCTTGATGGACGATAGTAGCTTGATGGACGATGGTAGCTTGATGGACGATGGTAGCTTGATGGACGATAGTAGCTTGATGGACAATGGTAGCTTGATCGACGATAGTAGCTTGATGGACGATAGTAGCTTGATGGACGATGGTAGCTTGATGGACGATGGTAGCTTGATGGACGATAGTAGCTTGATGGACAATGGTAGCTTGATCGACGATAGTAGCTTGATGGACGATAGTAGCTTGATGGACGATGGTAGCTTGATGGACGATAGTAGCTTGATGGACGATGGACGATAGTAGCTTGATGGACGATAGTAGCTTGATGGACAATAGTAGCTTGATGGACGATAGTAGCTTGATGGACGATGGACGATAGTAGCTTGATGGACGATAGTAGCTTGATGGACGATAGTAGCTTGATGGACGATGGTAGCTTGATGGACGATGGTAGCTTGATGGATGATTGTAGCTTGATGGACGATAGTAGCTTGATGGACGATAGTAGCTTGATGGACGATGGACGATAGTAGCTTGATGGACGATAGTAGCTTGATGGACGATAGTAGCTTGATGGACGATAGTAGCTTGATGGACGATGGTAGCTTGATGGACGATGGTAGCTTGATGGACGATAGTAGCTTGATGGACGATGGGAGCTTGATGGACGATATTAGCTTGATGGACGATATTAGCTTGATGGACCTGGCTCACCTCTGGTCCCTGAACATCCTTTGTATGTTTCTCAGTAGAAGTTCTGAGCATCAGGTCTGACAGGAGGTTCTCCTGAAGTGGAGAACCTCCTGTCTCAGACTGACTTAGAGAGAACCTCATGTTTCTGTGTTTAGACCTTAGACATGTGAGAATGACAGAAGCAGAACACGTGCTTTCATCTCAGTGAGAATGGCACGTCTTCTGTGGTTTGTGTTGGTTCTTCTTCCTCGTGTGCACACGTCTCTACAGTGGAACCTCTTGTTCTTTGCTGTGACGCGTCCTGACGCAAAAAAAGCTTTTCCAACGTTTCTGCACCAGCTGCGCTGGCGACAGCGATGCCCGCCCCGCCCCGCTTCGCCCCCGCCCCGCTCCGCCCCGCTCCGCCCCACTCCCGCCCCGCTCCCGCCCTGCTCCGTTCCGCCCCCGCCCCGTACCGCTCCCGCCCCACCCCGCTCCCGTCCCGCTCCCGTCCCGCTCCCATCCCACGGCCCATGTAGTACCCTTACACACATGTAGTACCCTTACACACATGTAGTACTCTTACACACATGTAGTACCCTTACACACATGTAGTACTCTTACACACATGTAGTACTCTTACACACATGTAGTACTCTTACACACATGTAGTACCCTTACACACATGTAGTACTCTTACACACATGTAGTACCCTTACACACATGTAGTACTCTTACACACATGTAGTACTCTTACACGCATGTAGTACTCTTACACGCATGTAGTACTCTTACACACATGTAGTACTCTTACACACATGTAGTACTCTTACACGCATGTAGTACTCTTACACACATGTAGTACTCTTACACACATGTAGTACTCTTACACACATGTAGTACTCTTACACACATGTAGTACTCTTACACACATGTAGTATCCTTACACACATGTAGTACTCTTACACGCATGTAGTACTCTTACACGCATGTAGTACTCTTACACGCATGTAGTACCCTTACACACATGTAGTACTCTTACACACATGTAGTACTCTTACACACATGTAGTACTCTTACACACATGTAGTACCCTTACACACATGTAGTACTCTTACACGCATGTAGTACCCTTACACACATGTAGTACTCTTACACACATGTAGTACCCTTACACACATGTAGTACTCTTACACACATGTAGTACCCTTACACACATGTAGTACTCTTACACACATGTAGTACTCTTACACACATGTAGTACTCTTACACGCATGTAGTACTCTTACACACATGTAGTACTCTTACACGCATGTAGTACTTTTACACACATGTAGTACTCTTACACACATGTAGTACCCTTACACACATGTAGTACTCTTACACACATGTAGTACTCTTACACACATGTAGTACTCTTACACACATGTAGTATCCTTACACACATGTAGTACTCTTACACGCATGTAGTACTCTTACACGCATGTAGTACTCTTACACGCATGTAGTACTCTTACACACATGTAGTACTCTTACACACATGTAGTACTATTACACACATGTAGTACCCTTACACACATGTAGTACTCTTACACACATGTAGTACTCTTACACACATGTAGTACCCTTACACACATGTAGTACCCTTACACACATGTAGTACTCTTACACACATGTAGTACTCTTACACACATGTAGTACTCTTACACACATGTAGTACCCTTACACACATGTAGTACTCTTACACACATGTAGTACTCTTACACACATGTAGTACCCTTACACACATGTAGTACCCTTACACACATGTAGTACTCTTACACACATGTAGTACCCTTACACACATGTAGTACCCTTACACACATGTAGTACTCTTACACACATGTAGTACTCTTACACACATGTAGTACTCTTACACACATGTAGTACTCTTACACACATGTAGTACCCTTACACACATGTAGTACCCTTACACACATGTAGTACTCTTACACACATGTAGTACTCTTACACACATGTAGTACTGCAGACACTCTAATATTCAGTGGTTGCTGCTGTTTTGTCTTGAAAAAAAGTAAAACTATTGGGCGAAGACAAAAGCCTCAAGTGTTTCCTGGCGGCGCGCATATGGCCCTATCCCGCGCTCTCCCGCCGTTTTCCCGCCGCTCTCCGCCTCCAAAACGCTCCGTCGTCTCTGTGATTGTCGTAATGAGCGTCTGATGAAGCTAAAGTCGTGTTTTCGCTTCTTTCACGGGAGAATCTCGAACGCAGCGGCAGATAATTCACCCTCGACAACAAGTCTGACAACGCGGCTCCAAACAAAGTGTTTAGAGACAACAACAGGAGAGGGAGGTGAAGAGAGAGGGAGGTGAAGAGAGAGGGAGGTGAAGAGAGAGGGAGGTGAAGAGAGAGGGAGGTGAAGAGAGAGGGAGGTGAAGAGAGAGGGAGGTGAAGAGAGAGAGGAGGTGAAGAGAGAGGGAGGTGAAGAGAGAGAGGAGGTGAAGAGAGAGGGAGGTGAAGAGAGAGGGAGGTGAAGAGAGAGGGAGGTGAAGAGAGAGGGAGGTGAAGAGAGAGGGAGGTGAAGAGAGAGGGAGGTGAAGAGAGAGGGAGGTGAAGAGAGAGAGGAGGTGAAGAGAGAGGGAGGTGAAGAGAGAGAGGAGGTGAAGAGAGAGGGAGGTGAAGAGAGAGGGAGGTGAAGAGAGAGGGAGGTGAAGAGAGAGGGAGGTGAAGAGAGAGGGAGGTGAAGAGAGAGAGGAGGTGAAGAGAGAGGGAGGTGAAGAGAGAGGGAGGTGAAGAGAGAGGGAGGTGAAGAGAGAGGGAGGTGAAGAGAGAGAGGAGGTGAAGAGAGAGGGAGGTGAAGAGAGAGGGAGGTGAAGAGAGAGGGAGGTGAAGAGAGAGGAGGTGAAGAGAGAGGGAGGTGAAGAGAGAGGGAGGTGAAGGAGGTGAAGAGAGAGGGAGGTGACGAGAGAGAGGAGGTGAAGAGAGAGGGAGGTGAAGAGAGAGGGAGGTGAAGAGAGAGGGAGGTGAAGAGAGAGAGGAGGTGAAGAGAGAGGGAGGTGAAGAGAGAGGGAGATGAAGAGAGAGGGAGGTGAAGAGAGAGGGAGGTGAAGAGAGAGAGGAAGTGAAGAGAGAGGGAGGTGAAGAGAGAGGGAGGTGAAGAGAGAGAGGAGGTGAAGAGAGAGGGAGGTGAAGAGAGAGAGGAGGTGAAGAGAGAGGGAGGTGAAGAGAGAGGGAGGTGAAGAGAGAGAGGAGGTGAAGAGAGAGGGAGGTGAAGAGAGAGAGGAGGTGAAGAGCGAGGGAGGTGAAGAGAGAGGGAGGTGAAGAGAGAGAGGAGGTGAAGAGAGAGGGAGGTGAAGAGAGAGGGAGGTGAAGAGAGAGGGAGGTGAAGAGAGAGGGAGGTGAAGAGAGAGGGAGGTGAAGAGAGAGAGGAAGTGAAGAGAGAGGGAGGTGAAGAGAGAGGGAGGTGAAGAGAGAGGGAGGTGAAGAGAGAGGGAGGTGAAGAGAGAGGGAGGTGAAGAGAGAGGGAGGTGAAGAGAGAGAGGAGGTGAAGAGAGAGGGAGGTGAAGAGAGAGAGGAGGTCTCCTGGTGCTTGTCTCCAGCTCGTTGCTTGTTCTCCTGGTGCTTGTCTCCAGCTCGTTGCTTGTTCTCCACGCGCTCATCTCCAGCTCGTTGCTTGTTCTCCTGATGCTTGTCTCCAGCTCGTTGCTTGTTCTGCAGGTGCTTGTTCTCCAGCTCTTTGTGTGTTCTCCAGGCGCTCATCTCCAGCTCTTTGCTTGTTCTCCTGATGCTTGTCTCCAGCTCGTTGCTTGTTCTGCAGGTGCTTGTTCTCCAGCTCTTTGTGTGTTCTCCAGGCGCTCATCTCCAGCTCGTTGCTTGTTCTCCTGATGCTTGTTCTCCAGGTGCTTGTTCTCCAGCTCGTTGCTTGTTCTCCACGCGCTCATCTCCAGCTCGTTGCTTGTTCTCCTGATGCTTGTCTCCAGCTCGTTGCTTGTTCTGCAGGTGCTTGTTCTCCAGCTCTTTGTGTGTTCTCAGGCGCTCATCTCCAGCTCGTTGCTTGTTCTCCTGATGCTTGTCTCCAGCTCGTTGCTTGTTCTGCAGGTGCTTGTTCTCCAGCTCTTTGTGTGTTCTCCAGGCGCTCATCTCCAGCTCGTTGCTTGTTCTCCTGATGCTTGTTCTCCAGGTGCTTGTTCTCCAGCTCGTTGCTTGTTCTCCACGCGCTCATCTCCAGCTCGTTGCTTGTTCTCCTGATGCTTGTCTCCAGCTCGTTGCTTGTTCTGCAGGTGCTTGTTCTCCAGCTCTTTGTGTGTTCTCAGGCGCTCATCTCCAGCTCGTTGCTTGTTCTCCTGATGCTTGTCTCCAGCTCGTTGCTTGTTCTGCAGGTGCTTGTTCTCCAGCTCTTTGTGTGTTCTCCAGGTGCTCATCTCCAGCTCGTTGCTTGTTCTCCTGATGCTTGTTCTCCAGGTGCTTGTTCTCCAGCTCGTTGCTTGTTCTCCACGCGCTCATCTCCAGCTCGTTGTGTGTTCTCCTGGTGCTTGTCTCCAGCTCGTTGCTTGTTCTCCTGGTGCTTGTTCTCCAGCTCGTTGCTTGTTCTCCTGATGCTTGTCTCCAGCTCGTTGCTTGTTCTGCAGGTGCTTGTTCTCCAGCTCTTTGTGTGTTCTCCAGGCGCTCATCTCCAGCTCGTTGCTTGTTCTCCTGATGCTTGTTCTCCTGATGCTTGTTCTCCAGGTGCTTGTTCTCCAGCTCGTTGCTTGTTCTCCAGGTGCTCGTCTCCAGCTCCTTGCTTGTTCTCCTCGCTCTCTGGGGGCCCCTCTCATTATCGGGCTCTGCTCCTCACATCTGCTCACACTGATCACTGCGTCGCGGTGAAATGAAGACACGACAGAAACAGAAGCAAACCGAGAGAGAGCGTGCAACGAACCACGGCCAACATCTGCTGCAATCAAACAACTTTCACTTCGCTTTTCATTTGCAAACTTTAATGATGTAGAAAGACGACAGGCGGAAGAGGAGGAGGGAACTACATAGACCATGATGCTTTGCTCCGTTTCAGCGCGAAAGCAGGAAGTGTCTAAACTCTGTCCTCATTGGGTCTAAATTGAGCCTGATTTCCTGGTTTAGTCCTATTTTAGATGTAGAGAACGTGCAACAGGTGGCAAAGGCGGTTAGCGCTCTTGCCTCCCAAGAAGGAGATCGTGGGTTCGATTCCCGGACCAGACCAACATCACATGATCTCTCTGGGTGGAGTTTGCATGTTCTCCCCGTGTTACTGTGGGTTCTCTCCAGGTTCTCCGGCTCCTCCCACCGTCCAAAGACAAGCATGTGTTAGGGAAGACTCTAAAAACTCTAGGCGTGACTCTAAATTGGCCCTAGTGAATGAATGTGAGAGTGAACTGTCTGTGATGTCTATGTCTCTGTGTTGGCCCCGTGACAAGTTGGCCACTGTCCAGGATGTACCCCGCCTAAGGCCCGAAGTCACTGGGATAGGCTCCAGTCACCCGCGACCCCGAAAGGGAACAAGCGGTAGAAAATGGATGGATGGAGAACGTGCAACAACCAAGGTCTGAACGAGGCTTCATAAGAGCAGGACGAGGACCTTCTCTTTAATTAGACTTCATTGTTAACGAGCTGCTAACGACGTGTGTATTTTCTCCTGTCGCTCCTGTTGCTGCTGTTGCTCCTGCTGTCGCTCCTGTTGCTCCTGCTGTTGCTCCTGCTGTCGCTCCTGTTGCTCCTGCTGTCGCTCCTGTTGCTCCTGCTGTTGCTCCTGCTGTCGCTCCTGTTGCTCCTGCTGTTGCTCCTGCTGTCGCTCCTGTTGCTCCTGCTGTTGCTCCTGCTGTCGCTCCTGTTGCTCCTGCTGTCGCTCCTGCTGTCGCTCCTGTTGCTCCTGCTGTCGCTCCTGTTGCTCCTGCTGTTGCTCCTGCTGTCGCTCCTGTTGCTCCTGCTGTCGCTCCTGCTGTCGCTCCTGTCGCTCCTGCTGTCGCTCCTGCTGTCGCTCCTGCTGTCGCTCCTGTTGCTCCTGCTGTCGCTCCTGCTGTCGCTCCTGTCGCTCCTGCTGTCGCTCCTGTCGCTCCTGCTGTCGCTCCTGTCGCTCCTGCTGTCGCTCCTGCTGTCGCTCCTGTCGCTCCTGTTGCTCCTGCTGTCGCTCCTGCTGTCGCTCCTGTTGCTCCTGCTGTCGCTCCTGTTGCTCCTGCTGTCGCTCCTGTTGCTCCTGCTGTCGCTCCTGTTGCTCCTGCTGTTGCTCCTGCTGTCGCTCCTGTTGCTCCTGCTGTCGCTCCTGTTGCTCCTGCTGTCGCTCCTGTTGCTCCTGCTGTCGCTCCTGTCGCTCCTGTTGCTCCTGCTGTCGCTCCTGCTGTCGCTCCTGTTGCTCCTGCTGTTGCTCCTGCTGTCGCTCCTGTTGCTCCTGCTGTCGCTCCTGCTGTCGCTCCTGTTGCTCCTGCTGTCGCTCCTGTTGCTCCTGCTGTTGCTCCTGCTGTCGCTCCTGTTGCTCCTGCTGTCGCTCCTGCTGTCGCTCCTGTCGCTCCTGCTGTCGCTCCTGTTGCTCCTGCTGTCGCTCCTGCTGTCGCTCCTGCTGTCGCTCCTGTTGCTCCTGCTGTCGCTCCTGCTGTCGCTCCTGTCGCTCCTGTCGCTCCTGCTGTCGCTCCTGCTGTCGCTCCTGTCGCTCCTGTTGCTCCTGCTGTCGCTCCTGCTGTCGCTCCTGTTGCTCCTGCTGTCGCTCCTGTTGCTCCTGCTGTCGCTCCTGTTGCTCCTGCTGTCGCTCCTGTTGCTCCTGCTGTCGCTCCTGTTGCTCCTGCTGTCGCTCCTGCTGTCGCTCCTGTTGCTCCTGCTGTCGCTCCTGTTGCTCCTGCTGTTGCTCCTGCTGTCGCTCCTGTTGCTCCTGCTGTCGCTCCTGCTGTCGCTCCTGTTGCTCCTGCTGTCGCTCCTGTTGCTCCTGCTGTTGCTCCTGCTGTCGCTCCTGTTGCTCCTGCTGTCGCTCCTGCTGTCGCTCCTGTTGCTCCTGCTGTCGCTCCTGTTGCTCCTGCTGTCGCTCCTGTTGCTCCTGCTGTCGCTCCTGTTGCTCCTGTTGCTCCTGCTGTTGCTCCTGCTGTCGCTCCTGTTGCTCCTGCTGTTGCTCCTGCTGTCGCTCCTGTTGCTCCTGCTGTCGCTCCTGTTGCTCCTGCTGTTGCTCCTGCTGTCGCTCCTGTTGCTCCTGCTGTTGCTCCTGCTGTCGCTCCTGTTGCTCCTGCTGTTGCTCCTGCTGTCGCTCCTGTTGCTCCTGCTGTCGCTCCTGCTGTCGCTCCTGTTGCTCCTGCTGTCGCTCCTGTTGCTCCTGCTGTTGCTCCTGCTGTCGCTCCTGTTGCTCCTGCTGTCGCTCCTGCTGTCGCTCCTGTCGCTCCTGCTGTCGCTCCTGCTGTCGCTCCTGCTGTCGCTCCTGTTGCTCCTGCTGTCGCTCCTGCTGTCGCTCCTGTCGCTCCTGCTGTCGCTCCTGTCGCTCCTGCTGTCGCTCCTGTCGCTCCTGCTGTCGCTCCTGCTGTCGCTCCTGTCGCTCCTGTTGCTCCTGCTGTCGCTCCTGCTGTCGCTCCTGTTGCTCCTGCTGTCGCTCCTGTTGCTCCTGCTGTCGCTCCTGTTGCTCCTGCTGTCGCTCCTGTTGCTCCTGCTGTTGCTCCTGCTGTCGCTCCTGTTGCTCCTGCTGTCGCTCCTGTTGCTCCTGCTGTCGCTCCTGTTGCTCCTGCTGTCGCTCCTGTCGCTCCTGTTGCTCCTGCTGTCGCTCCTGCTGTCGCTCCTGTTGCTCCTGCTGTTGCTCCTGCTGTCGCTCCTGTTGCTCCTGCTGTCGCTCCTGCTGTCGCTCCTGTTGCTCCTGCTGTCGCTCCTGTTGCTCCTGCTGTTGCTCCTGCTGTCGCTCCTGTTGCTCCTGCTGTCGCTCCTGCTGTCGCTCCTGTCGCTCCTGCTGTCGCTCCTGTTGCTCCTGCTGTCGCTCCTGCTGTCGCTCCTGCTGTCGCTCCTGTTGCTCCTGCTGTCGCTCCTGCTGTCGCTCCTGTCGCTCCTGTCGCTCCTGCTGTCGCTCCTGCTGTCGCTCCTGTCGCTCCTGTTGCTCCTGCTGTCGCTCCTGCTGTCGCTCCTGTTGCTCCTGCTGTCGCTCCTGTTGCTCCTGCTGTCGCTCCTGTTGCTCCTGCTGTCGCTCCTGTTGCTCCTGCTGTCGCTCCTGTTGCTCCTGCTGTCGCTCCTGCTGTCGCTCCTGTTGCTCCTGCTGTCGCTCCTGTTGCTCCTGCTGTTGCTCCTGCTGTCGCTCCTGTTGCTCCTGCTGTCGCTCCTGCTGTCGCTCCTGTTGCTCCTGCTGTCGCTCCTGTTGCTCCTGCTGTTGCTCCTGCTGTCGCTCCTGTTGCTCCTGCTGTCGCTCCTGCTGTCGCTCCTGTTGCTCCTGCTGTCGCTCCTGTTGCTCCTGCTGTCGCTCCTGCTGTCGCTCCTGCTGTCGCTCCTGTCGCTCCTGTTGCTCCTGCTGTCGCTCCTGTTGCTCCTGCTGTCGCTCCTGCTGTCGCTCCTGTTGCTCCTGCTGTTGCTCCTGCTGTCGCTCCTGTTGCTCCTGCTGTCGCTCCTGCTGTCGCTCCTGCTGTCGCTTCTGCTGTCGCTCCTGTTGCTCCTGCTGTCGCTCCTGCTGTCGCTCCTGTCGCTCCTGTCGCTCCTGCTGTCGCTCCTGTCGCTCCTGTCGCTCCTGTCGCTCCTGTTGCTCCTGCTGTCGCTCCTGCTGTCGCTCCTGTTGCTCCTGCTGTCGCTCCTGTTGCTCCTGCTGTCGCTCCTGTTGCTCCTGCTGTCGCTCCTGCTGTCGCTCCTGTTGCTCCTGCTGTCGCTCCTGTTGCTCCTGCTGTCGCTCCTGCTGTCGCTCCTGCTGTCGCTCCTGTTGCTCCTGCTGTCGCTCCTGCTGTCGCTCCTGTTGCTCCTGCTGTCGCTCCTGCTGTCGCTCCTGTTGCTCCTGCTGTCGCTCCTGTTGCTCCTGCTGTCGCTCCTGTTGCTCCTGCTGTTGCTCCTGCTGTCGCTCCTGTTGCTCCTGCTGTCGCTCCTGTTGCTCCTGCTGTCGCTCCTGTTGCTCCTGCTGTTGCTCCTGCTGTCGCTCCTGTTGCTCCTGCTGTCGCTCCTGTTGCTCCTGCTGTCGCTCCTGTTGCTCCTGCTGTCGCTCCTGTCGCTCCTGCTGTCGCTCCTGCTGTCGCTCCTGTCGCTCCTGCTGTCGCTCCTGTTGCTCCTGCTGTTGCTCCTGCTGTCGCTCCTGTTGCTCCTGCTGTCGCTCCTGTTGCTCCTGCTGTCGCTCCTGTTGCTCCTGCTGTTGCTCCTGCTGTCGCTCCTGTTGCTCCTGCTGTTGCTCCTGCTGTCGCTCCTGTTGCTCCTGCTGTCGCTCCTGCTGTCGCTCCTGTTGCTCCTGCTGTCGCTCCTGTTGCTCCTGCTGTTGCTCCTGCTGTCGCTCCTGTTGCTCCTGCTGTCGCTCCTGCTGTCGCTCCTGTCGCTCCTGCTGTCGCTCCTGTTGCTCCTGCTGTCGCTCCTGCTGTCGCTCCTGCTGTCGCTCCTGTTGCTCCTGCTGTCGCTCCTGCTGTCGCTCCTGTCGCTCCTGCTGTCGCTCCTGCTGTCGCTCCTGTCGCTCCTGTTGCTCCTGCTGTCGCTCCTGCTGTCGCTCCTGTTGCTCCTGCTGTCGCTCCTGTTGCTCCTGCTGTCGCTCCTGTTGCTCCTGCTGTCGCTCCTGTTGCTCCTGCTGTTGCTCCTGCTGTCGCTCCTGTTGCTCCTGCTGTCGCTCCTGTTGCTCCTGCTGTCGCTCCTGTTGCTCCTGCTGTCGCTCCTGTTGCTCCTGCTGTCGCTCCTGCTGTCGCTCCTGTTGCTCCTGCTGTTGCTCCTGCTGTCGCTCCTGTTGCTCCTGCTGTCGCTCCTGCTGTCGCTCCTGTTGCTCCTGCTGTCGCTCCTGTTGCTCCTGCTGTTGCTCCTGCTGTCGCTCCTGTTGCTCCTGCTGTCGCTCCTGCTGTCGCTCCTGTTGCTCCTGCTGTCGCTCCTGCTGTCGCTCCTGCTGTCGCTCCTGTTGCTCCTGCTGTCGCTCCTGTCGCTCCTGTCGCTCCTGCTGTCGCTCCTGCTGTCGCTCCTGTCGCTCCTGTTGCTCCTGCTGTCGCTCCTGCTGTCGCTCCTGTTGCTCCTGCTGTCGCTCCTGTTGCTCCTGCTGTCGCTCCTGTTGCTCCTGCTGTCGCTCCTGTTGCTCCTGCTGTCGCTCCTGCTGTTGCTCCTGCTGTCGCTCCTGCTGTCGCTCCTGTTGCTCCTGCTGTCGCTCCTGCTGTCGCTCCTGTTGCTCCTGCTGTCGCTCCTGTTGCTCCTGCTGTTGCTCCTGCTGTCGCTCCTGTTGCTCCTGCTGTCGCTCCTGCTGTCGCTCCTGTTGCTCCTGCTGTCGCTCCTGTTGCTCCTGCTGTTGCTCCTGCTGTCGCTCCTGTTGCTCCTGCTGTCGCTCCTGCTGTCGCTCCTGTTGCTCCTGCTGTCGCTCCTGTTGCTCCTGCTGTCGCTCCTGCTGTCGCTCCTGTTGCTCCTGCTGTCGCTCCTGTTGCTCCTGCTGTCGCTCCTGCTGTCGCTCCTGCTGTCGCTCCTGCTGTCGCTCCTGTTGCTCCTGCTGTTGCTCCTGCTGTCGCTCCTGTTGCTCCTGCTGTCGCTCCTGCTGTCGCTCCTGTCGCTCCTGCTGTCGCTCCTGTTGCTCCTGCTGTCGCTCCTGCTGTCGCTCCTGCTGTCGCTCCTGTTGCTCCTGCTGTCGCTCCTGCTGTCGCTCCTGTCGCTCCTGTCGCTCCTGCTGTCGCTCCTGTCGCTCCTGCTGTCGCTCCTGCTGTCGCTCCTGTCGCTCCTGTTGCTCCTGCTGTCGCTCCTGCTGTCGCTCCTGTTGCTCCTGCTGTCGCTCCTGTTGCTCCTGCTGTCGCTCCTGTTGCTCCTGCTGTCGCTCCTGCTGTCGCTCCTGTTGCTCCTGCTGTCGCTCCTGTTGCTCCTGCTGTCGCTCCTGCTGTCGCTCCTGTTGCTCCTGCTGTCGCTCCTGCTGTCGCTCCTGTTGCTCCTGCTGTCGCTCCTGCTGTCGCTCCTGTTGCTCCTGCTGTCGCTCCTGTTGCTCCTGCTGTCGCTCCTGTTGCTCCTGCTGTTGCTCCTGCTGTCGCTCCTGTTGCTCCTGCTGTCGCTCCTGTTGCTCCTGCTGTCGCTCCTGTTGCTCCTGCTGTTGCTCCTGCTGTCGCTCCTGTTGCTCCTGCTGTCGCTCCTGTTGCTCCTGCTGTCGCTCCTGTCGCTCCTGCTGTCGCTCCTGCTGTCGCTCCTGTCGCTCCTGCTGTCGCTCCTGTTGCTCCTGCTGTCGCTCCTGCTGTCGCTCCTGTTGCTCCTGCTGTCGCTCCTGTTGCTCCTGCTGTTGCTCCTGTTGCTCCTGCTGTTGCTCCTGCTGTCGCTCCTGTTGCTCCTGCTGTCGCTCCTGTTGCTCCTGCTGTCGCTCCTGTTGCTCCTGCTGTCGCTCCTGTCGCTCCTGCTGTCGCTCCTGTTGCTCCTGCTGTCGCTCCTGCTGTCGCTCCTGTTGCTCCTGTTGCTCCTGCTGTCGCTCCTGTCGCTCCTGCTGTCGCTCCTGCTGTCGCTCCTGCTGTCGCTCCTGCTGTCGCTCCTGTTGCTCCTGCTGTCGCTCCTGCTGTCGCTCCTGTTGCTCCTGCTGTCGCTCCTGCTGTCGCTCCTGTCGCTCCTGCTGTCGCTCCTGCTGTCGCTCCTGTCGCTCCTGTTGCTCCTGCTGTCGCTCCTGCTGTCGCTCCTGTTGCTCCTGCTGTCGCTCCTGTTGCTCCTGCTGTCGCTCCTGTTGCTCCTGCTGTCGCTCCTGCTGTCGCTCCTGTTGCTCCTGCTGTCGCTCCTGTTGCTCCTGCTGTCGCTCCTGTTGCTCCTGCTGTCACTCCTGCTGTCGCTCCTGCTGTCGCTCCTGCTGTCGCTCCTGTTGCTCCTGCTGTCGCTCCTGCTGTCGCTCCTGTTGCTCCTGCTGTCGCTCCTGTTGCTCCTGCTGTCGCTCCTGTTGCTCCTGCTGTCGCTCCTGCTGTCGCTCCTGTCGCTCCTGTCGCTCCTGCTGTCGCTCCTGTCGCTCCTGCTGTCGCTCCTGTTGCTCCTGCTGTCGCTCCTGCTGTCGCTCCTGCTGTCGCTCCTGCTGTTGCTCCTGCTGTCGCTCCTGTTGCTCCTGCTGTCGCTCCTGTTGCTCCTGCTGTCGCTCCTGTTGCTCCTGCTGTCGCTCCTGTTGCTCCTGCTGTTGCTCCTGCTGTCGCTCCTGTTGCTCCTGCTGTCGCTCCTGTCGCTCCTGCTGTCGCTCCTGTTGCTCCTGCTGTCGCTCCTGCTGTCGCTCCTGTTGCTCCTGCTGTCGCTCCTGCTGTCGCTCCTGTTGCTCCTGCTGTCGCTCCTGTTGCTCCTGCTGTTGCTCCTGCTGTCGCTCCTGTTGCTCCTGTTGTCGCTCCTGTTGCTCCTGCTGTCGCTCCTGTTGCTCCTGCTGTTGCTCCTGCTGTCGCTCCTGTTGCTCCTGCTGTCGCTCCTGTTGCTCCTGCTGTTGCTCCTGCTGTCGCTCCTGTTGCTCCTGCTGTTGCTCCTGCTGTCGCTCCTGTTGCTCCTGCTGTCGCTCCTGTTGCTCCTGCTGTTGCTCCTGCTGTCGCTCCTGTTGCTCCTGCTGTCGCTCCTGTTGCTCCTGCTGTCGCTCCTGCTGTCGCTCCTGTTGCTCCTGCTGTCGCTCCTGCTGTCGCTCCTGCTGTCGCTCCTGCTGTTGCTCCTGCTGTCGCTCCTGTTGCTCCTGCTGTCGCTCCTGTTGCTCCTGCTGTTGCTCCTGCTGTCGCTCCTGTTGCTCCTGCTGTCGCTCCTTTGTCGCTTTGTTTTCACACTCATCCTGTGTAATCACACGAGGCGGCGAGGGCAGCGATTACACATGACGCTTTGGTTTGGACGCGGAGCCGTAAACGCGGAGCCACGCGGCGACGGGTTCAGGACTCGGATTTAAGTTTAGGTGATTATGAGACGGTTAAAGACGAGAGAAATGAGAACTCCATCAGCGACACAGCGAGAGGAAAACGAGGGCGAGAAACAACTAAAGCTCTAAGGCGCCACTTTGGACTAAACCAGGACTAAACCAGGTCTAAACCAGGTCTAAACCAGGACTAAACCAGGTCTAAACCAGGTCTAAACCAGGACTAAACCAGGTCTAAACCAGGACTAAACCAGGACTAAACCAGGTCTAAACCAGGACTAAACCAGGTCTAAACCAAGTCTAAACCAGGCCTAAACCAGGACTAAACCAGGTCTAAACCAGGTCTAAACCAAGTCTAAACCAGGCCTAAACCAGGACTAAACCAGGTCTAAACCAGGTCTAAACCAAGTCTAAACCAAGTCTAAACCAGGCCTAAACCAGGTCTAAACCAGGACTAAACCAGGTCTAAACCAGGTCCAAACCAGGCCTAAACCAGGTCTAAACCAGGTCTAAACCAAGTCTAAACCAGGTCCAAACCAGGTCTAAACCAGGACTAAACCAGGTCTAAACCAGGTCCAAACCAGGTCTAAACCAGGTCTAAACCAAGTCTAAACCAAGTCTAAACCAGGCCTAAACCAGGTCTAAACCAGGTCCAAACCAGGCCTAAACCAGGTCTAAACCAAGTCTAAACCAGGTCCAAACCAGGTCTAAACCAGGACTAAACCAGGTCTAAACCAGGTCCAAACCAGGACTAAACCAGGTCTAAACCAGGACTAAACCAGGTCTAAACCAGGTCCAAACCAGGACTAAACCAGGACTAAACCAGGTCTAAACCAGGACTAAACCAGGACTAAACCAGGACTAAACCAGGACTAAACCAGGTCTAAACCAGGTCTAAACCAAGTCTAAACCAGGCCTAAACCAGGTCTAAACCAGGTCTAAACCAAGTCTAAACCAGGTCTAAAGCAGGACTAAACCTGGACTAAACCAAGTCTAAACCAGGCCTAAACCAGGTCCAAACCAGGTCTAAACCAGGTCTAAACCAAGTCTAAACCAGGCCTAAACCAGGTCTAAACCAGGACTAAACCAGGTCTAAACCAGGTCCAAACCAGGTCTAAACCAGGACTAAACCAGGTCTAAACCAGGACTAAATCAGGTCTAAACCAGGACTAAACCAGGTCTAAACCAGGTCCAAACCAGGTCTAAACCAGGTCTAAACCAGGTCTAAACCAGGTCTAAACCAAGTCTAAACCAGGTCCAAACCAGGTCTAAACCAGGACTAAACCAGGTCTAAACCAGGTCCAAACCAGGACTAAACCAGGACTAAACCAGGTCTAAACCAGGACTAAACCAGGACTAAACCAGGACTAAACCAGGTCTAAACCAGGACTAAACCAGGTCTAAACCAGGTCTAAACCAAGTCTAAACCAGGCCTAAACCAGGTCTAAACCAGGACTAAACCAGGTCTAAACCAAGTCTAAACCAGGTCTAAACCAGGTCCAAACCAGGACTAAACCAGGACTAAACCAGGTCTAAACCAGGACTAAACCAGGACTAAACCAGGACTAAACCAGGTCTAAACCAGGTCTAAACCAAGTCTAAACCAGGTCTAAAGCAGGACTAAACCTGGACTAAACCAGGACTAAACCAGGACTAAACCAGGACTAAACCAGGACTAAACCAGGTCTAAACCAGGACTAAACCAGGTCTAAACCAGGTCTAAACCAAGTCTAAACCAGGCCTAAACCAGGTCCAAACCAGGACTAAACCAGGTCTAAACCAAGTCTAAACCAGGTCTAAAGCAGGACTAAACCTGGACTAAACCAGGTCTAAACCAGGACTAAACCAGGTCTAAACCAGGTCTAAACCAGGACTAAATCAGGTCTAAACCAGGACTAAACCAGGTCTAAACCAGGTCCAAACCAGGTCTAAACCAGGTCTAAACCAAGTCTAAACCAGGTCTAAAGCAGGACTAAACCTGGACTAAACCAGGTCTAAACCAGGACTAAACCAGGTCTAAACCAGGTCTAAACCAGGTCCAAACCAGGACTAAACCAGGACTAAACCAGGACTAAACCAGGACTAAACCAGGACTAAACCAGGACTAAACCAGGTTCAAACCAGGACTAAACCAGGTCTAAACCAGGTCTAAACCAGGTCTAAACCAAGTCTAAACCAGGCCTAAACCAGGTCTAAACCAGGTCTAAACCAAGTCTAAACCAGGTCTAAAGCAGGACTAAACCTGGACTAAACCAAGTCTAAACCAGGCCTAAACCAGGTCCAAACCAGGTCTAAACCAGGTCCAAACCAGGTCTAAACCAGGACTAAACCAGGTCTAAACCAGGACTAAATCAGGTCTAAACCAGGACTAAACCAGGTCTAAACCAGGTCCAAACCAGGTCTAAACCAGGTCTAAACCAGGTCTAAACCAGGTCTAAACCAAGTCTAAACCAGGTCCAAACCAGGTCTAAACCAGGACTAAACCAGGTCTAAACCAGGTCCAAACCAGGACTAAACCAGGTCTAAACCAGGACTAAACCAGGTCTAAACCAGGACTAAACCAGGACTAAACCAGGACTAAACCAGGTCTAAACCAGGACTAAACCAGGTCTAAACCAGGTCTAAACCAAGTCTAAACCAGGCCTAAACCAGGTCTAAACCAGGACTAAACCAGGTCTAAACCAAGTCTAAACCAGGTATAAAGCAGGACTAAACCTGGACTAAACCAGGTCTAAACCAGGACTAAACCAGGTCTAAACCAGGTCCAAACCAGGACTAAACCAGGACTAAACCAGGTCTAAACCAGGACTAAACCAGGACTAAACCAGGACTAAACCAGGTCTAAACCAGGACTAAACCAGGTCTAAACCAGGTCTAAACCAAGTCTAAACCAGGCCTAAACCAGGTCTAAACCAGGACTAAACCAGGTCTAAACCAAGTCTAAACCAGGTCTAAACCAGGTCCAAACCAGGACTAAACCAGGACTAAACCAGGTCTAAACCAGGACTAAACCAGGACTAAACCAGGACTAAACCAGGTCTAAACCAGGTCTAAACCAAGTCTAAACCAGGTCTAAAGCAGGACTAAACCTGGACTAAACCAGGACTAAACCAGGACTAAACCAGGACTAAACCAGGACTAAACCAGGTCTAAACCAGGACTAAACCAGGTCTAAACCAGGTCTAAACCAAGTCTAAACCAGGCCTAAACCAGGTCCAAACCAGGACTAAACCAGGTCTAAACCAAGTCTAAACCAGGTCTAAAGCAGGACTAAACCTGGACTAAACCAGGTCTAAACCAGGACTAAACCAGGTCTAAACCAGGTCTAAACCAGGACTAAATCAGGTCTAAACCAGGACTAAACCAGGTCTAAACCAGGTCCAAACCAGGTCTAAACCAGGTCTAAACCAAGTCTAAACCAGGTCTAAAGCAGGACTAAACCTGGACTAAACCAGGTCTAAACCAGGACTAAACCAGGTCTAAACCAGGTCTAAACCAAGTCCAAACCAGGACTAAACCAGGACTAAACCAGGACTAAACCAGGACTAAACCAGGACTAAACCAGGTCTAAACCAGGTCTAAACCAAGTCTAAACCAGGCCTAAACCAGGTCTAAACCAGGTCTAAACCAAGTCTAAACCAGGTCTAAAGCAGGACTAAACCTGGACTAAACCAAGTCTAAACCAGGCCTAAACCAGGTCCAAACCAGGTCTAAACCAGGTCCAAACCAGGTCTAAACCAGGACTAAACCAGGTCTAAACCAGGACTAAATCAGGTCTAAACCAGGACTAAACCAGGTCTAAACCAGGTCCAAACCAGGTCTAAACCAGGTCTAAACCAGGTCTAAACCAGGTCTAAACCAAGTCTAAACCAGGTCCAAACCAGGTCTAAACCAGGACTAAACCAGGTCTAAACCAGGTCCAAACCAGGACTAAACCAGGTCTAAACCAGGACTAAACCAGGTCTAAACCAGGACTAAACCAGGACTAAACCAGGACTAAACCAGGTCTAAACCAGGACTAAACCAGGTCTAAACCAGGTCTAAACCAAGTCTAAACCAGGCCTAAACCAGGTCTAAACCAGGACTAAACCAGGTCTAAACCAAGTCTAAACCAGGTATAAAGCAGGACTAAACCTGGACTAAACCAGGTCTAAACCAGGACTAAACCAGGTCTAAACCAGGTCCAAACCAGGACTAAACCAGGACTAAACCAGGTCTAAACCAGGACTAAACCAGGACTAAACCAGGACTAAACCAGGTCTAAACCAGGACTAAACCAGGACTAAACCAGGACTAAACCAGGTCTAAACCAGGTCTAAACCAAGTCTAAACCAGGTCTAAAGCAGGACTAAACCTGGACTAAACCAGGACTAAACCAGGACTAAACCAGGACTAAACCAGGTCTAAACCAGGACTAAACCAGGTCTAAACCAGGTCTAAACCAAGTCTAAACCAGGCCTAAACCAGGTCCAAACCAGGACTAAACCAGGTCTAAACCAAGTCTAAACCAGGTCTAAAGCAGGACTAAACCTGGACTAAACCAGGTCTAAACCAGGACTAAACCAGGTCTAAACCAGGACTAAATCAGGTCTAAACCAGGACTAAACCAGGTCTAAACCAGGTCCAAACCAGGTCTAAACCAGGTCTAAACCAAGTCTAAACCAGGTCTAAAGCAGGACTAAACCTGGACTAAACCAGGTCTAAACCAGGACTAAACCAGGTCTAAACCAGGTCCAAACCAGGACTAAACCAGGACTAAACCAGGACTAAACCAGGACTAAACCAGGACTAAACTAGGACTAAACCAGGTCCAAACCAGGACTAAACCAGGTCTAAACCAGGTCTAAACCAAGTCTAAACCAGGCCTAAACCAGGTCTAAACCAGGTCTAAACCAAGTCTAAACCAGGTCTAAAGCAGGACTAAACCTGGACTAAACCAAGTCTAAACCAGGTCCAAACCAGGTCTAAACCAGGTCTAAACCAAGTCTAAACCAGGCCTAAACCAGGTCTAAACCAGGACTAAACCAGGTCTAAACCAGGTCCAAACCAGGCCTAAACCAGGTCTAAACCAGGTCTAAACCAAGTCTAAACCAGGTCCAAACCAAGTCTAAACCAGGACTAAACCAGGTCTAAACCAGGACTAAATCAGGTCTAAACCAGGACTAAACCAGGTCTAAACCAGGTCCAAACCAGGTCTAAACCAGGTCTAAACCAGGTCTAAACCAGGTCTAAACAAAGTCTAAACCAGGTCCAAACCAGGTCTAAACCAGGACTAAACCAGGTCTAAACCAGGTCCAAACCAGGACTAAACCAGGTCTAAACCAGGACTAAACCAGGTCGAAACCAGGACTAAACCAGGACTAAACCAGGACTAAACCAGGTCTAAACCACGACTAAACCAGGTCTAAACCAGGTCTAAACCAAGTCTAAACCAGGCCTAAACCAGGTCTAAACCAGGACTAAACCAGGTCTAAACCAAGTCTAAACCAGGTCTAAAGCAGGACTAAACCTGGACTAAACCAGGTCTAAACCAGGACTAAACCAGGTCTAAACCAGGTCCAAACCAGGACTAAACCAGGACTAAACCAGGTCTAAACCAGGACTAAACCAGGACTAAACCAGGACTAAACCAGGTCTAAACCAGGACTAAACCAGGTCTAAACCAGGTCTAAACCAAGTCTAAACCAGGTCTAAAGCAGGACTAAACCTGGACTAAACCAGGACTAAACCAGGACTAAACCAGGACTAAACCAGGACTAAACCAGGTCTAAACCAGGACTAAACCAGGTCTAAACCAGGTCTAAACCAAGTCTAAACCAGGCCTAAACCAGGTCCAAACCAGGACTAAACCAGGACTAAACCTGGACTAAACCAGGTCTAAACCAGGACTAAACCAGGTCTAAACCAGGTCCAAACCAGGACTAAACCAGGACTAAACCAGGTCTAAACCAGGACTAAACCAGGACTAAACCAGGACTAAACCAGGTCTAAACCAGGACTAAACCAGGACTAAACCAGGACTAAACCAGGTCTAAACCAGGTCTAAACCAAGTCTAAACCAGGTCTAAAGCAGGACTAAACCTGGACTAAACCAGGACTAAACCAGGACTAAACCAGGTCTAAACCAGGACTAAACCAGGACTAAACCAGGACTAAACCAGGTCTAAACCAGGACTAAACCAGGACTAAACCAGGACTAAACCAGGACTAAACCAGGACTAAACCAGGTCTAAACCAGGTCTAAACCAAGTCTAAACCAGGTCTAAAGCAGGACTAAACCTGGACTAAACCAGGACTAAACCTGGACTAAACCAGGACTAAACCAGGTCTAAACCAGGACTAAACCAGGACTAAACCAGGACTAACATACATTGTTAGATAAAGTGTGTTTTTTGCAAACAGAGAACTCTTGATACAAATGTGTGAATTTAAGTATTTATGTAAATGAGGACATTATGCATATATGTAAATGAAACGCCCTGTTTTAATTACATAGTCTGAATAATAGTGAATAATTAAATATGAGAATGTTATAAAATATATGTAAAACAAGTGCTTAACGTAGCAGAACTTATTAAGCAGCGGCAGAGTTCTACAAATGGCCTCGAGGTGGAGAAGGATTTAAAACTACAGTTCTCTTAAAATCATATTGTTTTAATTCAAACACGAGACGAAGGAGAACAACCAGAACAACCAGAACAACCAGAACAAACCAGAACAAACCAGAACAAACCAGAACAAACCAGAACAAACCAGAACAACCAGAACAACCAGAACAACCAGAACAAACCAGAACAACCAGAACAACCAGAACAACCAGAACAAACCAGAACAACCAGAACAACCAGAACAACCAGAACAAACCAGAACAAACCAGAACAACCAGAACAAACCAGAACAAACCAGAACAACCAGAACAAACCAGAACAACCAGAACAAACCAGAACAAACCAGAACAACCAGAACAACCAGAACAACCAGATCAACCAGAAGAACCAGAACAAACCAGAACAACCAGAACAACCAGAACAACCAGAACAAACTAGAACAACCAGAACAACCAGAACAAACCAGAACAAACCAGAACAAACCAGAACAACCAGAACAAACCAGAACAAACCAGAACAACAAGAAAAACCAGAACAAACCAGAACAACCAGAACAACCAGAACAAACCAGAACAAACCAGAACAACCAGAACAAACCAGACCAACCAGAACAACCAGAACAAACCAGAACAACAAGAAAAACCAGAACAACCAGAACAAACCAGAACAACCAGAACAACCAGAACAAACCAGAACAACAAGAAAAACCAGAACAACCAGAACAACCAGAACAAACCAGAACAACCAGAACAAACCAGAACAACCAGAACAACCAGAACAACCAGAACAAACCAGAACAACCCAGAACAACCAGAACAACCAGAACAAACCAGAACAACCAGAACAACCAGAACAAACCAGAACAACCAGAACAAACCAGAACAACCAGAACAACCAGAACAACCCAGAACAAACCAGAACAACCAGAACAAACCAGAACAACCAGAACAAACCAGAACAACCAGAACAACCAGAACAACCAGAACAACCAGAACAACCAGAACAACCCAGAACAAACCAGAACAACCCAGAACAACCCAGAACAAACCAGAACAACCAGAACAACCAGAACAACCAGAACAAACCAGAACAACAAGAAAAACCAGAACAACCAGAACAAACTAGAACAACCAGAACAACCAGAACAAACCAGAACAACCAGAACAACCAGAACAACCAGAACAAACCAGAACAAACCAGAACAACCAGAAGAACCAGAACAAACAGAACAAACTAGAACAACCAGAACAACCAGAGCAAACCAGAACAACCAGAACAACCAGAACAACCAGAACAACCCAGAACAAACCAGAACAACCAGAACAACCAGAACAACCAGAACAACCAGAACAAACCAGAACAACCAGAACAACCAGAACAAACCAGAACAACCAGAACAAACTAGAACAACCAGAACAACCAGAACAACCAGAACAACCAGAACAAACTAGAACAACCAGAACAACCAGAACAAACCAGAACAACCAGAACAACCAGAACAACCAGAACAACCAGAACAAACCAGAACAACCAGAACAAACCGGAACAACCAGAACAAACCAGAACAACCAGAACAACCCAGAACAAACCAGAACAAACCAGAACAAACCAGAACAACCAGAACAACCAGAACAACCAGAACAAACCAGAACAACTAGAACAACCAGAACAACCAGAACAACCCAGAACAACCAGAACAAACCGGAACAACCAGAACAAACCAGAACAACCAGAACAACCCAGAACAAACCAGAACAAACCAGAACAAACCAGAACAACCAGAACAACCAGAACAACCAGAACAAACCAGAACAACCAGAACAACCAGAACAACCAGAACAAACCAGAACAACCAGAACAACCAGAACAACCAGAACAAACCAGAACAAACCAGAACAACCAGAACAACCAGAACAACCAGAACAAACCAGAACAACCAGAACAACCAGAACAACCAGAACAAACCAGAACAACCAGAACAAACCAGAACAACCAGAACAAACCAGAACAACCAGAACAACCAGAACAAACCAGAACAACCAGAACAACCAGAACAACCAGAACAAACCAGAACAACCAGAACAAACCAGAACAACCAGAACAAACCAGAACAAACCAGAACAACCAGAACAACCAGAACAACCAGAACAAACCAGAACAACCAGAACAAACCAGAACAACCAGAACAAACCAGAACAACCAGAACAACCAGAACAACCAGAACAAACAGACTCAGAACCATCAATAAGAGAAATGTTTGACCATCGACAGCTTCGGCTTCAGGACAAATGAAAGTGCAACAACGTGTTGTGAAAACGTTTGTAGATTTCATGATTTTATTGCAGAATTATGATTATTACTGACAGTGACATGATGATTGAGAGTCCAAATCATGGGGTAAATGCTCCAGGAGGATCTCGTGAGGTCTTTTACCCACCAGAAGATCTAATACTGAGGAGCGCTGGCTCTAGTCCGGGAGACAGCTGAACATTCCACCACAGAAAACGTGACAGATAAAGTGAAAGAGACATTTTGGTATGACAGATGAGGAATGGGAACATGAACATGGACATGGACACGGACACGGACACGAACACGGACACGGACACGGACACGGACAAGGACACGGACAAGGACACGGACACGAACACGGACATGGACACGAACACAAACATGGACATGGACATGAACATGAACATGGACACGAACACAAACACAAACACAGACACGGACACGGACACGGACACGGACACGGACACGGACACGAACATGGACACGGACACGGACACGGACACGAACATGAACATGGACATGGACATGGACACGGACACGAACACGAACACGGACATGGACATGGACACGAACACAAACACAAACACGGACACGGACACGGACACGAACACGAACATGAACATGGACACGAACACGGACACGGACACGAACATGAACATGAACATGAACATGAACATGGACACGAACACGGACACGGACACGGACATGGGCATGGACATGGGCATGGGCATGGACATGAAGTGCCCACTATTCACAAGAAAAACACTGCGGCCCATCGCGTGTTCAGGACAGGCCATCATGAGTTTGGGACGCCCCATCGCGTGTTTGGGACGGCCCATTGCGTGTTCGGCATGTGCGGGACGGCCCAACGCGTGTTCGGGACGGCCCATGGCGTGTTTGGGACGCCCCTTCGCGTGTTTAGGACGGCCCATCGCGTGTTCGGCGTGTTCGGGTATGACAGATGAGGAATGGGAACATGAACATGGACATGGACACAGACAAGGACACGGACACGAACACGAACACGAACACGAACACGGACATGGGCATGGACATGGGCATGAACATGAACACGGACATGAACATGGACATGGACACGAACACGAACACAAACATGGACATGGACATGAACATGAACATGGACATGGACACAAACATGGACATGGACATGGACATGGACATGAACATGGACATGGACACGAACACAAACACAAACACGGACATGGACATGGACATGAACATGAACATGAACATGGGCATGGACATGGACATGGACATGGACATGAACATGAACATGAACATGGACATGGGCATGGGCATGGACATGGACATGGGCATGGGCATGGACATGGACATGGACATGGACATGGACATGGGCATGGACATGGACATGGACATGGACATGGGCATGGACATGAAGTGCCCACTATTCACAAGAAAAACACTGCGGCCCATCGCGTGTTCAGGACAGGCCATCATGAGTTTGGGACGCCCCATCGCGTGTTTGGCACGGCCCATTGCGTGTTCGGCATGTGCGGGACGGCCCAACGCGTGTTTGGGACGGCCCATGGCGTGTTTAGGACGGCCCATCGCGTGTTCAGCGTGTTCGGGACGGCCCATCGCGTGTTCGGCGTGTTTGGGACGGCCCATCGCGTGTTCGGGACGGCCCATCGCGTGTTCGGCGTGTTTGGGACGGCCCATCACGTGTTTGGGACGGCCCATTGCGTGTTCGGGACGGCCTATCGCGTGTGCGGGATGGCCCATCGCGTGTTCGGCATGTTTGGGACGGCCCATCGCGTGTTTGGGATGGCCCATCGCGTGTTCGGCGTGTTTGGGACGGCCCATCACGTGTTTGGGACGGCCCATCGCGTGTTCGGTGTGTTTGGGACGGCCCATCACGTGTTTGGGATGGCTCATTGCGTGTTTGGGATGGCCCATCACGTGTTTGGGATGGCCCATTGCGTGTTCGGGACGGCCCATCACGTGTTTGGGATGGCCCATTGCGTGTTTGGGATGGCCCATCACGTGTTTGGGATGGCCCATTGCGTGTTCGGGACGGCCCATCGCGTGTTCGGCGTGTTTGGGACGGCCCATCACGTGTTTGGGACGGCCCATTGCGTGTTCGGGACGGCCTATCGCGTGTGCGGGATGGCCCATCGCGTGTTCGGCATGTTTGGGACGGCCCATCGCGTGTTTGGGATGGCCCATCGCGTGTTCGGCGTGTTTGGGACGGCCCATCACGTGTTTGGGACGGCCCATCGCGTGTTCGGTGTGTTTGGGACGGCCCATCACGTGTTTGGGATGGCTCATTGCGTGTTTGGGATGGCCCATCACGTGTTTGGGATGGCCCATTGCGTGTTCGGGACGGCCCATCACGTGTTTGGGATGGCCCATTGCGTGTTTGGGATGGCCCATCACGTGTTTGGGATGGCCCATTGCGTGTTCGGGACGGCCCATCGCGTGTTCGGCGTGTTTGGGACGGCCCATCACGTGTTCGGCGTGTTTGGGACGGCCCATCACGTGTTTGGGATGGCCCATTGCGTGTTCGGGACGGCCCATTGCGTGTTCGGTGTGTTTGGGACGGCCCATCACGTGTTTGGGATGGCCCATTGCGTGTTTGGGACGGCCCATCACGTGTTTGGGATGGCCCATTGCATGTTCGGGACGGCCAATCGCGTGTTCGGAACTGGAGATACTGCCATAGTAACATCACCATCAAATACCAGTTACTTCTGGTGTTACTGCGCGTCAAGTGAGATGGTCGCTGGTTCAAGCTTCACAACGGTGCTGCCATTGGGCCAAACACGTCTAAAGGCTTGAACCCCGTGCCCTCTGGTTAGTGGGTGTTGTCTCACCTTGATCTGGTCCCAGGTCTGGCTGAGCTCCTGGACCTTCTGGACCAGGTCTCGTGGAGGTTCGTTTCCGCTGCGTCTGAAGAGCTCGAGTCTGGACAGAAGAGCGCTCCTTTTGCTCTCCATCATCTGCAGCTCTTTGAGGGAACTCTGGACACAAGCACAGAGACACACACGTCTCACTCTGTCCACACTGTCCACTCTGACCACACTCTGAAGCCTGATCGCCACGGAGATAGAGGACTTCCTAAAACGCTCATCAGACTCGTCTTCATCTTAGGACCGAGCCTCTTCAGAACTACAGGCCTGGAAATAGTCCTGGCCATGGCCCTGGCCATGGCCAGGGCCATGGCCAGGGCCATGACCATGGCCCTGGCCATGGCCATGGTCATGGTCCTGGTCCTGGTCATGGTCCTGGTCCTGGTCATGGTCATGGTCATGGTCCTGGTTTATTGGAGAACGGGGAAATGAGATGTAAAAACACAAATATATGTTAGAGATATTGAAGTGTCAAACTCTGATGTAGAGTTTAGAGTTAGAGTGAAACTTTCCTCTTCTCGTGAAACAGAAAAACATCAACAGACTTTATTGTTATTAGTGTGGAATGTGTGGAATGCGGTGAAAGAACAAAGGCGAGTTCCCAGTGGGTTTGCAGCTCCTTCACGTGAACCTCTTCCTCTAAACGGAGCCGCCTCGTGTTTGTGGCGTTCTCCAGTCGCACATGAAAAGAACGCCGCCGCCGCCACCGCTCTCCGTGACTCTGAGACGCTGAATGTCTCTCCCGCTTCAAACGTTTGTGGCGGAGCGATCGTGAACGCCTCCACCTCGTGTGAACGCCTCCACCTCGTGTGAACGCCTCCACCTCGTGTGAACGCCTCCACCTCGTGAAAACGGCGCTCTCGCTCTGTGGTTCTGCTGCGGCGAATCCCTCAGAAACAAACCTGGAGAGTTCCACATCACGAGAAGAAGCGATCGAGAGGTCAGAACCACCAAATGACCAAAGAGCTGGACTCTGGAGTTCTGATGAGACTTGAGCCAAAAAAAACACTACTTTTACTTTACTCAATGTAAAATAAGTTTATTAGTACATCGTTAATTCATAGGACGAAAGAACTGTTAATCATGAAGAACATGTAATTATCATTATTATTATTATAAACCCTTATTATTAGGCCCGAGCGCCACATGCGCTTGCCCACTTCCAAACCCTCACTAACACTCCTCCCTCATACACGCTCGTGCAGACTAATTAGTAGTAGGAAAATGGAACATTACTGTAGTAAACGGGCGAAGCCCGTGCAAAAGTGCGCACTAAACGATGACGACCGCGAAGCGTTTGCGCTAAGTAGCTCATGAACACGTTCCATCTCTTGCATGTTCCGTGCAGATAAACATGTAATGCAAAAATTGAACATTATTACTGTATCGAGGGCAAATAACACAAAGTGGGCGGAGCCCACTGAAAATTAACGATAGTACCCATCAGTGACCAGGGACCCACACCATGTATAGTTTATGATATTTGAAAAATGGGAAACATTGTTTTCGCATCGGGATATTATTCTTTCTTTCTTCTTCTCGGGACCAACCCCCCTATTTTTTACCCAGTGAACATTGACAAAAAGTCACAAAAATTTGCACACCTCTAAAAATCGTGCCTCTCTACATTCTGGCTAACTCTGGCTAACCCAGCGCCCCCAAATGTACCAAAAATGCATTGACAGATAGGAAATGACCCCAAAAAAATCTGAACATAGAATCATGAAATTTGGCGCAGAGGTAGATGGTGACAAGAGAAGTAAAATATAGTATGACCGCCCAACAAAATGTTGGCCATATCGGATTAAAATTTGCTAAGCATGACTCAGGAGTCTAGGACGTTGGCCAGAAAAAGCTGAAATTTGGTGAAAATGGTGTTGAGGAGTGGGACAAATGTCCAGATTACTTTTATACCTGTCACGGTCTCTGTGCGGCGAAGCCACAAACTGAAGCTCAGAAATTTCCCAAATTTTAAATTTGCTGCCGTTTGCGCAGATAAACTCAAATTTGAATCAGTTGTTATACTCTTTGCCCAAAACCTACTTGAACTGAAGGAAATTATTTTGGCGCAATAGCGCCCCCTATAGAGTGAAATTAAATTTTACATGGAGTGTAAATTAATTACTTTTTTGAATTTTTACAAAATTTGACACAAAATTCCATTTTGGCATCCCGATAAAAAAGGTCAATGAGATCTATGTCATATTTGTTACGGTGTAGCCGTAGCGATGGCAGAAACTTCCCATGTTATTCCAATGGGGAAATCGCCGGCTATATTTAGGCCCGAGCGCCACAAGCTGGCGAGAGGCCTATTAATCTCGTAAGGCCGTGCGAAGCACGGCTGCGAAAGTGCGCCCGTAGTGCGCACGAAATCGAGCGTGAAGCGCTCGCCCACTTCCAAACACTCACTAACGCACTCGTACACTCATGCACGCCCCGTGCATACTAATTAGTAGTAGGAAAATGGAACATTACCGCTGTAAACGGGTGAAGCCCGTGCAAAAGTGCGCACTAAACGAGCACTTTACATTGGGATGACGTGGTCGTCATCCCAATGTAAAGTGCTCATTTGCTCTAAGTAGCTCACGAATACGTTCCCCATCTCTTGCATGTTCCGTGCATATAAACATGTAATGCAAAAATTGAACATTATTACTGTATAGAGGGCCAAAAACACAAAGTGGGCGGAGCCCACTCAAAATTAACAAAAGTACCCGTCAGTGACCAGGCCTTAATCCTGACCATCATCAGCGAAGAAAAGTTTGTTTACTTGACAATATCTTGAAATCGGAAAACTTCAGGAAAAATACAAGTGGATATTGTTGTTCAATGATTCCTTACGGACAGACTGAGTACAAGGATGTACAGAATTAAAGCCGTTTCGTCCGTCATAAACAGCAAACAGGACATGCGTTTGTAAAAGTTGAGACTTTCTCACAAACTATTGGCAATTGCTTCTTGGGGCAAATTATTCAATGTAAATCAACGACATATTCATTTTGTTGAGAAAATAAGCTTTAAAATGATGTATAACTTGTATTGACCACGGAAATAAAAGTGATGATGTAAGAGAATATTTGAGATATAGAAAATGCACCGGCCTCAGGATGTGACAGGTTAAAGCCAACAACGGTTTTAGAATTTAGAATTAAAGTCTATATTTTTCCTCATATTTACATAAAATAAAAAGCAAATAAAACCCACTTCTGCAAGAATACAATATCTATGGAAACACGCCAAAGTCGGACCTAAACAGGATGAAACCCGGCCTGTGGTGAGTGCTTAAACCCGGCCTGTGGTGAGTGCTTAAACCCGGCCTGTGGTGAGTGCTTAAACCCGGCCTGTGGTGAGTGCTTAAACCCGGCCTGTGGTGAGTGCTTAAACCCGGCCTGTGGTGAGTGCTTAAACCCGGCCTGTGGTGAGTGCTTAAACCCGGCCTGTGGTGAGTGCTTAAACCCGGCCTGTGGTGAGTGCTTAAACCCGGCCTGTGGTGAGTGCTTAAACCCGGCCTGTGGTGAGTGCTTAAACCCGGCCTGTGGTGAGTGCTTAAACCCGGCCTGTGGTGAGTGCTTAAACCCGGCCTGTGGTGAGTGCTTAAACCCGGCCTGTGGTGAGTGCTTAAACCCGGCCTGTGGTGAGTGCTTAAACCCGGTCTGTGGTGAGTGCTTAAACCCGGCCTGTGGTGAGTGCTTAAACCCGGCCTGTGGCGAGTGCTTAAACCCGGCCTGTGGCGAGTGCTTAAACCCGGCCTGTGGTGAGTGCTTAAACCCGGTCTGTGGTGAGTGCTTAAACCCGGCCTGTGGTGAGTGCTTAAACCCGGCCTGTGGCGAGTGCTTAAACCCGGCCTGTGGTGAGTGCATCTCTCATCTTTGTCCTTGTCCTGTTTACTCACATTAATGCCAGAGTCATCCATCTCGACTGTCAGAAGCTTGTTAGTCCAACCTCTGCTCCTCTGCCACGTCTGATTCACCCCCTCCTCCTCTTCCTCCTCCTCTTCCTCCTCCTCTTCCTCCTCCTCACTCGCTACTTCCTCTCCTCCTTTTATTCTCTTTTCTCTCCCCATTCCTCCTCTCCCTCCTATAACTCGCTCAGCTCTCTCTCCATCTTTTCTCCCATTCTTTCCCTTCTCTCTTTCTTCACTTACTCCTCTCTCCCTTCCTCTCCTCTCTCTCCCTTCCTCTCCTCGCTCTCCCTTCCTCTCTTCTTTCTCCCTTCCTCTCCTCTCTCTCCCTTCCTCTCCTCTCTCTCCCTTCCTCTCCTCTCTCTCCCTTCCTCTTTTCTTTCTCCCTTTCTCTATAACTTTCCCTTCTCTTCCTTCTTTTCCCTTCTCATTACAGCCTCTCCTTCTGTTCTTCCTCTCCCTCTTCCTCTCTATCACTCTGCTTTACTCCCTCCCTCTCCTGTCCTTGTCTCATCTCCTTTCTTTCTTCCTCTTCTTCCCTCTTCCTCCTCCAGCGTGTCCTGGGTCTGCCCCGGGGCCTCTTCCCGGTGGGACATGCCCGAAACTCCTCCCGAGGGAGGAGCCCAGGAGGAGCAGCGGTTCTACTCCGAGCTCCCCCCGTGTGACTGAACTCCTCCCCCTATCTCTGAGGGAGCGCCCAGCCACCCTCATTTCGACCACTTGTATCCTCGATCATGACCATAGGTGAGGTCAGAACGTAGAGTGACCCATAAATCTAGAGCTTTGTCTTTGGACTCAGTCCAACTGTCAATCACACGCTCCATCAAGACCCGAGATACTTGACCTCCTCCACCTGGGGCAAGGACTCCCCACCCACCTGGAGAGGACAAGGACCCTCCACCCACCTGGAGAGGACAAGGACCCCCCACCCACCTGGAGAGGACAAGGACCCCCCACCCACCTGGAGAGGACAAGGACCCTCCACCCACCTGGAGAGGACAAGGACCCCCCACCCACCTGGAGAGGACAAGGACCCCCCACCCACCTGGAGAGGACAAGGACCCCCCACCCACCTGGAGAGGACAAGGACCCCCCACCCACCTGGAGAGGACAAGGACCCTCCACCCACCTGAAGAGGACAAGGACCCCCCACCCACCTGGAGAGGACAAGGACCCTCCACCCACCTGGAGAGGACAAGACACCTTTTTCCTGTTGAGAACCATGACCTCTGATTTGGAGCTGATTCTCATCCCAGACGCTTCACACTCGGCTCAAACCGTCCCAGTGCATGTTGTCCTCACCCATCTCTTCCACATACCTCCAACTTCCTTCTCCTCTTTCCTTCCTACCATCAGTCCCCTCTTTTTCGCTCTTCCTTCCTCTCTTATTTTTCCTTCTTTCTCCCCTTCTTCCCGTCTTTCCTTCCTCTTCCGTCTTCTCTTCGACCCCCTCATCCCATTCCATCCTCTTCCTCCCCTCTCTCCTCCCTCTCTCCTCCCCCTTCCTCTCCTCCCTCTCTCCTTCCTCTCTCCTCCCTCTCTCCTCACCCTCTCTCCTTCCTCTCTCCTCCCTCTCTCCTTCCTCTCTCCTCCCTCTCTCCTCACCCTCTCTCCTCCCTCTCTCCTTCCTCTCTCCTCCCTCTCTCCTCCCTCTCTCCTCACCCTCTCCTCCCTCTCTCCTCACCCTCTCTCCTCCCTCTCTCCTCACCCTCTCTCCTCCCTCTCTCCTCCCTCTCTCCTCACCCTCTCTCCTTCCTCTCTCCTCACCCTCTCTCCTCCCTCTCTCCTCACCCTCTCTCCTCACCCTCTCTCCTCCCTCTCTCCTTCCTCTCTCCTCCCTCTCTCCTTCCTCTCTCCTCCCTCTCTCCTCACCCTCTCTCCTCCCTCTCTCCTTCCTCTCTCCTCCCTCTCTCCTCACCCTCTCTCCTTCCTCTCTCCTCACCCTCTCTCCTTCCTCTCTCTCCTCCCTCTCTCCTTCCTCTCTCCTCCCTCTCTCCTCACCCTCTCTCCTCCCTCTCTCCTCACCCTCTCTCCTCACCCTCTCTCCTTCCTCTCTCCTCCCTCTCTCCTTCCTCTCTCCTCCCTCTCTCCTCACCCTCTCTCCTCCCTCTCTCCTCCCTCTCTCCTTCCTCTCTCCTCCCTCTCTCCTCACCCTCTCTTCTCCCTCTCTCCTCACCCTCTCTCCTTCCTCTCTCCTCCCTCTCTCCTTCCTCTCTCCTCACCCTCTCTCCTTCCTCTCTCCTCCCTCTCTCCTTCCTCTCTCCTCACCCTCTCTCCTTCCTCTCTCCTCCCTCTCTCCTTCCTCTCTCCTCACCCTCTCTCCTTCCTCTCTCCTCCCTCTCTCCTCACCCTCTCTCCTTCCTCTCTCCTCCCTCTCTCCTTCCTCTCTCCTCACCCTCTCTCCTTCCTCTCTCCTTCCTCTCTCCTCACCCTCTCTCCTTCCTCTCTCCTCCCTCTCTCCTCACCCTCTCTCCTTCCTCTCTCCTCCCTCTCTCCTTCCTCTCTCCTCACCCTCTCTCCTTCCTCTCTCCTCACCCTCTCTCCTTCCTCTCTCTCCTCCCTCTCTCCTTCCTCTCTCCTCCCTCTCTCCTCACCCTCTCTCCTCCCTCTCTCCTCACCCTCTCTCCTCACCCTCTCTCCTTCCTCTCTCCTCCCTCTCTCCTTCCTCTCTCCTCCCTCTCTCCTCACCCTCTCTCCTCCCTCTCTCCTCCCTCTCTCCTTCCTCTCTCCTCCCTCTCTCCTCACCCTCTCTTCTCCCTCTCTCCTCACCCTCTCTCCTTCCTCTCTCCTCCCTCTCTCCTTCCTCTCTCCTCACCCTCTCTCCTTCCTCTCTCCTCCCTCTCTCCTTCCTCTCTCCTCACCCTCTCTCCTTCCTCTCTCCTCCCTCTCTCCTTCCTCTCTCCTCACCCTCTCTCCTTCCTCTCTCCTCCCTCTCTCCTCACCCTCTCTCCTTCCTCTCTCCTCCCTCTCTCCTTCCTCTCTCCTCACCCTCTCTCCTTCCTCTCTCCTCCCTCTCTCCTCACCCTCTCTCCTTCCTCTCTCCTCCCTCTCTCCTTCCTCTCTCCTCACCCTCTCTCCTCCCTCTCTCCTCCCTCTCTCCTTCCTCTCTCCTCACCCTCTCTCCTTCCTCTCTCCTCACCCTCTCTCCTTCCTCTCTCTCCTCCCTCTCTCCTTCCTCTCTCCTCCCTCTCTCCTCACCCTCTCTCCTCCCTCTCTCCTCACCCTCTCTCCTCACCCTCTCTCCTTCCTCTCTCCTTCCTCTCTCCTCACCCTCTCTCCTTCCTCTCTCCTCCCTCTCTCCTCACCCTCTCTCCTTCCTCTCTCCTCCCTCTCTCCTTCCTCTCTCCTCCCTCTCTCCTTCCTCTCTCCTCCCTCTCTCCTCACCCTCTCTCCTTCCTCTCTCCTCACCCTCTCTCCTTCCTCTCTCTCCTCCCTCTCTCCTTCCTCTCTCCTCCCTCTCTCCTCACCCTCTCTCCTCCCTCTCTCCTCACCCTCTCTCCTCACCCTCTCTCCTTCCTCTCTCCTCCCTCTCTCCTTCCTCTCTCCTCCCTCTCTCCTCACCCTCTCTCCTCCCTCTCTCCTCCCTCTCTCCTCCCTCTCTCCTCACCCTCTCTTCTCCCTCTCTCCTCACCCTCTCTCCTTCCTCTCTCCTCCCTCTCTCCTTCCTCTCTCCTCACCCTCTCTCCTTCCTCTCTCCTCCCTCTCTCCTTCCTCTCTCCTCACCCTCTCTCCTTCCTCTCTCCTCCCTCTCTCCTTCCTCTCTCCTCACCCTCTCTCCTTCCTCTCTCCTCCCTCTCTCCTCACCCTCTCTCCTTCCTCTCTCCTCCCTCTCTCCTTCCTCTCTCCTCACCCTCTCTCCTTCCTCTCTCCTTCCTCTCTCCTCACCCTCTCTCCTTCCTCTCTCCTCCCTCTCTCCTCACCCTCTCTCCTTCCTCTCTCCTCCCTCTCTCCTTCCTCTCTCCTCACCCTCTCTCCTTCCTCTCTCCTCACCCTCTCTCCTTCCTCTCTCTCCTCCCTCTCTCCTTCCTCTCTCCTCCCTCTCTCCTCACCCTCTCTCCTCCCTCTCTCCTCACCCTCTCTCCTCACCCTCTCTCCTTCCTCTCTCCTCCCTCTCTCCTTCCTCTCTCCTCCCTCTCTCCTCACCCTCTCTCCTCCCTCTCTCCTCCCTCTCTCCTTCCTCTCTCCTCCCTCTCTCCTCACCCTCTCTTCTCCCTCTCTCCTCACCCTCTCTCCTTCCTCTCTCCTCCCTCTCTCCTCCCTCTCTCCTCACCCTCTCTCCTTCCTCTCTCCTCCCTCTCTCCTTCCTCTCTCCTCACCCTCTCTCCTTCCTCTCTCCTCCCTCTCTCCTTCCTCTCTCCTCACCCTCTCTCCTTCCTCTCTCCTCCCTCTCTCCTCACCCTCTCTCCTTCCTCTCTCCTCCCTCTCTCCTTCCTCTCTCCTCACCCTCTCTCCTTCCTCTCTCCTCCCTCTCTCCTCACCCTCTCTCCTTCCTCTCTCCTCACCCTCTCTCCTTCCTCTCTCCTCCCTCTCTCCTTCCTCTCTCCTCACCCTCTCTCCTCCCTCTCTCCTCCCTCTCTCCTTCCTCTCTCCTCACCCTCTCTCCTTCCTCTCTCTCCTTCCTCTCTCCTTCCTCTCTCCTCCCTCTCTCCTCACCCTCTCTCCTCCCTCTCTCCTCACCCTCTCTCCTCACCCTCTCTCCTTCCTCTCTCCTTCCTCTCTCCTCACCCTCTCTCCTCCCTCTCTCCTTCCTCTCTCCTCACCCTCTCTCCTTCCTCTCTCCTTCCTCTCTCCTCACCCTCTCTCCTTCCTCTCTCCTCCCTCTCTCCTCACCCTCTCTCCTTCCTCTCTCCTCCCTCTCTCCTTCCTCTCTCCTCCCTCTCTCCTTCCTCTCTTCCCTGTGTTAGTCCACTTTCCTCTTTTCATTTTCTGCCTGGATAGCGTCTTGATTCGTCTCTCCGTCGTCGTCCATCATTACGCGTCACATTTGAATATTTAAACTCTCCTCCTCCTCTTCTTCCTCTGTGTGTGTTTTCCTCTGTGTGTGTGTGTGTGTGTGTGTGTTTTCCTCCTCTGTGTGTGTGTGTGTGTGTTTTCCTCCTCTGTGTGTGTGTGTGTGTGTGTGTGTTTTCCTCCTGTGTGTGTGTGTGTGTGTGTTTTCCTCCTGTGTGTGTGTGTGTGTGTTTTCCTCCTCTGTGTGTGTGTGTGTTTTCCTCCTCTGTGTGTGTGTGTGTGTTTTCCTCCTGTGTGTGTGTGTGTGTCTGTGTTTTCCTCCTCTGTGTGTGTGTGTGTTTTCCTCCTCTGTGTGTGTGTGTTTTCCTCCTCTGTGTGTGTGTGTGTGTGTGTGTGTTTTCCTCCTGTGTGTGTGTGTGTGTGTGTTTTCCTCCTGTGTGTGTGTGTGTGTGTTTTCCTCCTCTGTGTGTGTGTGTGTGTTTTCCTCCTCTGTGTGTGTGTGTTTTCCTCCTCTGTGTGTGTGTGTGTGTTTTCCTCCTGTGTGTGTGTGTGTCTGTGTTTTCCTCCTCTGTGTGTGTGTGTGTTTTCCTCCTCTGTGTGTGTGTGTGTGTGTGTGTGTGTTTTCCTCCTCTGTGTGTGTGTCTGTGTTTTCCTCCTCTGTGTGTGTGTGTGTTTTCCTCCTCTGTGTGTGTGTGTGTGTTTTCCTCCTCTGTGTGTGTGTGTGTGTGTGTGTTTTCCTCCTCTGTGTGTGTGTGTGTGTTTTCCTCCTGTGTGTGTGTGTGTTTTCCTCCTGTGTGTGTGTGTGTGTGTTTTCCTCCTCTGTGTGTGTGTGTGTGTGTCTGTGTTTTCCTCCTCTGTGTGTGTGTGTGTGTGTCTGTGTTTTCCTCCTCTGTGTGTGTGTGTGTTTTCCTCCTCTGTGTGTGTGTGTGTGTGTGTGTGTGTGTGTGTTTTCGCTGTCATTGGTGGAAACAGTGGTCATCTCTCACTGTCAGCTCTCGTGTGTGATGGAGATGCCATCGCGCTCGTCCCTTTCACTTGAGCTAATGACCAATAGAAAGATGAAGAAGGCGACGCCGTGTTCACTGATGCTAAATATTGATTTTGAGAAACGGATTTGAAGGAAAAAAGGTGTTTGGGTTTGTTTATGCGAGAGAGAGAAAGTCATGTGATAAAAGGGTTAAACCAGGGCTAAACCAGGGTTAAACCAGGGCTAAACCAGGGCCAAACCAGGACTAAACCAGGACTAAACCAGGACTAAACCAGGGTTAAACCAGGGTTATACCAGGGCTAAACCAGGGCTAAACCAGGGCCAAACCAGGACTAAACCAGGACTAAACCAGGGTTAAACCAGGGTTAAACCAGGACTAAACCAGGACTAAACCAGGGCTAAACCAGGGCCAAACCAGGACTAAACCAGGACTAAACCAGGGTTAAACCAGGGTTAAACCAGGGCTAAACCAGGGCTAAACCAGGGCTAAACCAGGGTTAAACCAGGACTAAACCAGGGTTAAACCAGGGCCAAACCAGGACTAAACCAGGACTAAACCAGGGCTAAACCAGGGCTAAACCAGGGCTAAACCAGGACTAAACCAGGGTTAAACCAGGACTAAACCAGGACTAAACCAGGACTAAACCAGGTCTAAACCAGGGTTAAACCAGGACTAAACCAGGACTAAACCAGGGTTAAACCAGGACTAAACCAGGGCTAAACCAGGGCTAAACCAGGACTAAACCAGGACTAAACCAGGACTAAACCAGGGCTAAACCAGGTCTAAACCAGGTCTAAACCAGGACTAAACCAGGGTTAAACCAGGACTAAACCAGGACTAAACCAGGACTAAACCAGGGTTAAACCAGGACTAAACCAGGACTAAACCAGGGTTAAACCAGGACTAAACCAGGACTAAACCAGGGCTAAACCGGGAGTTTACAGTAAATTCAATGCTGTTTATTGAAGTCAAAAGTGGAGAAAAGAAAAGGCAGAGGATATTAAAATGTATAAGATGATTGTAATAAGTGCTGACGTGAGAGGAAGAGATTCAGCGAAAGTAAAGTATTCAGGCTCTGAGAAGAAGAAAGGGAGGGAGAGAGAAGGAGCAGAGAGAGAGAGAGAAGGAGCAGAGAGAGAGAGAAGGAGCAGAGAAAGAGAGAAGGAGCAGAGAGAGAGAGAAGGAGCAGAGAGCAATGGCTCCTCTGTTTTCTCTCTCTGTCTCTCTAAACTTCCATCAGTTTGTTTCGTCAGATTAAACGCAAAATACCCAGAAAGTTGTTTCTTCTGTTTGATCCTGATCCAGGACCTGGACGTGGATCAGGATCTGGACCTGGATCAGGATCTGGACCTGGATCAGGACCTGGACCTGGATCAGGATCTGGACCTGGATCAGGACCTGGATCAGGATCTGGACCAGGACCTGGATCAGGACCTGGATCAGGACCTGGATCAGGACCTGGACCTGGATCAGGACCTGGACCTGGACCTGGATCAGGATCTGGACCTGGATCAGGACCTGGATCAGGACCTGGATCGGGATCTGGACCAGGACCTGGATCAGGACCTGGATCAGGACCTGGATCAGGACCTGGACCTGGATCAGGACCTGGATCAGGACCTGGACCTGGACCTGGATCAGGATCTGGACCAGGACCTGGATCAGGACCTGGATCAGGATCTGGACCAGGACCTGGATCAGGACCTGGATCAGGACCTGGATCAGGACCTGGACCTGGACCTGGATCAGGACCTGGATCAGGACCTGGACCAGGACCTGGATCAGGACCTGGATCAGGATCTGGACCAGGACCTGGATCAGGACCTGGATCAGGACCTGGATCAGGACCTGGACCTGGATCAGGACCTGGATCTGGATCAGGACCTGGACACTTCTGGGCCGGTGCTTGAGCAGAACGCGAGTGTGAAAGTGAAAGTTGTGGTGTGTCTCGTCTGTGATCGAAGGGCACGCGCCTGTGAGGAGAATATTAACGCTCGTATTTATGTGGCATATTTAGCGCGATAAGGCTGAAAAATGGCAGCGCTCACCAAAAAAACCCTCACACAGAGAGAAACGCAGAGAAACGGGATAAACGCTCGACGAAAGCGAGAAGACGCGAGGAACGAGGCGAGAATCAACAATCGCACTTTAATTTGGTCTCCATTTTAATGAGGAAGTGTCAGCAGAAGGCACTGAGTCTGAACGCGGCTAATGCAGCGGCATCAAGATCACGCCGTTCTGTCAGAGCGGCAAATCAACTTTACACCGCGATAGAGACCGCGACACGGAGCCGTACGACTGACACGGAGCCGTACGACTGACACGGAGCCGTACGACTGAGACACGGAGCCGTACGACTGACACGGAGCCGTACGACTGACACGGAGCCGTACGACTGACACGGAGCCGTACGACTGACACGGAGCCGTACGACTGACACGGAGCCGTACAACTGAGACACGGAGCCGTACGACTGACACGGAGCCGTACGACTGACACGGAGCCGTACGACTGCGACACGGAGCCGTACGACTGACACGGAGCCGTACGACTGACACGGAGCCGTACGACTGAGACACGGAGCCGTACGACTGAGACGGAGCCGTACGACTGACACTGAGCCGTACGACTGACACGGAGCCGTACGACTGAGACACGGAGCCGTACGACTGAGACACGGAGCCGTACGACTGACACGGAGTCGTACGACTGCGACACGGAGCCGTACGACTGACACGGAGCCGTACGACTGACACGGAGCCGTACGACTGACACGGAGCCGTACGACTGAGACACGGAGCCGTACGACTGAGACACGGAGCCGTACGACTGACACGGAGCCGTACGACCGAGACACGGAGCCGTACGACTGACACGGAGCCGTACGACTGACACGGAGCCGTACGACTGACACGGAGCCGTACAACTGAGACACGGAGCCGTACGACTGACACGGAGCCGTACGACTGACACGGAGCCGTACAACTGAGACACGGAGCCGTACGACTGACACGGAGCCGTACGACTGACACGGAGCCGTACGACTGCGACACGGAGCCGTACGACTGACACGGAGCCGTACGACTGACACGGAGCCGTACGACTGAGACACGGAGCCGTACGACTGAGACGGAGCCGTACGACTGACACTGAGCCGTACGACTGACACGGAGCCGTACGACTGAGACACGGAGCCGTACGACTGAGACACGGAGCCGTACGACTGAGACACGGAGCCGTACGACTGACACGGAGTCGTACGACTGCGACACGGAGCCGTACGACTGACACGGAGCCGTACGACTGACACGGAGCCGTACGACTGACACGGAGCCGTACGACTGAGACACGGAGCCGTACGACTGAGACACGGAGCCGTACGACCGAGACACGGAGCCGTACGACTGACACGGAGCCGTACGACTGACACGGAGCCGTACGACTGACACGGAGCCGTACGACCGAGACACGGAGCCGTACGACTGACACGGAGCCGTACGACTGACACGGAGCCGTACGACTGAGACACGGAGCCGTACGACTGAGACACGGAGCCGTACGACTGAGACACGGAGCCGTACGACTGAGACACGGAGCCGTACGACTGACACGGAGCCGTACGACTGCGACACGGAGCCGTACGACTGACACGGAGTTGTACGACTGCGACACGGAGCCGTACGACTGCGACACGGAGCCGTACGACTACGACACGGAGCCGTACGACTGACACGGAGCCGTACGACTGAGACGGAGCCGTACGACTGACACGGAGCCGTACGACTGACACGGAGCCGTACGACTGCGACACGGAGCCGTACGACTGCGACACGGAGCCGTACGACTGACACGGAGCCGTACGACTGACACGGAGCCGTACAACTGAGACGGAGCCGTACAACTGAGACACGGAGCCGTACGACTGACACGGAGCCGTACGACTGACACGGAGCCGTACGACTGCGACACGGAGCCGTACGACTGCGACACGGAGCCGTACGACTGACACGGAGCCGTACGACTGACACGGAGCCGTACGACTGAGACACGGAGCCGTACGACTGAGACGGAGCCGTACGACTGACACTGAGCCGTACGACTGCGACACGGAGCCGTACGACTGCGACACGGAGCCGTACGACTGCGACACGGAGCCGTACGACTGACACGGAGCCGTACGACTGACACGGAGCCGTACAACTGAGACACGGAGCCGTACGACTGAGACGGAGCCGTACGACTGACACTGAGCCGTACGACTGCGACACGGAGCCGTACGACTGCGACACGGAGCCGTACGACTGCGACACGGAGCCGTACGACTGCGACACGGAGCCGTACGACTGACACGGAGCCGTACGACTGACACGGAGCCGTACAACTGAGACGGAGCCGTACGACTGCGACACGGAGCCGTACGACTGCGACACGGAGCCGTACGACTGACACGGAGCCGTACGACTGACACGGAGCCGTAAAACTGAGACACGGAGCCGTACGACTGACACGGAGCCGTACGACTGACACGGAGCCGTACGACTGACACGGAGCCGTACAACTGAGACACGGAGCCGTACGACTGACACGGAGCCGTACGACTGACACGGAGCCGTACAACTGAGACACGGAGCCGTACGACTGACACTGAGCCGTACGACTGACACGGAGCCGTACGACTGCGACACGGAGCCGTACGACTGACACGGAGCCGTACGACTGACACGGAGCCGTACGACTGAGACACGGAGCCGTACGACTGAGACGGAGCCGTACGACTGACACTGAGCCGTACGACTGACACGGAGCCGTACGACTGAGACACGGAGCCGTACGACTGAGACACGGAGCCGTACGACTGAGACACGGAGCCGTACGACTGACACGGAGTCGTACGACTGCGACACGGAGCCGTACGACTGACACGGAGCCGTACGACTGACACGGAGCCGTACGACTGACACGGAGCCGTACGACTGAGACACGGAGCCGTACGACTGAGACACGGAGCCGTACGACTGACACGGAGCCGTACGACCGAGACACGGAGCCGTACGACTGACACGGAGCCGTACGACTGACACGGAGCCGTACGACTGACACGGAGCCGTACGACCGAGACACGGAGCCGTACGACTGACACGGAGCCGTACGACTGACACGGAGCCGTACGACTGAGACACGGAGCCGTACGACTGAGACACGGGGCCGTACGACTGAGACACGGAGCCGTACGACTGAGACACGGAGCCGTACGACTGACACGGAGCCGTACGACTGCGACACGGAGCCGTACGACTGACACGGAGTCGTACGACTGCGACACGGAGCCGTACGACTGCGACACGGAGCCGTACGACTGCGACACGGAGCCGTACGACTGACACGGAGCCGTACGACTGAGACGGAGCCGTACGACTGACACGGAGCCGTACGACTGACACGGAGCCGTACGACTGCGACACGGAGCCGTACGACTGCGACACGGAGCCGTACGACTGACACGGAGCCGTACGACTGACACGGAGCCGTACAACTGAGACGGAGCCGTACAACTGAGACACGGAGCCGTACGACTGACACGGAGCCGTACGACTGACACGGAGCCGTACGACTGCGACACGGAGCCGTACGACTGCGACACGGAGCCGTACGACTGACACGGAGCCGTACGACTGACACGGAGCCGTACGACTGAGACACGGAGCCGTACGACTGAGACGGAGCCGTACGACTGACACTGAGCCGTACGACTGCGACACGGAGCCGTACGACTGCGACACGGAGCCGTACGACTGCGACACGGAGCCGTACGACTGACACGGAGCCGTACGACTGACACGGAGCCGTACAACTGAGACACGGAGCCGTACGACTGAGACGGAGCCGTACGACTGACACTGAGCCGTACGACTGCGACACGGAGCCGTACGACTGCGACACGGAGCCGTACGACTGCGACACGGAGCCGTACGACTGACACGGAGCCGTACGACTGACACGGAGCCGTACAACTGACACGGAGCCGTACGACTGACACGGAGCCGTACGACTGCGACACGGAGCCGTACGACTGACACGGAGCCGTACGACTGACACGGAGCCGTACGACTGAGACACGGAGCCGTACGACTGACTTTTGTACTTTTTCCTGGTCCAGAAGGAGAGTCTAAGGACAGAGGACTCTGGGACATTGTCCCTCGCCACCACAGACATTGTTGATTCGGCCTCAGAGGCGACTGTTGTTGTGATTTTGGGCCTTACAAAAATAAATTGAATTGAAAATGTTAAAGAGGCGACACAGTCTCTTCATTTAAGACCAGGATGTTCCTCTTTAAATGACTTATGTTCAGAGCAGTTATAACAGAAATATAAAGCTACAGTTTCAGCTCCGCTGCCCTAGCAGCAACTCAAGTATGAGCTCTGTCCTCTGAGAAACACTTATTCTATCAAACTATATTTACTATTTAATTCAACTTGTGTTTGTTTATTGTCTTTTCTTTTTCTCTTTCACATTTTCTCTAATAGAAACATTAGACCTTCAAAAAGTCTCTAACATCTCTAATAGAAACATTAGACCTTCATAAAGTCTCTAACATCTCTAATAGAAACATTAGACCTTCATAAAGTCTCTAACATCTCTAATAGAAACATTAGACCTTCATAGAGTCTCTAACATCTCTAATAGAAACATTAGACCTTCATAGAGTCTCTAACATCTCTAATAGAAACATTAGACCTTCATAAAGTCTCTAACATCTCTAATAGAAACATTAGACCTTCATAAAGTCTCTAACATCTCTAATAGAAACATTAGACCTTCATAGAGTCTCTAACATCTCTAATAGAAACATTAGACCTTCATAGAGTCTCTAACATCTCTAATAGAAACATTAGACCTTCATAAAGTCTCTAACATCTCTAATAGAAACATTAGACCTTCATAGAGTCTCTAACATCTCTAATAGAAACATTAGACCTTCATAGAGTCTCTAACATCTCTAATATAAACATTAGACCTTCATAGATCTCTAATAGAAACATTAGACCTTCATAGAGTCTCTAACATCTCTAATATAAACATTAGACCTTCATAAAGTCTCTAACATCTCTAATAGAAACATTAGACCTTCATAAAGTCTCTAACATCTCTAATAGAAACATTAGACCTTCATAGAGTCTCTAACATCTCTAATAGAAACATTAGACCTTCATAGAGTCTCTAACATCTCTAATAGAAACATTAGACCTTCATAGAGTCTCTAACATCTCTAATAGAAACATTAGACCTTCATAAAGTCTCTAACATCTCTAATAGAAACATTAGACCTTCATAGAGTCTCTAACATCTCTAATAGAAACATTAGACCTTCATAGAGTCTCTAACATCTCTAATATAAACATTAGACCTTCATAGATCTCTAATAGAAACATTAGACCTTCATAGAGTCTCTAACATCTCTAATAGAAACATTAGACCTTCATAAAGTCTCTAACATCTCTAATATAAACATTAGACCTTCATAGAGTCTCTAACATCTCTAATAGAAACATTAGACCTTCATAGAGTCTCTAACATCTCTAATAGAAACATTAGACCTTCATAAAGTCTCTAACATCTCTAATAGAAACATTAGACCTTCATAAAGTCTCTAACATCTCTAATAGAAACATTAGACCTTCATAAAGTCTCTAACATCTCTAATAGAAACATTAGACCTTCATAAAGTCTCTAACATCTCTAATAGAAACATTAGACCTTCATAGAGTCTCTAACATCTCTAATAGAAACATTAGACCTTCATAAAGTCTCTAACATCTCTAATAGAAACATTAGACCTTCATAGAGTCTCTAACATCTCTAATAGAAACATTAGACCTTCATAAAGTCTCTAACATCTCTAATAGAAACATTAGACCTTCATAGAGTCTCTAACATCTCTAATAGAAACATTAGACCTTCATAGAGTCTCTAACATCTCTAATAGAAACATTAGACCTTCATAGAGTCTCTAACATCTCTAATAGAAACATTAGACCTTCATAGAGTCTCTAACATCTCTAATAGAAACATTAGACCTTCATAAAGTCTCTAACATCTCTAATAGAAACATTAGACCTTCATAGAGTCTCTAACATCTCTAATAGAAACATTAGACCTTCATAGAGTCTCTAACATCTCTAAGTTGTGGATCTGAAGCAGAACTTTGTCCTGAAGAGTCTCGTCTGGACCTGAAGCCAAAACCCAAAGGGAGAAAAACAAAAGCGC
>NW_027316089.1:50000-52500 GCF_026437365.1 Eucyclogobius newberryi
TAGACCTGGTTTCGACCTGGTTTAGTCCTGGTTTAGACCTGGTTTAGTCCTGGTTTAGTCCTGGTTTATACATTGGTTTAGTCCTGGTCTAGACCTGGTTTAGTCCTGGTTTAGTCCTGCTTTATACCTGGTTTAGTCCTGGTCTAGACCTGGTTTAGTCCTGGTTTAGTCCTGCTTTATACCTGGTTTAGTCCTGGTCTAGACCTGGTTTCGACCTGGTTTCGACCTGGTTTAGTCCTGGTTTAGACCTGGTTTAGTCCTGGTTTAGTCCTGGTTTATACATTGGTTTAGTCCTGGTTTAGACCTGGTTTAGACCTGGTTTAGTCCTGGTTTAGTCCTGGTTTAGTCCTGGTTTAGTCCTGGTTTAGTCCTGCTTTATACCTGGTTTATACCTGGTTTAGTCCTGGTCTAGACCTGGTTTAGTCCTGGTTTAGTCCTGGTTTAGTCCTGGTTTAGTCCTGGTTTCGACCTGGTTTAGTCCTGGTTTAGTCCTGCTTTATACCTGGTTTAGTCCTGGTCTAGACCTGGTTTCGACCTGGTTTAGTCCTGGTTTAGACCTGGTTTAGTCCTGGTTTAGTCCTGGTTTATACATTGGTTTAGTCCTGGTCTAGACCTGGTTTAGTCCTGGTTTAGTCCTGCTTTATACCTGGTTTAGTCCTGGTCTAGACCTGGTTTAGTCCTGGTTTAGTCCTGCTTTATACCTGGTTTAGTCCTGGTCTAGACCTGGTTTCGACCTGGTTTAGTCCTGGTTTAGACCTGGTTTAGTCCTGGTTTAGTCCTGGTTTATACATTGGTTTAGTCCTGGTTTAGACCTGGTTTAGACCTGGTTTAGTCCTGGTTTAGTCCTGGTTTAGTCCTGGTTTAGTCCTGGTTTAGTCCTGCTTTATACCTGGTTTATACCTGGTTTAGTCCTGGTCTAGACCTGGTTTAGTCCTGGTTTAGTCCTGGTTTAGTCCTGGTTTAGTCCTGGTTTAGTCCTGCTTTATACCTGGTTTAGTCCTGGTCTAGACCTGGTTTCGACCTGGTTTAGTCCTGGTTTCGACCTGGTTTAGTCCTGGTTTAGTCCTGCTTTATACCTGGTTTAGTCCTGGTCTAGACCTGGTTTCGACCTGGTTTAGTCCTGGTTTAGACCTGGTTTAGTCCTGGTTTAGTCCTGGTTTATACATTGGTTTAGTCCTGGTCTAGACCTGGTTTAGTCCTGGTTTAGTCCTGCTTTATACCTGGTTTAGTCCTGGTCTAGACCTGGTTTAGTCCTGGTTTAGTCCTGCTTTATACCTGGTTTAGTCCTGGTCTAGACCTGGTTTCGACCTGGTTTAGTCCTGGTTTAGACCTGGTTTAGTCCTGGTTTAGTCCTGGTTTATACATTGGTTTAGTCCTGGTTTAGACCTGGTTTAGACCTGGTTTAGTCCTGGTTTAGTCCTGGTTTAGACCTGGTTTAGTCCTGGTTTATACATTGGTTTAGTCCTGGTTTAGACCTGGTTCATACCTGGTTTAGTCCTGGTCTAGACCTGGTTTAGTCCTGGTTTAGTCCTGGTTTAGTCCTGGTTTAGTCCTGGTTTAGTCCTGGTTTCGACCTGGTTTAGTCCTGGTTTAGTCCTGCTTTATACCTGGTTTAGTCCTGGTCTAGACCTGGTTTAGACCTGGTTTAGTCCTGGTCTAGACCTGGTTTCGACCTGGTTTAGTCCTGGTTTAGACCTGGTTTAGTCCTGGTTTAGTCCTGGTTTATACATTGGTTTAGTCCTGGTTTAGACCTGGTTTAGACCTGGTTTAGTCCTGGTTTAGTCCTGGTTTAGTCCTGGTTTAGTCCTGGTTTAGTCCTGGTTTAGTCCTGCTTTATACCTGGTTTATACCTGGTTTAGTCCTGGTCTAGACCTGGTTTAGTCCTGGTTTAGTCCTGGTTTAGTCCTGGTTTAGTCCTGGTTTAGTCCTGGTTTAGTCCTGCTTTATACCTGGTTTATACCTGGTTTAGTCCTGGTCTAGACCTGGTTTAGTCCTGGTTTAGTCCTGGTTTAGTCCTGGTTTAGTCCTGGTTTAGTCCTGGTTTCGACCTGGTTTAGTCCTGGTTTAGTCCTGCTTTATACCTGGTTTAGTCCTGGTCTAGACCTGGTTTCGACCTGGTTTAGTCCTGGTTTAGACCTGGTTTAGTCCTGGTTTAGTCCTGGTTTATACATTGGTTTAGTCCTGGTCTAGACCTGGTTTAGTCCTGGTTTAGTCCTGCTTTATACCTGGTTTAGTCCTGGTCTAGACCTGGTTTAGTCCTGGTTTAGTCCTGCTTTATACCTGGTTTAGTCCTGGTCTAGACCTGGTTTCGACCTGGTTTAGTCCTGGCTTAGACCTGGTTTAGTCCTGGTTTAGTCCTGGTTTATACATTGGTTTAGTCCTGGTTTAGACCTGGTTTAGACCTGGTTTAGTCCTGGTTTAGTCCTGGTTTAGTCCTGGTTTAGTCCTGGTTTAGTCCTGGTTTAGTCCTGCTTTATACCTGGTTTATACCTGGTTTAGT
>NW_027316090.1:0-85000 GCF_026437365.1 Eucyclogobius newberryi
GCCTCCTGCTGGTGCCGGAGTCAGGCCTCCTGCTGGTGCCAGAGTCAGGACTCCTGCTGGTGCCAGAGTCAGGACTCCTGCTGGTGCTAGAGTCAGGACTCCTGCTGGTGCCAGAGTCAGGACTCCTGCTGGTGCCAGAGTCAGGACTCCTGCTGGTGCCAGAGTCAGGACTCCTGGTGGTGCCAGAGTCAGGACTCCTGCTGGTGCTAGAGTCAGGACTCCTGGTGGTGCCAGAGTCAGGACTCCTGCTGGTGCCAGAGTAAGGACTCCTGCTGGTGCTAGAGTCAGGCCTCCTGCTGGTGCCAGAGTCAGGACTCCTGCTGGTGCCAGAGTCAGGCCTCCTGCTGGTGCTAGAGTCAGGACTCCTGCTGGTGCCAGAGTCAGGACTCCTGCTGGTGCCAGAGTCATGCTTCCTGCTGGTGCCAGAGTCAGGACTCCTGCTGGTGCCAGAGTCAGGACTCCTGCTGGTGCCAGAGTCAGGCCTCCTGCTGGTGCCAGAGTCAGGACTCCTGCTGGTGCTAGAGTCAGGACTCCTGCTGGTGCCAGAGTCAGGACTCCTGCTGGTGCCAGAGTCAGGACTCCTGCTGGTGCCAGAGTCAGGACTCCTGCTGGTGCCAGAGTCAGGACTCCTGCTGGTGCCAGAGTAAGGACTCCTGCTGGTGCTAGAGTCAGGCCTCCTGCTGGTGCCAGAGTCAGGACTCCTGCTGGTGCCAGAGTCAGGCCTCCTGCTGGTGCTAGAGTCAGGACTCCTGCTGGTGCCAGAGTCAGGACTCCTGCTGGTGCCAGAGTCATGCCTCCTGCTGGTGCTAGAGTCAGGACTCCTGCTGGTGCTAGAGTCAGGCCTCCTGCTGGTGCCAGAGTCAGGACTCCTGCTGGTGCCAGAGTCAGGATTCCTGCTGGTGCCAGAGTCAGGATTCCTGCTGGTGCCAGAGTCAGGACTCCTGCTGGTGCCAGAGTCAGGACTCCTGCTGGTGCCAGAGTCAGGACTCCTGCTGGTGCCAGAGTAAGGACTCCTGCTGGTGCTAGAGTCAGGCCTCCTGCTGGTGCCAGAGTCAGGACTCCTGCTGGTGCCAGAGTCAGGCCTCCTGCTGGTGCTAGAGTCAGGACTCCTGCTGGTGCCAGAGTCAGGACTCCTGCTGGTGCCAGAGTCATGCCTCCTGCTGGTGCTAGAGTCAGGACTCCTGCTGGTGCTAGAGTCAGGCCTCCTGCTGGTGCCAGAGTCAGGACTCCTGCTGGTGCCAGAGTCATGCTTCCTGCTGGTGCCAGAGTCAGGACTCCTGCTGGTGCCAGAGTCAGGACTCCTGCTGGTGCCAGAGTCAGGACTCCTGCTGGTGCCAGAGTCAGGACTCCTGCTGGTGCCAGAGTCAGGACTCCTGCTGGTGCCAGAGTCAGGACTCCTGCTGGTGCTAGAGTCAGGACTCCTGCTGGTGCCAGAGTCAGGACTCCTGCTGGTGCCAGAGTAAGGACTCCTGCTGGTGCTAGAGTCAGGCCTCCTGCTGGTGCCAGAGTCAGGACTCCTGCTGGTGCCAGAGTCAGGCCTCCTGCTGGTGCTAGAGTCAGGACTCCTGCTGGTGCCAGAGTCAGGACTCCTGCTGGTGCCAGAGTCATGCCTCCTGCTGGTGCTAGAGTCAGGACTCCTGCTGGTGCTAGAGTCAGGCCTCCTGCTGGTGCCAGAGTCAGGACTCCTGCTGGTGCCAGAGTCAGGACTCCTGCTGGTGCTAGAGTCAGGCCTCCTGCTGGTGCCAGAGTCAGGACTCCTGCTGGTGCCAGAGTCAGGACTCCTGCTGGTGCCAGAGTCAGGATTCCTGCTGGTGCCAGAGTCATGCCTCCTGCTGGTGCTAGAGTCAGGCCTCCTGCTGGTGCCAGAGTAAGGACTCCTGCTGGTGCTAGAGTCAGGCCTCCTGCTGGTGCCAGAGTCAGGACTCCTGCTGGTGCCAGAGTCAGGCCTCCTGCTGGTGCTAGAGTCAGGACTCCTGCTGGTGCCAGAGTCAGGACTCCTGCTGGTGCCAGAGTCATGCCTCCTGCTGGTGCTAGAGTCAGGACTCCTGCTGGTGCTAGAGTCAGGCCTCCTGCTGGTGCCAGAGTCAGGCCTGAACATGGACGTTTGCTCTGCAGGTCTTATGTGAGCAGAAGCAGAAGCTGGAGGAGGCGCAGTCGGAGCTGGAGGCGTCTCAGAAAGAGTCTCGTTCTCTCAGCACGGAGCTCTTCAAACTGAGGAACGCGTACGAGGAGTCCCTGGACCAGCTGGAGACCATGAAGCGCGAGAACAAGAACCTTCAGGAGGAGGTGTCCGAGCTGACCGAGCGTCTGGGCGAAGGCGGACGCAGCGCTCACGAGCTGGACAAACTGCGGCGTGTCCTTCAGCAGGAGAAGCAGGAGCTGCAGACGGCTCTGGAGGAGGCGGAGGCCACGCTGGAGCACGAGGAGAGCAAGACCCTGCGCCTCCTGCTGGAGTCGGGACAGACCCGCGCTGAGCTGGAGAAGAAGCTGTCTGAGAAGGAGCAGGAGATGGACCAGGCCAAACGCAACCAGCAGAGGGCGCTGGAGTCTCTGCAGAGCGCGCTGGAGAACGAGACGCGCAGCCGCAACGAAGCGCTGCGGCTCAAGAAGAAGATGGAGGCCGACATGAACGAGATGGAGGTGCAGCTGAACAAGGCCACTCGCAGCGCGGCGGAGGCGCAGCGGCAGCAGAAGGTCCTGCAGGGGGCGCTCAGCGACACGCAGCTGCTCCTGGACGAGGCGCGCCACGAGGCAGAAGCTCAGCTGGAGAACGCGGCTCTGAGCGAGAGGAGGAACGCTCTGCTCCAGGCCGAGCTGGAGGAGCTCAGAGCCGCTCTGGAACAAACCGAGCGCTGCAGGAAAGTGGCCGAGCAGGAACTGAGCGACGCGGCGGAGCGAGCGCTGCTCCTGCACTCGCAGAACACCTCCCTCATCCACCAGAAGAAGAAGGCGGAGGCCGACCTGAGCGCGCTGCAGACGGAGCTGGAGGACGCCGTGCAGGAGAACAGGAACGCCGAGGACAAAGCGCGGAAAGCCATCACGGACGCGGCCATGATGGCGGAGGAGCTGAAGAAGGAGCAGGACACCAGCACTCACCTGGAGAGGATGAAGAGGAACATGGACACCAGCATCAGAGACCTGCAGCTGCGCCTGGACGAGGCCGAGCACAGCGCCTCCAAAGGAGGACGCAAGCAACTGCAGCGGCTGGAGGCGCGGCTACGAGAGCTGGAGGCGGAGCTAGAGGCCGAGCAGAAGAGAGGGGCGGAGTCTGTAAAGGGAATCAGGAAGTACGAGCGACGAATCAAAGAGCTGAGCTTTCAGAGCGAAGAAGAGCGAAAGAACTCAGCCAGACTTCAGGTGAGTCTGTGTTCTGAACCGGTTCAGACCTGGTTCAGACCTGGTTTAGACCTGGTTTAGACCTGGTTTAGTCCTGGTTTAGTCCTGGTTTAGACCTGGTTTAGTCCTGGTTTAGACCTGGTTTAGACCTGGTTTAGTCCTGGTTTAGACCTGGTTTAGTCCTGGTTTAGACCTGGTTTAGTCCTGGTTTAGACCTGGTTTAGACCTGGTTTAGTCCTGGTTTAGACCTGGTTTAGACCTGGTTTAGACCTGGTTTAGTCCTGGTTTAGACCTGGTTTAGTCCTGGTTTAGTCCTGGTTTAGACCTGCTTTAGTCCTGGTTTAGACCTGGTTTAGACCTGCTTTAGTCCTGGTTTAGTCCTGGTTTAGACCTGGTTTAGACCTGCTTTAGTCCTGGTTTAGTCCTGGTTTAGACCTGGTTTAGACCTGCTTTAGTCCTGGTTTGGTCCTGGTTTAGACCTGGTTTAGACCTGCTTTAGTCCTGGTTTGGTTCTCCTCAGGACCTGGTGGAAAAGCTGCAGCTGAAGTTGAAGTCGTACAAACGTTCTCTTGAAGAGGCCGAGGTCGAGGTCAACGCCAACACAGCCAAACAGCGCCACCTGCAGCACGAGCTGGAACAAGCGGAAGAACGAGCCGAGAACGCTGAGAGCCAAGTCAACAAGCTGAGGGCCAAGAGCCGGGAGCGGGGCCCGGAGCAGGACTAGAGCAGGACAGGGCCACGACCAGGTGAGAAACCAGACTAGACCAGGTCTAAACCAGGTCTAAACCAGGTCTAAACCAGGACTAGACCAGGTCTAAACCAGGTCTAAACCAGGACTAAACCAGGACTAAACCAGGTCTAAACCAGGTCTAAACCAGGACTAAACCAGGACTAAACCAGGTCTAAAGCAGGACTAAAGCAGGACTAAACCAGGACTAAAGCAGGTCTAAACCAGGTCTAAACCAGGACTAAACCAGGACTAAACCAGGTCTAAACCAGGTCTAAACCAGGACTAAACCAGGACTAAACCAGGTCTAAAGCAGGACTAAAGCAGGACTAAACCAGGACTAAAGCAGGTCTAAACCAGGTCTAAACCAGGACTAAACCAGGACTAAACCAGGTCTAAAGCAGGACTAAACCAGGACTAAACCAGGACTAAACCAGGACTAAACCAGGTCTAAAGCAGGTCTAAAGCAGGACTAAACCAGGACTAAACCAGGTCTAAACCAGGTCTAAACCAGGACTAAACCAGCTCTAAACCAGGACTAAACCAGGACTAAACCAGGACTAAACCAGGACTAAACCAAGACTAAACCAGGTCTAAACCAGGACTAAACCAGGACTAAACCAGGACTAAAGCAGGACTAAACCAGGACTAAACCAGGACTAAACCAGGTCTAAACCAGGTCTAAACCAGGACTAAACCAGGTCTAAAGCAGGTCTAAACCAGGACTAAACCAGGACTAAAGCAGGACTAAAGCAGGACTAAACCAGGACTAAAGCAGGTCTAAACCAGGACTAAACCAGGACTAAACCAGGACTAAACCAGGACTAAACCAGGTCTAAAGCAGGTCTAAAGCAGGACTAAACCAGGACTAAACCAGGTCTAAACCAGGTCTAAACCAGGACTAAACCAGCTCTAAACCAGGACTAAACCAGGACTAAACCAGGTCTAAACCAGGTCTAAACCAGGTCTAAACCAAGACTAAACCAGGTCTAAACCAGGTCTAAACCAGGACTAAACCAGGACTAAACCAATACTAAACCAGGACTAAACCAGGACTAAACCAGGTCTAAACCAGGACTAAACCAGGACTAAAGCAGGTCTAAAGCAGGTCTAAAGCAGGACTAAACCAGGACTAAACCAGGTCTAAACCAGGTCTAAACCAGGACTAAACCAGCTCTAAACCAGGACTAAACCAGGACTAAACCAGGACTAAACCAGGACTAAACCAAGACCAAACCAGGTCTAAACCAGGTCTAAACCAGGTCTAAACCAAGACTAAACCAGGTCTAAACCAGGTCTAAACCAGGACTAAACCAGGACTAAACCAAGACTAAACCAGGTCTAAAGCAGGTCTAAAGCAGGACTAAACCAGGACTAAACCAAGACTAAACCAGGACTAAACCAGGACTAAACCAAGACTAAACCAAGACTAAACCAGGTCTAAACCAGGTCTAAACCAGGACTAAACCAGGTCTAAACCAGGACTAAACCAAGACTAAACCAGGACTAAACCAGGTCTAAACCAGGACTAAACCAGGACTAAACCAAGACTAAACCAAGACTAAACCAGGACTAAACCAGGACTAAACCAGGTCTAAACCAGGACTAAACCAAGACTAAACCAGGACTAAACCAGGTCTAAACCAGGACTAAACCAGGACTAAACCAAGACTAAACCAAGACTAAACCAGGACTAAACCAGGACTAAACCAGGACTAAACCAGGACTAAACCAGGACTAAACCAGGTCTAAACCAGGACTAAACCAGGTCTAAACCAGGACTAAACCAGGACTAAACCAGGACTAAACCAGGACTAAACCAGGACTAAACCAGGTCTAAACCAGGACTAAACCAGGTCTAAACCAGGACTAAACCAGGACTAAACCAGGACTAAACCAGGTCTAAACCAGGACTAAACCAGGTCTAAACCAGGACTAAACCAGGACTAAACCAGGACTAAACCAGGACTAAACCAGGTCTAAACCAGGTCTAAACCAGGACTAAACCAGGACTAACAGTTCTTCTCTGTTCCAGACCTTGAGTCTTCTGTGTGCAGTTCCACGCGTGTCCACCAGGAGGAAAATACAGACTTTAAACCTTTCACCGTTTCATTTTATAGCATTTATTACGTTTGACACAAAAACACTGAAATAAAACCACTGCAAACTGAAACGTCTCATGTTCCTGACTCAAAGCTTCTGATTGGTGCATGTGCTTGGCTGAGGAGCCAGTGGGCGGAGCTTCCATCTGTGGGATACTGTCACCTCTAAGTCACAATCCCCTGGACGTAAACGTTCTGTAGCACCCAGGAACTTCAAGTGGTCCAACAGGGCCCAACAGGGGCCAACAGGGGGCAACAGGGGCCAACAGGGGGCAACAGGGGCCAACAGGGGCCAACAGGGGGCCAACAGGGGCCAACAGGGGCCAACAGGGGGCAACAGGGGGCCAACAGGGGCCAACAGGGGGCAAACAGGGGGCCAACGGGGGCCAACAGGGGCCAACAGGGAGCCAACAGGGGGCAACAGGGGCCAACAGGGGGCCAACAGGGGGCAACAGGGGGCAACAGGGGCCAACAGGGGCCAACAGGGGCCAACAGGGGGCCAACAGGGGCCAACAGGGGGCAAACAGGGGGCCAACGGGGGCCAACAGGGGCCAACAGGGAGCCAACAAGGGGCAACAGGGGCCAACAGGGGGCCAACAGGGGGCAACAGGGGGCAACAGGGGCCAACAGGGGGCAACAGGGGCCAACAGGGGGCAAACAGGGGCCAACAGGGGCCAACAGGGGGCAACAGGGGGCAACAAGGGGCCAACAGGGGCCAACAGGGGCCAACAGGGGGCAACAGGGGGCCAACAGGGGGCAAACAGGGGGCCAACGGGGGCCAACAGGGGCCAACAGGGAGCCAACAGGGGCCAACAGGGGGCAAACAGGGGGCCAACGGGGGCCAACAGGGGCCAACAGGGGGCAAACAGGGGGCCAACGGGGGCCAACAGGGGCCAACAGGGAGCCAACAGGGGCCAACAGGGGGCAACAGGGGCCAACAGGGGGCAACAGGGGCCAACAGGGGGCCAACAGGGGGCAACAGGGGCCAACAGGGGGCAACAGGGGGCCAACATTGGCCAACAGGGGCCAACAGGGGGCAACAAGGGGCCAACAGGGGCCAACAGGGGGCAACAGGGGGCCAACATTGGCCAACAGGGGCCAACAGGGGTTAAACAGGGGGCCAACGGGGGCCAACAGGGGCCAACAGGGAGCCAACAGGGGCCAACAGGGGGCAACAGGGGCATACAGGGGGCAACAGGGGCCAACAGGGGGCCAACAGGGGGCAACAGGGGGCAACAGGGGCCAACAGGGGGCAACAGGGGGCCAACAGGGGGCCAACAGGGGGCCAACAGGGGCCAACAGGGGCCAACAGGGGGCAACAGGGGGCCAACAGGGGCCAACAGGGGCCAACAGGGGCCAACAGGGGGCAACAGGGGGCAACAGGGGGCCAACATTGGCCAACAGGGGCCAACAGGGGGCAACAGGGGGCCAACATTGGCCAACAGGGGCCAACAGGGGGCAACAGGGGGCAAACAGGGGGCCAACGGGGGCCAACAGGGGCCAACAGGGGCCAACAGGGGGCAAACAGGGGGCCAACGAGGGCCAACAGGGGGCAAACAGGGGGCCAACGGGGGCCAACAGGGGCCAACAGGGAGCCAACAGGGGCCAACAGGGGGCAAACAGGGGGCCAACGGGGGCCAACAGGGGCCAACAGGGGGCAAACAGGGGGCCAACAGGGGGCAACAGGGGGCAACAGGGGGCCAACAGGGGCCAACAGGGGCCAACAGGGGCCAACAGGGGGCAACAGGGGGCAACAGGGGGCCAACATTGGCCAACAGGGGCCAACAGGGGCCAACAGGGGGCGACAGGGGGCCAACATTGGCCAACAGGGGCCAACAGGGGGCAACAGGGGGCAAACAGGGGGCCAACGGGGGCCAACAGGGGCCAACAGGGGCCAACAGGGGGCAAACAGGGGGCCAACGAGGTTCAACAGGGGCCAACAGGGAGCCAACAGGGGCCAACAGGGGGCAACAGGGGCCAACAGGGGGCAACAGGGGCCAACAGGGGGCCAACAGGGGCCAACAGGGGGCAACAGGGGGCAACAGGGGGCCAACAGGGGCCAACAGGGGGCAAACAGGGGGCCAACGGGGGCCAACAGGGGCCAACAGGGAGCCAACAGGGGGCAACAGGGGCCAACAGGGGGCCAACAGGGGGCAACAGGGGGCAACAGGGGCCAACAGGGGGCAACAGGGGCCAACAGGGGGCCAACAGGGGCCAACAGGGGCCAACAGGGGGCGACAGGGGGCCAACATTGGCCAACAGGGGCCAACAGGGGGCAACAGGGGGCAAACAGGGGGCCAACGGGGGCCAACAGGGGCCAACAGGGGCCAACAGGGGCCAACAGGGAGCCAACAGGGGCCAACAGGGGGCAACAGGGGCCAACAGGGGGCAACAGGGGCCAAGAGGGGGCCAACAGGGGGCAACAGGGGGCAACAGGGGCCAACAGGGGGCAACAGGGGGCCAACAGGGGGCCAACAGGGGGCCAACAGGGGCCAACAGGGGGCAACAGGGGGCAACAGGGGGCCAACAGGGGCCAACAGGGGGCAAACAGGGGGCCAACGGGGGCCAACAGGGGCCAACAGGGAGCCAACAGGGGGCAACAGGGGCCAACAGGGGGCCAACAGGGGGCAACAGGGGGCAACAGGGGCCAACAGGGGGCAACAGGGGCCAACAGGGGGCCAACAGGGGCCAACAGGGGCCAACAGGGGGCAACAGGGGGCAACAGGGGGCAACAAGGGGCCAACAGGGGCCAACAGGGGCCAACAGGGGGCAACAGGGGGCCAACAGGGGGCAAACAGGGGGCCAACGGGGGCCAACAGGGGCCAACAGGGAGCCAACAGGGGCCAACAGGGGGCAAACAGGGGGCCAACGGGGGCCAACAGGGGCCAACAGGGGGCAAACAGGGGGCCAACGGGGGCCAACAGGGGCCAACAGGGAGCCAACAGGGGCCAACAGGGGGCAACAGGGGCCAACAGGGGCCAACAGGGGGCAACAGGGGCCAACAGGGGGCCAACAGGGGGCAACAGGGGCCAACAGGGGGCAACAGGGGGCCAACATTGGCCAACAGGGGCCAACAGGGGGCAACAAGGGGCCAACAGGGGCCAACAGGGGGCAACAGGGGGCCAACATTGGCCAACAGGGGCCAACAGGGGGCAAACAGGGGGCCAACGGGGGCCAACAGGGGCCAACAGGGAGCCAACAGGGGCCAACAGGGGGCAACAGGGGCATACAGGGGGCAACAGGGGCCAACAGGGGGCCAACAGGGGGCAACAGGGGGCAACAGGGGGCAACAGGGGGCCAACAGGGGGCCAACAGGGGGCCAACAGGGGCCAACAGGGGGCAACAGGGGGCAACAGGGGGCCAACAGGGGCCAACAGGGGCCAACAGGGGGCCAACAGGGGGCAACAGGGGGCAACAGGGGGCCAACATTAGCCAACAGGGGCCAACAGGGGGCAACAAGGGGCCAACAGGGGCCAACAGGGGCCAACAGGGGGCAACAGGGGGCCAACATTGGCCAACAGGGGCCAACAGGGGGCAACAGGGGGCAAACAGGGGGCCAACAGGGGGCCAACAGGGGGCCAACAGGGGGCCAACAGGGGCCAACAGGGGGCAACAGGGGGCAACAGGGGGCCAACAGGGGCCAACAGGGGCCAACAGGGGGCCAACAGGGGGCAACAGGGGGCAACAGGGGGCCAACATTAGCCAACAGGGGCCAACAGGGGGCAACAAGGGGCCAACAGGGGCCAACAGGGGCCAACAGGGGGCAACAGGGGGCCAACATTGGCCAACAGGGGCCAACAGGGGGCAACAGGGGGCAAACAGGGGGCCAACGGGGGCCAACAGGGGCCAACAGGGGCCAACAGGGGGCAAACAGGGGGCCAACGAGGGCCAACAGGGGCCAACAGGGAGCCAACAGGGGCCAACAGGGGGCAACAGGGGCCAACAGGGGGCAACAGGGGCCAACAGGGGGCCAACAGGGGACAACAGGGGGCAACAGGGGCCAACAGGGGCCAACAGGGGGCAACAGGGGGCCAACAGGGGGCCAACAGGGGGCCAACAGGGGGCCAACAGGGGCCAACAGGGGCCAACAGGGGGCAACAGGGGGCAACAGGGGGCCAACAGGGGCCAACAGGGGGCAAACAGGGGGCCAACGGGGGCCAACAGGGGCCAACAGGGAGCCAACAGGGGGCAACAGGGGCCAACAGTGTTGACCCAATGTTTTGGTCACTCTGGGTCAAGTCTGAGCAGCTCCTGCTCCTGTCGGTGTAATACCTCATCCAACCAGTAGGATTCCACTGTAGAAAAAGATTCAGTTGGGACGCTGGGACATGTGTCTAAGGACACGGGACGCTGGGACATGTGTCTAAGGACACGGGACGCTGGGACATATGTCTAAGGACACGGGACGCTGGGACATTTGTCTAAGGACACGGGACGCTGGGACATGTGTCTAAGGACACGGGACGCTGGGACATTTGTCTAAGGACACGGGACGCTGGGACATGTGTCTAAGGACACGGGACGCTGGGACATGTGTCTAAGGGACATGTGTCTAAGGACACGGGAAGCTGGGACATGTGTCTAAGGACACGGGACGCTGGGACATGTGTTTAAGGACACGGGACGCTGGGACATTTGTCTAAGGACACGGGACGCTGGGACATGTGTCTAAGGACACGGGACGCTGGGACATGTGTCTAAGGACACGGGACGCTGGGACATGTCACTGTGGAGGAAACTGCAGTTGTGATTTTGGTTGTTACAAAAATAAACTAGAGTTTTGAATGTTCTGGACACCATTGTCCCTCTGGAGGCTAAAATGGTTAAAAATGAAGACGTCTCTCAAATATTTGTGGAACATTCAGAACAAAATATATCACTTCATTTTCCTCAGATTGACAGACTTTAGGGCGTCGTTTGTCGAGTCTGCAACATTTCTCACGTGTTATTTTTATTTTCCTTGTAAGCCTCTGTTTGTTTAGACACAAACAGACAATGCGTTTGTCTGATTGGTTAATCCACCTGTCAATCACTCCCTTTGGAAATTGGAGCGACTGGATTGGATTTGAACAGAATGTGGGAGGGGCCTGCTGCTCAGCCAAAGAGACTAGAGGACTGGGTGGGCATCACCGGCCCCGCCCTACAATGATTAAGGTCCTATCTGGAAGACAGGAAGTACAAAAAAAAAACATGTCCGAAATGCCCTCTCAGCCTGTGGTTACCCCGCTTGGGCTCTCAACAGAGTGAAGAGAACCAAGAAGCAGGACAAAAGGGAAACTGAACAGAGAAGGAAGGGTGTTTCTATCCCTTATGTCTCTGGCCTGTCGGAAAAACTGCAGAGAATTTTTAGACAACACGAAGTCCCTGTTTATTTTAAACCAGGAAACACTTTAAGACAAAAACTGGTTCACCCTAAGGACAAGTTGCCGACTCAAAAACAGAGCAATGTAGTTTATTTGATCCAATGCAGTGAAGAAAGCTGTAAAGAACGGTACATAGGTGAGACAAAACAGCCTCTACACAAGAGGCTTTATCAGCACAGAAGAAATACTAGTTCAGGACCTCAGAGTGCCGTGCATCTCCATCTTGAAGCCTCTAATCACTCGTTTGAAGACGGTGAGGTGAAGGTTTTAAGCAGGAGAAAAGATGGTTTGAAAGAGGAGTCAAGGAAGCTATTTTTGTTAAAAAAGAAAGACCTTCTTTAAACAGAAATGGAGGGCTAAGGTTTAATCTTCCTGTTATTTATAATGGGATACTGAACCCCTGGAAAGGTAGAGGACCAGGACCAGGACATTTAGATGCTAATCAGGTACTCAGGGTGGTTGAGCCAGGGTCTCACAAAGACAAAGAGGATTCTAATAGCCCATTAAGATTCTGAATAGGCTCGGTAGATACAAGGGGGAGTTTCTGTTGAAACAAACAACTCTTTCTACTTCAGGAAGGCTCCTCCCAATGGGCGGGTCTTACCACAGAACAGTATTAATATCGGAGTTCTCGACCTAAATTCTGTTATTGACAATGACTCTTGGATGAGAGTCGAAACGTCTATTTTTTCAAACTGAGTCCAGATGAAACAACTGAAGCTTTTTCTACTATGGAACACGCCTGGACCAATGAGGGATTACACCCACAAGACAGGAAGTACTTTGTGTCTCAGACCACATGTCCTTGTGGGGTGCCCCAAGGGTCAGTCCTGGGACCCCTTCTGTTCAACCTCTACATGCTGCAGTTAGGTCATGGAGCGGCCTCCTGCTGGTGCCAGAGTCAGGACTAAACATGGACCGGCCTCCTGCTGGTGCCAGAGTCAGGACTAAACATGGACCGGCCTCCTGCTGGTGCCAGAGGGCCTCCTGCTGGTGCCAGAGTCAGGCCTCCTGAGTGAGTGAAGTGAAAGTAAAGTGCAATTAAAGTGCGAGCAAAGTGAGAGTAACACTTTATATGGAGTTGTGACCGGTAAGGGGGCGGGGCCACATCTGGGACTGAGGGGGCGGGGCCACATCTGGGACTCATTTGGATCAGAATGAACAGAACCGGGTCTGAACTTAAGAGGAACTAACATGAGGCTCGTGTGGACTCTGGTCCTGGTCCTGGTCCTGGTCCTGGACTTTGTCTCTGGAGAAGATCTTCCTGACGTCTGCTCGTCCATGACAGTCCGTGAGTTTAATCTAGACTTTTAAAATGTCAACAACAAAAGTATCAGTATCATTTATTAGTACGTTTTTCTTCTGATCGTTTAGACCTGGTTTAGTCCTGGTTTAGTCCTGGTTTAGGCCTGGTTTAGACCTGGTTTAGTCCTGGTTTATACCTGGTTTAGTCCTGGTTTAGACCTGGTTTAGACCTGGTTTAGACCTGGTTTAGAGCTGGTTTAGACCTGGTTTAGTCCCGGTTTAGTCCCGGTTTAGAGCTGGTTTAGACCTGGTTTAGTCCTGGTTTAGACCTGGTTTAGTCCTGTTTTTGACCTGGTTTATACCTGGTTTGGACCAGGTTTAGACCTGGTTTAGACCTGGTTTGGTCCTGGTTTAGTCCTGGTTTAGTCCTGGTTTAGACCTGGTTTAGTCCTGGTTTAGACCTGGTTTAGACCTGGTTTAGTCCTGGTTTAGTCCTGGTTTAGACCTGGTTTAGTCCTGGTTTAGACCTGGTTTGGTCCTGGTTTAGTCCTGGTTTAGACCTGGTTTAGACCTGGTTTAGAGCTGGTTTAGACCTGGTTTAGTCCCGGTTTAGTCCCGGTTTAGAGCTGGTTTAGACCTGGTTTAGTCCTGGTTTATACCTGGTTTAGTCCTGTTTTTGACCTGGTTTATACCTGGTTTGGACCAGGTTTAGACCTGGTTTAGACCTGGTTTAGTCCTGGTTTAGACCTGGTTTATTCCTGGTTTAGTCCTGGTTTAGACCTGGTTTAGTCCTGGTTTAGACCTGGTTTGGTCCTGGTTTAGTCTTGGTTTAGACCTGGTTTAGTCCTGGTTTATACCTGGTTTAGTCCCGGTTTAGTCCTGGTTTAGTCCTGGTTTAGACCTGGTTTAGTCCTGGTTTAGTCCTGGTTTAGTCCTGGTTTGGACCTGGTTTAGTCCTGGTTTAGTCCTGGTTTAGTCCTGGTTTAGACCTGGTTTAGTCCTGGTTTAGTCCTGGTTTAGTCCTGGTTTAGACCTGGTTTAGTCCTGGTTTATACCTGGTTTAGTCCTGGTTTAGACCTGGTTTAGACCTGGTTTAGAGCTGGTTTAGACCTGGTTTAGTCCCGGTTTAGTCCCGGTTTAGAGCTGGTTTAAACCTGGTTTAGTCCTGGTTTAGACCTGGTTTAGTCCTGTTTTTGACCTGGTTTATACCTGGTTTGGACCAGGTTTAGACCTGGTTTAGACCTGGTTTGGTCCTGGTTTAGTCCTGGTTTAGTCCTGGTTTAGACCTGGTTTAGTCCTGGTTTAGACCTGGTTTAGACCTGGTTTAGTCCTGGTTTAGTCCTGGTTTAGACCTGGTTTAGTCCTGGTTTAGACCTGGTTTGGTCCTGGTTTAGTCCTGGTTTAGTCCTGGTTTAGACCTGGTTTAGACCTGGTTTAGAGCTGGTTTAGACCTGGTTTAGTCCCGGTTTAGTCCCGGTTTAGACCTGGTTTAGTCCTGGTTTAGTCCTGGTTTAGTCCTGGTTTAGACCTGGTTTAGACCTGGTTTAGAGCTGGTTTAGACCTGGTTTAGTCCCGGTTTAGTCCCGGTTTAGAGCTGGTTTAGACCTGGTTTAGTCCTGGTTTAGACCTGGTTTAGTCCTGTTTTTGACCTGGTTTATACCTGGTTTGGACCAGGTTTAGACCTGGTTTAGACCTGGTTTAGTCCTGGTTTAGACCTGGTTTATTCCTGGTTTAGTCCTGGTTTAGACCTGGTTTAGTCCCGGTTTAGTCCTGGTTTAGTCCTGGTTTAGACCTGGTTTAGTCCTGGTTTAGTCCTGGTTTAGTCCTGGTTTGGACCTGGTTTAGTCCTGGTTTAGTCCTGGTTTAGTCCTGGTTTAGACCTGGTTTATACCTGGTTTAGACCTGGTTTATACCTGGTTTAGTTCTGGTTTAGACCTGGTTTAGTCCTGGTTTAGTCCTGGTTTAGTCCTGGTTTAATCCTGGTTTAGACCTGGTTTAGACCTGGTTTAGTCCTGGCTTATTCCTGGTTTAGTCCTGGTTTATTCCTGGTTTATACCCGGTTTAGTCCTGGTTTAGTCCTGGTTTAGACCTGGTTTAGTCCTGGTTTAGTCCTGGTTTAGTCCTGGTTTAGACCTGGTTTAGTCCTGGTTTAGACCTGGTTTATTCCTGGTTTGGACCTGGTTTAGTCCTGGTTTAGACCTGGTTTAGTCCTGGTTTAGACCTGGTTTGGTCCTGGTTTAGTCCTGGTTTAGACCTGGTTTATACCTGGTTTAGACCTGGTTTATACCTGGTTTAGTCCTGGTTTAGACCTGGTTTAGACCTGGTTTAGTCCTGGTTTAGACCTGGTTTAGACCTGGTTTATACCTGGTTTAGTCCTGGTTTAGACCTGGTTTAGACCTGGTTTAGTCCTGGTTTAGACCTGGTTTAGTCCTGGTTTAGACCTGGTTTAGTCCTGGTTTAGACCTGGTTTAGTCCTGGTTTAGTCCTGTTTTAGACCTGGTTTAGTCCTGGTTTAGTCCTGGTTTGGACCTGGTTTGGTCCTGGTTTAGTCCTGGTTTAGTCCTGGTTTAGTCCTGGTTTGGACCTGGTTTAGTCCTGGTTTAGTCCTGGTTTAGTCCTGGTTTAGTCCTGGTTTAGACCTGGTTTAGTCCTGGTTTAGACCTGGTTTAGTCCTGGTTTAGACCTGGTTTAGTCCTGGTTTAGACCTGGTTTAGTTTTTGGAGTCACAGGAAACGTCTGTTTATCTTTGAACGGAAAAGAGTCATGAAACTATCGTCTAAAACGGGTCTAAATGACGTCTCGTTGTAAATAGTTTGGACATAAAACACAAAGATCTTTAGAGTCACAAATAGAGTTTCCTGGTGAAAAATGAGGCACAAACTGATGTTTGTTGTCTCAGATTAGTTTCTTTACTGCTCAAAAGTTCTGAAGCTGAAAGTTGCAAACGTCGAGACACAAGAGCCTGAAGTCGGGCAAATGCTCAGATTTGTGACTTTTTGGCATATTTAGACTATTACAAGATAAACTAAAACAGATGTAAATCTCAAACTCGTCAGTATGTACACGTTGCATCATTAATGTAACTTTATGACTTTAGACATGAATCAAACTGAAAAGTGACACAAAATCCCATTTTCAAAAACAGCTTTTAAAAAATTTGAACAGTTTTTTGTCATATTTTACATGAACTTTCTCAAAAAATGAATCTTTTTCTCTGGATTTAACATCAGTTTAAAACGGATAAAAGTTCAATGTCAGAAACATTCAGTACATTATCTTTGATATTAGTCCAAACTTAAACATCTTCAGCACTTTGATACTTATAATGTTTGGTAAAGAATTTAGATCATCATCAAAACCAAAACTACAATTTTGTATCAATTTAAAGACATGTTTTACATCAGAGTTAAACCTTTTAAACAGTTCAAACATTTCAGAATCATCCGAGTCCTCGACATCGGAAGCTTCCTCTTCCTCTTCCTCATCCTCTTCCTCATCCTCTTCCTCATCCTCTTCCTCATCCTCATCCTCATCATCTTCCTCATCATCTTCCTCATCATCTTCCTCTTCATCTTCCTCATCCTCTTCCTCATCCTCTTCCTCATCCTCTTCCTCATCATCTTCCTCATCCTCTTCCTCATCATCTTCCTCATCATCTTCCTCATCATCTTCCTCATCCTCTTCCTCTTCCTCTTGAGCGTTCACACAGGAGCGTCGATCCGTTCATGACATCTCACCAGGAGCTTTTACCTCCTTTACACATTCCAGCTTTGCACCCACTGAGTACAGACTCTAGCACAGACTGTGGTCCTGGGTGCAGGCTGTTATGAGCCATAACCTACGGGATCAGGCGGGTCTATGCGAGCGCCAATGAAGACGATCTTAGAGCTTTCTTTGAGTTGGGAAACTCTTTTGATTGACAAGGTGTTTTCCATCATGGAACGTTTTGTGTGTGGACTGTGTGGACGATGTTGATGTTCTTCATCTGAGCCGGACCTTCCACCAACAAAAGAACACGGGACATTCCAGGAGCCGTTCATAACGTTCCATGATGGAAAACACCTTGTCAATCAAAAGAGTTTCCCAACTCAAAGAAAGCTCTAAGATCGTCTTCATTGGCGCTCGCAGTCGTCAGTCCTTATCTTTCCTTTGTCATCGAAGACACTTATTCGTTCATCAATAATCGTCCTGTTCAATAAAAATAAAATGGATTAAGTTTGTATTACATTTCCACATTAGGTCATGTCAGAAGAATCACACACTTTATACAATTGTGTGGATCTGTCCAAACTCCTGCATGAGCGACACAGAGATCGACTCAGATCCATATTTTATGCCTAAATCACCGACTCAGATTTCTCCAAAACCCACTGGTCACATGGGTCACATGGGTCACAATTTGAACAAAGTGTCTACACCTGAATGAAACTGATGTTATTCTACAGCGTGCGCAGAACAGATATATATATATAAATATATATATATTAAAAAGTCTATGTCCATCGCGCTCTTATTTCCAGGTTTCTCAGTATCGGATAGAACTTCTCAGTTGCTGCATTAAATGCCTCATAAACCTTCAGGAGTTTTGAGCCTTTTTGAACCGTGTTTCCTCATAAATCGAAGCAGACGAACTGTGGGACAAGCACTGAGGACGGACAACAGGGCCTGGAGGAGCCTGGGGGAGTGTGGAGGAGCGTGGAGGAGCCTGGGGGAGTGTGGAGGAGCGTGGAGGAGCGTGGGGGAGCGTGGAGGAGCGTGGGGGAGCGTGGGGGAGCGTGGGGGAGCGTGGAGGAGCGTGGAGGAGCGTGGGGGAGCGTGGAGGAGCGTGGAGGAGCGTGGAGGAGCCTGGGGGAGCGTGGAGGAGCGTGGAGGAGCCTGGGGGAGCGTGGAGGAGCGTGGGGGAGCCTGGGGGAGCGTGGAGGAGCGTGGGGGAGCGTGGGGGAGCGTGGAGGAGCGTGGGGGAGCGTGGAGGAGAGCGTGGGGGAGCGTGGAGGAGAGCGTGGAGGAGCGTGGGGGAGCGTGGGGGGAGTGTGGAGGAGCGTGGGGGGAGCCTGGGGGAGTGTGGAGGAGCGTGGGGGGGCGTGGGGGGGGTGTGGGGGAGTGTGGGGGGAGCCTGGGGGAGTGTGGAGGAGCGTGGGGGGGCGTGGGGGGGGTGTGGGGGAGTGTGGGGGGAGCCTGGGGGAGCCTGGAGGAGCGTGGGGGGAGCGTTGGGGGCGGTCGTGTGAATGATCTTTATAAATGCGGAGGAGCTGGGACTGATCATGTGACGTACCAGAGAAAACGTCTGATTAAACGACTTTAACGTGAGACAAAGGAAATCGATCCTCGTCTCATTTTGTCCATCGCAGGAACAGAACGTTTATATATATTTATATATATTTATATATTTATACTTTGTCATTGAAGTGATTCATTGTGACAAACACCCACAGAATTATAGTTTCTCACATTCAATATAAAACCACCTTGTTTATATAATATATATATGTATTATATAATAGAATATGTGGGTGTAATCCCTCATTGGTCCAGGCGTGTTCCATAGTAGAAAAAGCTTCAGTTGTTTCATCTGGACTCAGTTTGAAAAAATAGACGTTTCGACTTCATCCAAGAGTCATTGTCAATAACAGAATTTAGGTCGAGAACTCGGATATTAATACTGTTCTGTGGTAAGACCCGCCCATTGGGAGGAGCCTTCCTGAAGTAGAAAGAGTTGTTTGTTTCAACAGAAACTCCCCCCTTGTATCTACCGAGCCTATTCAGAATCTTAATGGGCTATTAGAATCCTCTTTGTCTTTGTGAGACCCTGGCTCAACCACCCTGAGTACCTGATTAGCATCTAAATGTCCTGGTCCTGGTCCTCTACCTTTCCAGGGGTTCAGTATCCCATTATAAATAACAGGAAGATTAAACCTTAGCCCTCCATTTCTGTTTAAAGAAGGTCTTTCTTTTTTAACAAAAATAGCTTCCTTGACTCCTCTTTCAAACCATCTTTTCTCCTGCTTAAAACCTTCACCTCACCGTCTTCAAACGAGTGATTAGAGGCTTCAAGATGGAGATGCACGGCGCTCTGAGGTCCTGAACTTGTATTTCTTCTGTGCTGATAAAGCCTCTTGTGTAGAGGCAAGAGGGAAGAGAGACAAAAGGGAAACTGAACAGAGAAGGAAGGGTGTTTCTATCCCTTATGTGTCTGGCCTGTCGGAAAAACTGCAGAGAATTTTTAGACAACACGAAGTCCCTGTTTATTTTAAACCAGGAAACACTTTAAGACAAAAACTGGTTCATCCTAAGGACAAGTTGCCGACTCAAAAACAGAGCAATGTAGTTTATTTGATCCAATGCAGTGAAGAAAGCTGTAAAGAACGGTACATAGGTGAGACTAAACAGCCTCTACACAAGAGGCTTTATCAGCACAGAAGAAATACAAGTTCAGGTCCACAGAGTGCCGTGCATCTCCATCTTGAAGCCTCTAATCACTCGTTTGAAGACGGTGAGGTGAAGGTTTTAAGCAGGAGAAAAGATGGTTTGAAAGAGGAGTCAAGGAAGCTATTTTTGTTAAAAAAGAAAGACCTTCTTTAAACAGAAATGGAGGGCTAAGGTTTAATCTTCCTGTTATTTATAATGGGTTACTGAACCCCTGGAAAGGTAGAGGACCAGGACCAGGACATTTAGATGCTAATCAGGTCCTCAGGGTGGTTGAGCCAGGGTCTCACAAAGACAAAGAGGATTCTAATAGCCCATTAAGATTCTGAATAGGCTCGGTAGATACAAGGGGGGAGTTTCTGTTGAAACAAACAACTCTTTCTACTTCAGGAAGGCTCCTCCCAATGGGCGGGTCTTACCACAGAACAGTATTAATATCCGAGTTCTCGACCTAAATTCTGTTATTGACAATGACTCTTGGATGAGAGTCGAAACGTCTATTTTTTCTAACTGAGTCCAGATGAAACAACTGAAGCTTTTTCTACTATAATATAATATATATATATATATTATATTATATATATATAATATAATATATATATTATATTATATATATAATATATATATATATATATATATTATATTATATATATATATAATATAATATATATATTATATATTATATTATATATATATATAACTAATATATTATATATTATATATAATATATATATATATAATATATATATTATATATATATATATATATATATATATATATATATATAATATATATTATATTATATATATAATATAATATATATATATATATATATATATATATATATAATATATATATTATATATATATATATTATATTATATATATAATATAATATATATTATATATATATATATATATATATATATAATATATATTATATAATATAATATATAATATATATATTATATTATATATATTTAATATAATATATATATATATATATATATAATATATATATTATATTATATATATATATAATATAATATATATATATATAATATATATATTATATTATATATATATAATATAATATATATATATATATATATATATATATATATTATATTTCCAAGACAAAGGTGTTGTTTGTATTCTCTGTAGCAAGACTTAAGACTTAAGACTTAAGACTTAAGACTTAAGACTTACGACTTACAACTTATGACTTAAGATATAGGGCGGGCGTGGCTCTCTCTGCCTCGGGGTGGGCGTGGCTCTCTCTGCCTCAGGGCGGGCGTGGCTCTCTCTGCCTCAGGGCGGGCGTGGCTCTCACATGTGTCTTCTCTCTCCAGGTCTTCGCTCGTTCCGGATCGTCTCGTCGCCCTGTAACTTCACGACGCTGCGTGAGGAGCAGCGGCGCTCGGTGCGGGCGTGGCCCCTGGTGCTGGCGCTGCCCCTGCTCCAGGTGCTGGTGCTGGTGCTGGCGCTGCCCTCCAACGCTCTGGCTCTGTGGATCTTGTTGTTTCGGTCCAAACGTCTCCCGTCGACGGCGTTGCTCGTGAACCTGACGGTGTGCGACCTGCTGCTGCTGCTGGCGCTGCCGTTTCGTGCCGTTTATCACTTTTCGGGGAACGACTGGCGCCTGGGCGAGCCACTGTGCCGCCTGGTGGTGGCGCTGTTCTACGGGAACATGTACGGCTCGGTGCTGTGCCTGGCGTTCATCGCGGCCGACCGCTACGTGGCGCTGGTTCACCCGTTCGGAGCCAAAGCGTTCCGCTCGCGCCGCACGTCTCTGCTCATGGTGGCGCTGGTGTGGGCGGCGGTTGCCGGGGCGATGCTGCCGTTGCTCCTGACGAGACAAACGTTCGACCTGGACGAGCCGAAGATCACCACGTGTCACGACGCGCTGCCACAGAGCAGCCTGGACGCGCTCTTCCGCCCGTACTTCCTGTGCTTGTTCTGCCTGTGCTTCGCTGTCCCCCTGCTTGTGGTGCTGTTCTGTCACGCCGCCGTTCTGCGCACGCTGCTGCGCCAGCGCCAACGCTACGCTCGCGCCGTCAGAGCCACGGCGCTCGTGCTGAGCGTGTTCACCATGTGTTTTGTCCCGAGTAACGTCCTGTTGCTGCTGTCGCTGTGGGACGAGGGCGAGGGGGCGGAGCCTGACCGACACGCCCCCTACATGCTGAGCCTGGCTCTGAGTGCCTTCAACACAGTCCTCGACCCGTTCATCTATTATTACGTGTCCAGCGACTTCCGGGACAAGGCCCTGAGCGCCCTCTGCTGCCGGAGCGAGGGCGCTGCAGCCTCAGGACAGAGGACGAGCTGCGAGCGCCCAGCGTCGTCAGGGCAACCGGAAACAACCAAGAGAACCAGCTCAACAGGACTCGACTCGACTGAGCCGACCAATCAGAGCACAGAGGTGTGACCTGAGGGCGGGCTCATGGGGTGATAGGGGAGGAGCCAGAATCCTGTGTGAGTGTGTGTGTGTGTGTGTGTGTGTGTGTGTGTGTGTGTGTGTGTGTGTGTGTGTGTGTGTGTGTGTGTGTGTGAGTGTGTGTGTGTAAGTGTGTGAGTGTGTGTATCGTGATTCTGTATCATACATACATTATATATATAATGTATATATATATATATATATATATATATATACATTATATATTTATGTATACATTTTATATATATATATATATATATAAATATATAATGTATATATATATATATATGTATATATATATATATATATATATATATATATATATATATATATATATATATATAATGTATATGTATATAATGTATGTATACATATATATATATATTGTCTATATATAATGTGTATATATATATAATGTATGTATATATATGTATATATTTAATGTATATTTATATACATTATATATATAAAGTGTAATTCTGGTCTGAAGCTTCATCTCGTGGTTTTATTAAACTGTTTCTTACATAAAATAAACTGTTGCTCTGAGTTATATTTGCTTAATGTTTTCAGATGTTTCTCAAAGAAGAACGTCTATGAACCTATGACCTCATGAACCTATGACCTCATGAACCTGTGACCTCATGAACCTATGACCTCATGAACCTATGACCTCATGAACCTATGACCTCATGAACCTGTGACCTCACGAACCTATGACCTCACGAACCTATGACCTCATGAACCTATGACCTCATGAACCTATGACCTCATGAACCTATGACCTCATGAACCTGTGACCTCATGAACCTGTGACCTCACGAACCTATGACCTCACGAACCTATGAGCTCACGAACCTATGACCTCACGAACCTATGACCTCATGAACCTATGACCTCATGAACCTATGACCTCATAAACCTATGACCTCATGAACCTATGACCTCATGAACCTATGACCTCATGAACCTATGACCTCATGAACCTATGACCTCATGAACCTGTGACCTCACGAACCTATGACCTCATAAACCTATGACCTCATGAACCTATGACCTCATGAACCTATGACCTCATGAACCTATGACCTCATAAACCTATGACCTCATGAACCTATGACCTCATGAACCTATGATCTCATGAACCTATGACCTCACGAACCTATGACCTCACGAACCTATGACCTCATGAACCTATGACCTCATGAACCTGTGACCTCATGAACCTGTGACCTCATGAACCTGTGACCTCACGAACCTATGACCTCACGAACCTATGACCTCATAAACCTATGACCTCATGAACCTATGACCTCATGAACCTATGACCTCATGAACCTATGACCTCATGAACCTATGACCTCATAAACCTATGACCTCATGAACCTATGACCTCATGAACCTATGACCTCATAAACCTATGACCTCATGAACCTATGACCTCACGAACCTATGACCTCACGAACCTATGACCTCACGAACCTATGACCTCACGAACCTATGACCTCAAGAACCTATGACCTCATGAACCTATGACCTCACGAACCTATGACCTCACGAACCTATGACCTCATGAACCTATGACCTCATGAACCTATGACCTCACGAACCTATGACCTCACGAACCTATGACCTCATGAACCTATGACCTCATGAACCTATGACCTCATAAACCTATGACCTCATGAACCTATGACCTCATGAACCTATGACCTCATGAACCTATGACCTCATAAACCTATGACCTCATGAACCTATGACCTCATGAACCTATGACCTCATGAACCTGTGACCTCATGAACCTGTGACCTCATGAACCTGTGACCTCACGAACCTATGACCTCATGAACCTATGACCTCATGAACCTATGACCTCATGAACCTATGACCTCATGAACCTATGACCTCATGAACCTATGACCTCACGAACCTATGACCTCACGAACCTATGACCTCATGAACCTATGACCTCATGAACCTATGACCTCATGAACCTATGACCTCATAAACCTATGACCTCATGAACCTATGACCTCATGAACCTATGACCTCATGAACCTATGACCTCATGAACCTATGAGCTCATGAACCTATGACCTCATGAACCTATGACCTCATGAACCTATGACCTCATGAACCTATGAGCTCATGAACCTATGACCTCATGAACCTATGACCTCATGAACCTATGACCTCATGAACCTATGACCTCATGAACCTCCACACGCCGTTAGTGACAGTTGTTACTTTCACTCGACTCGTGTGAATCTCACAGACTTAAAATCTCCTTTGCTCCTCCTCCATTTCCACCTTGTGTTACTCCTTCCTCGACTCGTCCCTTATCGCACTTGCACCTCCTGACCTCTTGACCTCCTGACCTCCTGACATCTCGACCTCTTGACCTCTCGACCTCCTGACATCTCGACCTCTTGATCTCTCGACCTCCTGACCTCATGACTTCATCAGATCTGGTGGTTTGAGCAAAAGGATGAAGCAGAAACAGTTTGTCTCTTTCAGAAGTACCACTGTCCCACCCCCAGAACAATGACACTGTCTCACCCCCAGAACAATGACACTGTCCCACCCCCAGAACAATGACACTGTCTCACCCCCAGAACAATGACACTGTCCCACCCCCAGAACAATGACACTGTCCCACCCCCAGAACAATGACACTGTCCCACCCCCAGAACAATGACACTGTCCCACCCCCAGAACAATGACACTGTCTCACCCCCAGAACAATGACACTGTCTCACCCCCAGAACAATGACACTGTCTCACCCCCAGAACAATGACACTGTCTCACCCCCAGAACAATGACACTGTCTCACCCCCAGAACAATGACACTGTCCCACCCCCAGAACAATGACACTGTCCCACCCCCAGAACAATGACACTGTCCCACCCCCAGAACAATGACACTGTCCCACCCCCAGAACAATGACACTGTCTCACCCCCAGAACAATGACACTGTCTCACCCCCAGAACAATGACACTGTCTCACCCCCAGAACAATGACACTGTCTCACCCCCAGAACAATGACACTGTCCCACCCCCAGAACAATGACACTGTCCCACCCCCAGAACAATGACACTGTCTCACCCCCAGAACAATGACACTGTCTCACCCCCAGAACAATGACACTGTCTCACCCCCAGAACAATGACACTGTCTCACCCCCAGAACAATGACACTGTCCCACCCCCAGAACAATGACACTGTCCCACCCCCAGAACAATGACACTGTCTCACCCCCAGAACAATGACACTGTCCCACCCCCAGAACAATGACATTGTCCCACCCCCAGAACAATGACACTGTCTCACCCCCAGAACAATGACACTGTCCCACCCCCAGAACAATGACACTGTCCCACCCCCAGAACAATGACACTGTCTCACCCCCAGAACAATGACACTGTCCCACCCCCAGAACAATGACACTGTCCCACCCCCAGAACAATGACACTGTCCCACCCCCAGAACAATGACACTGTCTCACCCCCAGAACAATGACACTGTCTCACCCCCAGAACAATGACACTGTCTCACCCCCAGAACAATGACACTGTCCCACCCCCAGAACAATGACACTGTCTCACCCCCAGAACAATGACACTGTCTCACCCCCAGAACAATGACACTGTCCCACCCCCAGAACAATGACACTGTCCCACCCCCAGAACAATGACACTGTCTCACCCCCAGAACAATGACACTGTCCCACCCCCAGAACAATGACACTGTCTCACCCCCAGAACAATGACACTGTCCCACCCCCAGAACAATGACACTGTCCCACCCCCAGAACAATGACACTGTCTCACCCCCAGAACAATGACACTTTCCCACCCCCAGAACAATGACACTGTCCCACCCCCAGAACAATGACACTGTCTCACCCCCAGAACAATGACACTGTCCCACCCCCAGAACAATGACACTGTCTCACCCCCAGAACAATGACACTGTCTCACCCCCAGAACAATGACACTGTCCCACCCCCAGAACAATGACACTGTCTCACCCCCAGAACAATGACACTGTCTCACCCCCAGAACAATGACACTGTCCCACCCCCAGAACAATGACACTGTCCCACCCCCAGAACAATGACACTGTCCCACCCCCAGAACAATGACACTGTCCCACCCCCAGAACAATGACACTGTCCCACCCCCAGAACAATGACACTGTCCCACCCCCAGAACAATGACATTGTCCCACCCCCAGAACAATGACATTGTCCCACCCCCAGAACAATGACACTGTCCCACCCCCAGAACAATGACACTGTCCCACCCCCAGAACAATGACACTGTCCCACCCCCAGAACAATGACACTGTCCCACCCCCAGAACAATGACACTGTCCCACCCCCAGAACAATGACACTGTCCCACCCCCAGAACAATGACACTGTCTCACCCCCAGAACAATGACACTGTCTCACCCCCAGAACAATGACACTGTCCCACCCCCAGAACAATGACACTGTCTCACCCCCAGAACAATGACACTGTCTCACCCCCAGAACAATGACACTGTCTCACCCCCAGAACAATGACACTGTCCCACCCCCAGAACAATGACACTGTCTCACCCCCAGAACAATGACACTGTCCCACCCCCAGAACAATGACACTGTCTCACCCCCAGAACAATGACACTGTCCCACCCCCAGAACAATGACACTGTCTCACCCCCAGAACAATGACACTGTCCCACCCCCAGAACAATGACACTGTCTCACCCCCAGAACAATGACACTGTCCCACCCCCAGAACAATGACACTGTCCCACCCCCAGAACAATGACACTGTCTCACCCCCAGAACAATGACACTGTCTCACCCCCAGAACAATGACACTGTCTCACCCCCAGAACAATGACACTGTCCCACCCCCAGAACAATGACACTGTCCCACCCCCAGAACAATGACACTGTCTCACCCCCAGAACAATGACACTGTCCCACCCCCAGAACAATGACATTGTCCCACCCCCAGAACAATGACACTGTCTCACCCCCAGAACAATGACACTGTCCCACCCCCAGAACAATGACACTGTCCCACCCCCAGAACAATGACACTGTCTCACCCCCAGAACAATGACACTGTCTCACCCCCAGAACAATTACACTGTCCCACCCCCAGAACAATGACACTGTCCCACCCCCAGAACAATGACACTGTCTCACCCCCAGAACAATGACACTGTCCCACCCCCAGAACAATGACACTGTCCCACCCCCAGAACAATGACACTGTCTCACCCCCAGAACAATGACACTGTCTCACCCCCAGAACAATGACACTGTCCCACCCCCAGAACAATGACACTGTCTCACCCCCAGAACAATGACACTGTCCCACCCCCAGAACAATGACACTGTCCCACCCCCAGAACAATGACACTGTCTCACCCCCAGAACAATGACACTGTCCCACCCCCAGAACAATGACACTGTCCCACCCCCAGAACAATGACACTGTCCCACCCCCAGAACAATGACACTGTCCCACCCCCAGAACAATGACACTGTCTCACCCCCAGAACAATGACACTGTCTCACCCCCAGAACAATGACACTGTCTCACCCCCAGAACAATGACACTGTCCCACCCCCAGAACAATGACACTGTCCCACCCCCAGAACAATGACACTGTCTCACCCCCAGAACAATGACACTGTCTCACCCCCAGAACAATGACACTGTCCCACCCCCAGAACAATGACACTGTCCCACCCCCAGAACAATGACACTGTCTCACCCCCAGAACAATGACACTGTCTCACCCCCAGAACAATGACACTGTCCCACCCCCAGAACAATGACACTGTCCCACCCCCAGAACAATGACACTGTCTCACCCCCAGAACAATGACACTGTCCCACCCCCAGAACAATGACACTGTCCCACCCCCAGAACAATGACACTGTCCCACCCCCAGAACAATGACACTGTCTCACCCCCAGAACAATGACACTGTCTCACCCCCAGAACAATGACACTGTCCCACCCCCAGAACAATGACACTGTCTCACCCCCAGAACAATGACACTGTCTCACCCCCAGAACAATGACACTGTCCCACCCCCAGAACAATGACACTGTCCCACCCCCAGAACAATGACACTGTCTCACCCCCAGAACAATGACACTGTCCCACCCCCAGAACAATGACACTGTCTCACCCCCAGAACAATGACACTGTCCCACCCCCAGAACAATGACACTGTCCCACCCCCAGAACAATGACACTGTCCCACCCCCAGAACAATGACACTGTCCCACCCCCAGAACAATGACACTGTCCCACCCCCAGAACAATGACACTGTCTCACCCCCAGAACAATGACACTGTCTCACCCCCAGAACAATGACACTGTCCCACCCCCAGAACAATGACACTGTCTCACCCCCAGAACAATGACACTGTCCCACCCCCAGAACAATGACACTGTCCCACCCCCAGAACAATGACACTGTCTCACCCCCAGAACAATGACACTGTCCCACCCCCAGAACAATGACACTGTCCCACCCCCAGAACAATGACACTGTCCCACCCCCAGAACAATGACACTGTCCCACCCCCAGAACAATGACACTGTCTCACCCCCAGAACAATGACACTGTCCCACCCCCAGAACAATGACACTGTCCCACCCCCAGAACAATGACACTGTCTCACCCCCAGAACAATGACACTGTCTCACCCCCAGAACAATGACACTGTCCCACCCCCAGAACAATGACACTGTCCCACCCCCAGAACAATGACACTGTCTCACCCCCAGAACAATGACACTGTCCCACCCCCAGAACAATGACACTGTCCCACCCCCAGAACAATGACACTGTCCCACCCCCAGAACAATGACACTGTCCCACCCCCAGAACAATGACACTGTCTCACCCCCAGAACAATGACACTGTCCCACCCCCAGAACAATGACACTGTCCCACCCCCAGAACAATGACACTGTCTCACCCCCAGAACAATGACACTGTCTCACCCCCAGAACAATGACACTGTCCCACCCCCAGAACAATGACACTGTCCCACCCCCAGAACAATGACACTGTCTCACCCCCAGAACAATGACACTGTCCCACCCCCAGAACAATGACACTGTCCCACCCCCAGAACAATGACACTGTCCCACCCCCAGAACAATGACACTGTCCCACCCCCAGAACAATGACACTGTCTCACCCCCAGAACAATGACACTGTCCCACCCCCAGAACAATGACACTGTCCCACCCCCAGAACAATGACACTGTCTCACCCCCAGAACAATGACACTGTCTCACCCCCAGAACAATGACACTGTCCCACCCCCAGAACAATGACACTGTCTCATCCCCAGAACAATGACACTGTCTCACCCCCAGAACAATGACACTCGACATGCTGTTAAAGGCCACGTACGACATCATCATCATGATAAAGCAGAAGATCAGGATGTGACGATTTGAGCTTCTTATTCAGAGGTCAGAGGTCAATCTGAGATGTTTTCACACATAATCAAGTCCTGACCATGGGGTCCTGACCATGGGGTCCTGACCATGGGGTCCTGACCATGGGGTCCTGACCAGGCTCTAAATGACCCGAGTCTGGACATTCATCACAAACTCATATTCTTATTTTCACATTTCCTCTCGACGTTTATGAAGCAGCTTCAGTTTTTCATCCAAACATTTCACATAAATAATTATTATAGATTTCTGTCCAGACCAGAACCGGTCAGTGTGTGGTCAGTCTGTGTGGTCAGTACGTGGTCAGTGTGTGGTCAGTCTGTGTGGTCAGTGTGTGGTCAGTGTGTGGTCAGTCTGTGGTCAGTGTGTGGTCAGTGTGTGGTCAGTCTGTGGTCAGTGTGTGGTCAGTACGTGGTCAGTGTGTGGTCAGTACGTGGTCAGTGTGTGGTCAGTGTGTGTGGTCAGTCTGTGGTCAGTGTGTGGTCAGTCTGTGTGGTCAGTGTGTGGTCAGTGTGTGGTCAGTCTGTGGTCAGTGTGTGGTCAGTACGTGGTCAGTGTGTGGTCAGTACGTGGTCAGTGTGTGGTCAGTGTGTGTGGTCAGTGTGTGGTCAGTGTGTGGTCAGTGTGTGGTCAGTCTGTGGTCAGTGTGTGGTCAGTACGTGGTCAGTGTGTGGTCAGTGTGTGTGGTCAGTGTGTGGTCAGTGTGTGGTCAGTCTGTGGTCAGTGTGTGGTCAGTACGTGGTCAGTGTGTGGTCAGTGTGTGGTCAGTGTGTGGTCAGTCTGTGGTCAGTGTGTGGTCAGTCTGCGGTCAGTCTGTGGTCAGTACGTGGTCAGTGTGTGGTCAGTGTGTGGTCAGTCTGTGGTCAGTGTGTGGTCAGTCTGCGGTCAGTCTGTGGTCAGTACGTGGTCAGTGTGTGGTCAGTACGTGGTCAGTGTGTGGTCAGTACGTGGTCAGTACGTGGTCAGTCTGTGGTCAGTGTGTGGTCAGTACGTGGTCAGTGTGTGGTCAGTACGTGGTCAGTGTGTGGTCAGTGTGTGGTCAGTCTGTGGTCAGTGTGTGGTCAGTACGTGGTCAGTGTGTGGTCAGTGTGTGGTCAGTCTGTGGTCAGTGTGTGGTCAGTACGTGGTCAGTACGTGGTCAGTGTGTGGTCAGTACGTGGTCAGTGTGTGGTCAGTACGTGGTCAGTACGTGGTCAGTCTGTGGTCAGTGTGTGGTCAGTACGTGGTCAGTGTGTGGTCAGTACGTGGTCAGTGTGTGGTCAGTGTGTGGTCAGTCTGTGGTCAGTGTGTGGTCAGTACGTGGTCAGTACGTGGTCAGTGTGTGGTCAGTACGTGGTCAGTGTGTGGTCAGTGTGTGGTCAGTCTGTGGTCAGTGTGTGGTCAGTACGTGGTCAGTACGTGGTCAGTGTGTGGTCAGTACGTGGTCAGTGTGTGGTCAGTGTGTGGTCAGTACGTGGTCAGTACGTGGTCAGTGTGTGGTCAGTACGTGGTCAGTGTGTGGTCAGTACGTGGTCAGTACGTGGTCAGTGTGTGGTCAGTACGTGGTCAGTGTGTGGTCAGTACGTGGTCAGTACGTGGTCAGTCTGTGGTCAGTGTGTGGTCAGTACGTGGTCAGTGTGTGGTCAGTGTTTGGTGCAGGACCTGGACCTAAATTGTATGTGGCCCGCCCACTTCTGTTCTAGACCAATCCAATTTGATCAGCTGACAATAAGCTCCACCTTCTTATCCTACCGACATTTGATCACATGCTACAATCATGTGATCAAGCTCAGATGAGGCCGTGAACATTAGCTGCTCCTCTGCAGGTTACAGAGAGCAGCTCAGATGAGGCCGTGAACATTAGCTGCTCCTCTGCAGGTTACAGAGAGCAGCTCAGATGAGGCCGTGAACATTAGCTGCTCCTCTGCAGGTTACAGAGAGCAGCTCAGATGAGGCCGTGAACATTAGCTGCATGTTACAATGAAACACTGAAGCGTTGATCGTCTCGTGCAGAAGTTTATTTGGTTCACAACATTTAGAACACACAGCAGTTCCACCAGTGTCCACCAGAGGGAGCACGTCACTATGTAAATACTGTCACTTTAACACTATTAAACATCACAGATCTTTAATAATCATACATTAAAATGGAGAAATGGCAGAAATAAGGAAATTAATACATTTTGTCTGAAAAATCCAAACAAAAATACATTCATAAATAAATAATTTCACAATTTCATTCAAGGAAAGAATAAGTAAATAAAAATATGATAAATAACAATAATAAATGTTTTTTTTGACTCGACAACAACCTTTAACATGATAAATAAAAAGTTTTAAAGTTACAACAATGAAACACTAAATCTGTCACAAAAACACGGCACATTTGACGATAACACGAGTCTAAACTGAGCCTTGAGCACGTGTGGCTCCATCTACAGGCTCCAGAGGGAATTACACCTCAACATACTGCCATCTACAGGCTCCAGAGGGAATTACACCTCAACATACTGCCATCTACAGGCTCCAGAGGGAATTACACCTCAACATACTGCCATCTACAGGCTCCAGAGGGAATTACACCTCAACATACTGCCATCTACAGGCTCCAGAGGGAATTACACCTCAACATACTGCCATCTACAGGCTCTAGAGGGAATTACACCTCAACATACTGCCATCTACAGGCTCTAGAGGGAATTACACCTCAACATACTGCCATCTACTGGCTCCAGAGGGAATTACACCTCAACATACTGCCATCTACAGGCTCTAGAGGGAATTACACCTCAACATACTGCCATCTACAGGCTCCAGAGGGAATTACACCTCAACATACTGCCATCTACTGGCTCCAGAGGGAATTACACCTCAACATACTGCCATCTACAGGCTCCAGAGGGAATTACACCTCAACATACTGCCATCTACAGGCTCCAGAGGGAATTACACCTCAACATACTGCCATCTACAGGCTCCAGAGGGAATTACACCTCAACATACTGCCATCTACTGGCTCCAGAGGGAATTACACCTCAACATACTGCCATCTACAGGCTCCAGAGGGAATTACACCTCAACATACTGCCATCTACTGGCTCCAGAGGGAATTACACCTCAACATACTGCCATCTACAGGCTCTAGAGGGAATTACACCTCAACATACTGCCATCTACTGGCTCCAGAGGGAATTACACCTCAACATACTGCCATCTACAGGCTCCAGAGGGAATTACACCTCAACATACTGCCATCTACTGGCTCCAGAGGGAATTACACCTCAACATATTGCCATCTACAGGCTCCAGAGGGAATTACACCTCAACATACTGCCATCTACAGGCTCTAGAGGGAATTACACCTCAACATACTGACATCTACAGGCTCCAGAGGGAATTACACCTCAACATACTGCCATCTACTGACTCCAGAGGGAATTACACCTCAACATACTGCCATCTACAGGCTCCAGAGGGAATTACACCTCAACATACTGCCATCTACTGGCTCCAGAGGGAATTACACCTCAACATACTGCCATCTACTGACTCCAGAGGGAATTACACCTCAACATACTGCCATCTACAGGCTCTAGAGGGAATTACACCTCAATATACTGCCATCTACTGACTCCAGAGGGAATTACACCTCAACATACTGCCATCTACAGGCTCCAGAGGGAATTACACCTCAACATACTGCCATCTACTGGCTCCAGAGGGAATTACACCTCAACATACTGCCATCTACAGGCTCTAGAGGGAATTACACCTCAACATATTGCCATCTACTGGGGATGTGCGTGTGTTGCACAGAATATTCACTGGAGCGTTACTGCGCAGTACTGTATGTACTGTACTGTAAGTACTGTAAGAGTAAAGATACTTCCTAAAATTACTCAAGTAAAAGTACAAAGTATTAGTCCCAGAATTTACTGAAGTTTCACTTTAAGAAAAGAACATTTGATTTGTCAGTATATATAATGGCCGTGGTCATGTGACTAGTGGTCATCTGCAGAGGTCATCAGAGGTCATGTGACTAGTGGTCATCTGCAGAGGTCATGTGACTTGTGGTCATCTGCAGAGGTCATGTGACCAACGGTCATCTTCTGCAGAGGTCATGTGACTTGTGGTCATCTGCAGAGGTCATTCATCTGCAGAGGTCATGTGACTTGTGGTCATCTGCAGAGGTCATTCATCTGCAGAGGTCATGTGACTTGTGGTCATCTGCAGAGGTCATGTGACTTGTGGTCATCTGCAGAGGTCATGTGACTTGTGGTCATCTGCAGAGGTCATTCATCTGCAGAGGTCATGTGACTTGTGGTCATCTGCAGAGGTCATGTGACTTGTGGTCATCTGCAGAGGTCATGTGACTTGTGGTCATCTGCAGAGGTCATTCATCTGCAGAGGTCATGTGACTTGTGGTCATCTGCAGAGGTCATGTGACTAACGGTCATCTGCAGAGGTCATGTGACAAGTGGTCAAGGACATTTAGCACAATATTTATGGCTCTTTCATATTTTAAGTTGTTTTCTTGTGTTAGCTACAGAACGTCTACAACACTTTTACACTGTCCAAACGAACATGTCCACTTGGGGAGGTGGCGCCTCCTGCTGGAGACCTGCTGCAGGTGACCATCTTTCACTAAACACGGCTCATTCTCATTCCTCAAACAAACACGTGGAAAGACGAATCCCGCGTGAGGAATGACACACTGAAGATCTGAGAGTGAGACACACTTTATGTTCTACAGGACACGCCCCTCACTCCTGGTCCTGGTCCTGGTCCAGTTCTGGTCCTGGTCCTGGTCCTGGTCCTGGTCTTGGTCTTGGTCTTGGTCTTGGTCTGGTCCTGGTCCTGGTCCTGGTCCGGTCCTGGTCCTGGTCCGGTCCTGGTCCTGGTCCGGTCCTGGTCTTACAGAATGCTCTCTCTCTCGGAGCTGAAACACACAGTTTCTCTGGACACTGTGGTGACTTCAGGAGGATCTCCAGGGTTCAGACCTCTCTTCAGGTGCAGGACCCTCACGTTCTCATTGTGGCTCTGGAGCTGGCTCTGGAGCTGGCTCTGGACCTGGCTCTGGACCTGGCTCTGGACCTGGCTCTGGACTTGGCCGGGGCTGTTGTTGTTGAGACTCAGGTCGGTCCCGGTCTCGTGGCTCTGAGTCTTGGTCTTGTTCAGGTTGTTGAACGTTTCTTCTTCCCAAACGAGAACTCTGAAACAACAAAAACCACCAGTTCAATCTGAGTGAGGGGCGTGGCTAAAGCTAGTGTGTGTGAGGGGCGTGGCTAAAGCTAGTGTGTGAGGGGCGTGGCTAAAGCTAGTGTGTGTGAGGGGCGTGGCCAAAGCTAGTGTGTGAGGGGCGTGGCTAAAGCTAGTGTGTGAGGGACGTGGCTAAAGCTAGTGTGTGTGTGGGGCGTGACTAAAGCTAGTGTGTGTGAGGGGCGTGGCTAAAGCTAGTGTGTGTGAGGGGCGTGGCTAAAGCTAGTGTTTGTGAGGGGCGTGGCTAAAGCTAGTGTGTGTGAGGGGCGTGGCTAAAGCTAGTGTGTGTGAGGGGCGTGGCTAAAGCTAGTGTGTGTGAGGGGCGTGGCTAAAGCTAGTGTGTGTGAGGGGCGTGGCTAAAGCTAGTGTGTGAGGGGCGTGGCTAAAGCTAGTGTGTGTGAGGGGCGTGGCTAAAGCTAGTGTGTGAGGGGCGTGGCTAAAGCTAGTGTGTGTGAGGGGCGTGGCTAAAGCTAGTGTGTGTGTGGGGCGTGGCTAAAGCTAGTGTGTGTGAGGGGCGTGGCTAAAGCTAGTGTGTGTGAGGGGCGTGGCTAAAGCTAGTGTGTGTGAGGGGCGTGGCTAAAGCTAGTGTGTGTGAGGGGCGTGGCTAAAGCTAGTGTGTGTGAGGGGCGTGGCTAAAGCTAGTGTGTGTGAGGGGCGTGGCTAAAGCTAGTGTGTGAGGGGCGTGGCTAAAGCTAGTGTGTGTGAGGGGCGTGGCTAAAGCTAGTGTGTGTGAGGGGCGTGGCTAAAGCTAGTGTGTGTGAGGGGCGTGGCTAAAGCTAGTGTGTGAGGGGCGTGGCTAAAGCTAGTGTGTGTGAGGGGCGTGGCTAAAGCTAGTGTGTGAGGGGCGTGGCTAAAGCTAGTGTGTGTGAGGGGCGTGGCTAAAGCTAGTGTGTGTGTGGGGCGTGGCTAAAGCTAGTGTGTGTGAGGGGTGTGGCTAAAGCTAGTGTGTGTGAGGGGCGTGGCTAAAGCTAGTGTGTGTGAGGGGCGTGGCTAAAGCTAGTGTGTGTGAGGGGCGTGGCTAAAGCTAGTGTGTGTGAGGGGCGTGGCTAAAGCTAGTGTGTGTGAGGGGCGTGGCTAAAGCTAGTGTGTGTGAGGGGCGTGGCTAAAGCTAGTGTGTGTGAGGGGCGTGGCTAAAGCTAGTGTGTGAGGGGCGTGGCTAAAGCTAGTGTGTGTGAGGGGCGTGGCTAAAGCTAGTGTGTGAGGGGCGTGGCTAAAGCTAGTGTGTGAGGGACGTGGCTAAAGCTAGTGTGTGTGAGGGGCGTGGCTAAAGCTAGTGTGTGTGAGGGGCGTGGCTAAAGCTAGTGTGTGTGAGGGGCGTGGCTAAAGCTAGTGTGTGAGGGGCGTGGCTAAAGCTAGTGTGTGTGAGGGGCGTGGCTAAAGCTAGTGTGTGAGGGACGTGGCTAAAGCTAGTGTGTGTGTGGGGCGTGGCTAAAGCTAGTGTGTGTGAGGGGCGTGGCTAAAGCTAGTGTGTGTGAGGGGCGTGGCTAAAGCTAGTGTGTGTGAGGGGCGTGGCTAAAGCTAGTGTGTGTGAGGGGCGTGGCTAAAGCTAGTGTGTGTGAGGGGCGTGGCTAAAGCTAGTGTGTGTGAGGGGCGTGGCTAAAGCTAGTGTGTGTGAGGGGCGTGGCTAAAGCTAGTGTGTGTGAGGGGCGTGGCTAAAGCTAGTGTGTGTGAGGGGCGTGGCTAAAGCTAGTGTATGTGAGGGGCGTGGCTAAAGCTAGTGTGTGTGAGGGGCGTGGCTAAAGCTAGTGTGTGAGGGGCGTGGCTAAAGCTAGTGTGTGTGAGGGGCGTGGCTAAAGCTAGTGTGTGAGGGGCGTGGCTAAAGCTAGTGTGTGAGGGGCGTGGCTAAAGCTAGTGTGTGAGGGGCGTGGCGTTTGAACCTCTCTTTATGTCATGCTAATGCTAATGCTAACGTCAGACGCTTTATGAGCTGGAAATATCAGATTGTGGCCGTTGCTAACGTGGTGATGAACAGGAAACGGCCGTTGCTAACGTGGTGATGAACAGGAAACGGCCGTTGCTAACGTGGTGATAAACAGGAAACGGCCGTTGCTAACGTGGTGATGAACAGGAAACGGCCGTTGCTAACGTGGTGATAAACAGGAAACGGCCGTTGCTAACGTGGTGATGAACAGGAAACGGCCGTTGCTAACGTGGTGATGAACAGGAAACGGCCGTTGCTAACGTGGTGATGAACAGGAAACGGCCGTTGCTAACGTGGTGATGAACAGGACATTTCGTACCCAACGCTGTCCTGGTCAGAGCAGATGGACATGCGGCCATCTTGGACTGGTTTGGCTCGGCTTGGCTCCTCCTCCTGAAGAGAGTGGTTTGGAGAGCTCTCATTGGACCTGAGGAAAAGAGGAGCTTGAGGTCAGAGGTCAAAGAAATCCAGAATCTGTCAAACTGAAGAGTCGAAAGAATGAACTGATTTCCTAAAACATATATTTTTAAAGTTTCTAATTTATTTATTTTTTCAGATTATTTTCCAATTTTGAATTATCCAAGACTAAACCAGGACTAAACCAGGACTAAACCAGGACTAAACCAGGACTAATCCAAGACTAAACCAGGACTAAACCAGGACTAAACCAGGTCTAAACCAGGTCTAAACCAGGTCTAAACCAGGACTAAACCAGGACTAAACCAGGACTAATCCAAGACTAAACCAGGTCTAAACCAGGACTAAACCAGGACTAAACCAGGACTAAACCAGGACTAAACCAGGACTAAACCAGGACTAAACCAGGTCTAAACCAGGTCTAAACCAGGACTAAACCAGGTCTAAACCAGGACTAAACCAGGACTAATCCAAGACTAAACCAGGACTAATCCAAGACTAAACCAAGACTAAACCAAGACTAAACCAGGACTAAACCAGGACTAAACCTGGACTAAACCAGGTCTAAACCAGGTCTAAACCAGGACTAAACCAGGACTAAACCAGGTCTAAACCAGGACTAAACCAGGTCTAAACCAGGACTAAACCAGGACTAATCCAAGACTAAACCAGGACTAAACCAGGACTAAACCAGGACTAAACCAGGACTAAACCTGGACTAAACCAGGTCTAAACCAGGTCTAAACCAGGACTAAACCAGGACTAAACCAGGTCTAAACCAGGACTAAACCAGGTCTAAACCAGGACTAAACCAGGACTAAACCAGGACTAAACCAGGACTAAACCTGGACTAAACCAGGTCTAAACCAGGTCTAAACCAGGACTAAACCAGGACTAAACCAGGTCTAAACCAGGACTAAACCAGGTCTAAACCAGGACTAAACCAGGACTAATCCAAGACTAAACCAGGACTAAACCAGGACTAAACCAGGACTAAACCAGGACTAAACCAGGACTAAACCTGGACTAAACCAGGTCTAAACCAGGACTAAACCAGGACTAAACCAGGTCTAAACCAGGACTAAACCAGGTCTAAACCAGGTCTAAACCAGGTCTAAACCAGGACTAAACCAGGACTAAACCAGGACTAAACCAGGACTAAACCAGGACTAAGTGAGTACCAACCTGACTCCAGAATCAGACGAGTCCTTCTTGTCCAGTGCTTCGGAGTCTTCGTCGCTGAGTTTCTGGTACTGACCACTCCTGGGTCGGTCCCTGGTCTGGTCCCTGGTCTGGACTCTGGTGCTGGTCCCTGGTTCCTCTTCCTCGTGGTCTTCTCTGATTGGGTGCAGAACGTCACTGTCTTCTGGGAGTTTGATGGAGTTTCTCTTGAGGACTCTGCGGTCCGGTTCAGCTCGGTCCGGTTCAGCTCGGTCCCTGGTCTGGTCTCTGTTCTGGTCCGGGTCCTGGTCCAGACTAGACATATGTGTGATGTAGTCCTGGTACGCCGTGCGATACTCGGCCTGTTGTCGGTCCGTCAGACGCCAAAGATCTATTGAGTCAGGAGATTCTGGAGGAACCTGAGGAGACAAGAGCCGGGTCTGAGCCGGGTCTGAACCGGGTCTGAACCGGGTCTGAACCGGGTCTGAGCCGGGTCTGAGCCGGGTCTGAGCCGGGTCTGAGCCTGATCTGAGCCGGGTCTGAACCGGGTCTGAACCGGGTCTGAGCCGGGTCTGAGACGGGTCTGAGCCGGGTCTGGGCCGGGTCTGAGCCGGGTCTGAGCCGGGTCTGAGCCTGATCTGAACCGGGTCTGAGCCAGGTCTGAGCCGGGTCTGTATCCGGCCTATTGTAAAGCTCTATTGTCAGTGCAGTACCGTGCCGGTCCAGCGGGGGCGCTGCTCATCCAGGCCCATGGTGCTGAGTTCATCGAAGCTAAGGTTGAATCCAAACTCTGACCGGGCGAGGGGCGGAGCCATGCGCACCGACTCCACGGCAACACTTCCTGCTTCACTGCCCACTTCCTCCCGCAGCCCCTCGGCACGACGCATGTCAGACACCTGAGAGAAAACCACCACAGGAAGTGAGGACACCACCACAGGAAGTGAGGTCACCACCACAGGAAGTGAAGACACAACCGCAGGAAGTGAAGACACCACCGCAGGAATTGAAGACACCACCGCAGGAAGTGAGGTCACCAACACAGGAAGTGAAGACACAACCGCAGGAAGTGAAGACACCAACACAGGAAGTGAAGACACAACCGCAGGAAGTGAAGACACCAACACAGGAAGTGAAGACACCACCGCAGGAAGTGAGGACAAACATTTAGGTTATTATTTTCACGGGAAATGTATTTCTACTCATTTACAGCCCAAAAGAGTTGTATTGTAGTATTTGCAGTAGTATTTGGAGTAGTCTATGCAGTATTTGCAGTACTCACAGCCGCTCTGAACAGTTTCGGTAGTATTTGCAGTAGTATTTGCAGTATTTGCAGTATTTGTAGTAGTATTTGCAGTAGTATTTGCAGTATTTGCAGTAGTATTTGCAGTAGTATTTGCAGTACTCAGAGCCACTCTGAACATTTGCAGTAGTATTTGCAGCAGTATTTGCAGTATTTGCGTATTTGCAGTGGTATTTGCAGTATTTGTAGTAGTATTTGCAGTAGTATTTGCAGTAGTATGTGCAGTAGTATAAGCAGTATTTGCAGTATTTGCAGTACTCACAGCCGCTCGGAACAGTTGCAGTAGTATTTGCAGTAGTATTTGCAGTATTTGCAGTAGTATTTGCAGTACTCACAGCCGCTCTGAACAGTTGCAGTAGTATTTGCAGTAGTATTTGCTGTAGTATTTGCAGTAGTATTTGCAGAATTTGCAGTAGTATTTATAGTAGTATTTGCAGTAGTATTTGCAGTAGTATTGTAGTATTTGCAGTAGTATTTGGAGTAGTCTTTGCAGTATTTGCAGTACTCACAGCCGCTCTGAACAGTTGCAGTAGTATTTGCAGTATTTGCGTATTCGCAGTATTTGCAATAGTATTTGCAGTATTTGCAGTATTTTCGTATTTGCAGTATTTGCAGTAGTATTTGCAGTATTTGCAGTATTTGCAGTAGTATTTGCAGTATTTGCAGTAGTATTTGCAGGATTTGCAGCAGTATTTGCAGTAGTAGTATTTGCAGTAGTATTTGCAGTATTTGCAGTATTTGCAGTAGTATTTGCAGTATTTGCAGTAGTATTTGCAGTATTTGCAGTAGTATTTGCAGTATTTGCAGTGGTATTTGCAGGATTTGCAGTAGTATTTGCAGTAGTGTGTGCAGTAGTATAAGCAGTATTTGCAGTATTTGCAGTACTCACAGCCCATCTGAACAGTTGCAGTAGTATTTGCAGTATTTATAGTAGTATTCGCAGTATTTGCAGTAGTATTTGCAGTAGTATTTGCAGTAGTATTTGCAGTAGTATTTGCAGTATTTGCAGTAGTATTTGCAGTATTTGCAGTAGTATTTTTAGTAGTATTTGCAGTATTTGCAGTAGTATTCGCAGTAGTAGCAGTAGTAGTATTTGCAGTATTTGCAGTGGTATTTGCAGGATTTGCAGTAGTATTTGCAGTATTTGCAGTAGTATGTGCAGTAGTATTAGCAGTATTTGCAGTAGTATTTGCAGTAGTATTTGCAGTAGTATTTGCAGTATTTGCAGTAGTATTTGCAGGATTTGCAGCAGTATTTGCAGTAGTAGTATTTGCAGTATTTGCAGTGGTATTTGCAGGATTTGCAGTAGTTTTTGCAGTATTTGCAGTAGTATGTGCAGTAGTATTTGCAGGATTTGCAGCAGTATTTGCAGTAGTAGTATTTGCACTGGTATTTGCAGGATTTACAGTAGTTTTTGCAGTAGTGTGTGCAGTAGTATAAGCAGTATTTGCAGTATTTGCAGTAGTATGTGCAGTAGTATTTGCAGTATTTGCAGTAGTATTTGCAGTATTTGCAGTGGTATTTGCAGGATTTGCAGTAGTATTTGCAGTAGTGTGTGCAGTAGTATAAGCAGTATTTGCAGTATTTGCAGTACTCACAGCCCATCTGAACAGTTGCAGTAGTATTTGCAGTATTTATAGTAGTATTCGCAGTATTTGCAGTAGTATTTGCAGTAGTATTTGCAGTAGTATTTGCAGTAGTATTTGCAGTATTTGCAGTAGTATTTGCAGTATTTGCAGTAGTATTTTTAGTAGTATTTGCAGTATTTGCAGTAGTATTCGCAGTAGTAGCAGTAGTAGTATTTGCAGTATTTGCAGTGGTATTTGCAGGATTTGCAGTAGTATTTGCAGTATTTGCAGTAGTATGTGCAGTAGTATTAGCAGTATTTGCAGTAGTATTTGCAGTAGTATTTGCAGTAGTATTTGCAGTATTTGCAGTAGTATTTGCAGGATTTGCAGCAGTATTTGCAGTAGTAGTATTTGCAGTATTTGCAGTGGTATTTGCAGGATTTGCAGTAGTTTTTGCAGTATTTGCAGTAGTATGTGCAGTAGTATTTGCAGGATTTGCAGCAGTATTTGCAGTAGTAGTATTTGCACTGGTATTTGCAGGATTTACAGTAGTTTTTGCAGTAGTAGTATTTGCAGTATTTGCAGTGGTATTTGCAGGATTTGCAGTAGTATTTGCAGTATTTGCAGTAGTATGTGCAGTAGTAACAGAGTTTTCTGACTTTATATCAAACTTAGTGTTAGCCTGGGATAAAATAGTTATAGCTGGAGACTTTAATATCCAGGTGAACGTGAGTGATGACTCTCTCAGTAATGCCTTCAGCGCCTTGTTAGACAGCATAAATTTCACTATTTGCAGTATTTGCAGTAGTATTTGCAGTATTTGCGTATTTGCAGTATTTGCAGTAGTATTTGCAGTATCTGCAGTATTTGCAGTAGTATTTGCAGTATTTGCAGTAGTATTTGCAGGATTTGCAGCAGGATTTGCAGTAGTAGTATTTGCAGTATTTGCAGTGGTATTTGCAGGATTTGCAGTAGTATTTGCAGTATTTGCAGTAGTATTTGCAGTACTCACAGCCGCTCTGAAAAGTTGCAGTAGTATTTGCAGTAGTATTTGCAGTATTTGCAGTAGTATTCAAAGTAGTATTTGCAGTACTATTTGCAGTACTTGCAATAGTATTTGCTGTAGTATTTGCAGTAGTATTGTAGTATTTGGAGTAGTCTTTGCAGTATTTGCAGTACTCACAGCCTCTCTGAACAGTTGCAGTAGTATTTGCAGTAGTATTTGCAGTAGTATTTGCAGTATTTGCGTATTTGCAGTATTTGCAGTAGTATTTGCAGTATTTGCAGTAGTATTTGCAGTATTTGCAGTAGTATTTGCCGTAGTATTTGCAGGAATTGCAGCAGTATTTGCAGTATTTGCAGTAGTAGTATTTTGCAGTATTTGCAGTATTTGCAGTAGTATTTGCAGTATTTGCAGTAGTATTTGCAGGATTTGCAGCAGGATTTGCAGTAGTAGTATTTGCAGTATTTGCAGTGGTATTTGCAGGATTTGCAGTAGTATTTGCAGTATTTGCAGTAGTATTTGCAGTACTCACAGCCGCTCTGAAAAGTTGCAGTAGTATTTGCAGTATTTGCAGTAGTATTTGCAGTAGTATTTGCAGTAGTATTTGCAGTAGTATTTGCAGTATTTGCAGTAGTATTCGCAGTAGTATTTGCAGTACTATTTGCAGTACTTGCAATAGTATTTGCTGTAGTATTTGCAGTAGTATTGTAGTATTTGGAGTAGTCTTTGCAGTAGTATTTGCAGTATTTGCAGTAGTATTTGCAGTATTTGCAGTAGTATTTGCAGTAGTATTTGCAGTATTTGCAGTAGTATTCGCAGTAGTAGCAGTAGTAGTATTTGCAGTATTTGCAGTGGTATTTGCAGGATTTGCAGTAGTATTTGCAGTATTTGCAGTAGTATTTGCAGTAGTATTTGCAGTAGTATTTGCAGTAGTATTTGCAGTATTTGCAGTAGTATTTGCAGGATTTGCAGCAGTATTTGCAGTAGTAGTATTTGCAGTGGTATTTGCAGGATTTGCAGTAGTTTTTGCAGTATTTGCAGTAGTATGTGCAGTAGTATTTGCAGGATTTGCAGCAGTATTTGCAGTAGTAGTATTTGCAGTGGTATTTGCAGGATTTGCAGTAGTTTTTGCAGTATTTGCAGTAGTATGTGCAGTAGTATTTGCAGGATTTGCAGCAGTATTTGCAGTAGTAGTATTTATAGTATTTGCAGTGGTATTTGCAGGATTTGCAGTAGTATTTGCAGTATTTGCAGTAGTATGTGCAGTAGTAACAGAGTTTTCTGACTTTATATCAAACTTAGTGTTAGCCTGGGATAAAATAGTTATAGCTGGAGACTTTAATATCCAGGTGAACGTGAGTGATGACTCTCTCAGTAATGCCTTCAGCGCCTTGTTAGACAGCATAAATTTCACTATTTGCAGTATTTGCAGTAGTATTTGCAGTATTTGCGTATTTGCAGTATTTGCAGTAGTATTTGCAGTAGTATTTGCAGTATTTGCAGTATTTGCAGTAGTATTTGCAGTATTTGCAGTAGTATTTGCAGGATTTGCAGCAGGATTTGCAGTAGTAGTATTTGCAGTATTTGCAGTGGTATTTGCAGGATTTGCAGTAGTATTTGCAGTATTTGCAGTAGTATTTGCAGTACTCACAGCCGCTCTGAAAAGTTGCAGTAGTATTTGCAGTAGTATTTGCAGTATTTGCAGTAGTATTCGCAGTAGTATTTGCAGTACTATTTGCAGTACTTGCAATAGTATTTGCTGTAGTATTTGCAGTAGTATTGTAGTATTTGGAGTAGTCTTTGCAGTATTTGCAGTACTCACAGCCTCTCTGAACAGTTGCAGTAGTATTTGCAGTAGTATTTGCAGTATTTGCAGTAGTATTTGCAGTATTTGCGTATTTGCAGTATTTGCAGTAGTATTTGCAGTATTTGCAGTAGTATTTGCAGTATTTGCAGGAATTGCAGCAGTATTTGCAGTATTTGCAGCAGTATTTGCAGTATTTGCAGTAGTAGTATTTGCAGTAGTATTTGCAGTAGTATTTGCAGTATTTGCAGTAGTATTTGCAGGATTTGCAGCAGGATTTGCAGGATTTGCAGCAGGATTTGCAGTAGTAGTATTTGCAGTATTTGCAGTGGTATTTGCAGGATTTGCAGTAGTATTTGCAGTATTTGCAGTAGTATTTGCAGTACTCACAGCCGCTCTGAAAAGTTGCAGTAGTATTTGCAGTAGTATTTGCAGTAGTATTTGCAGTATTTGCAGTAGTATTTGCAGTAGTATTTGCAGTAGTATTTGCAGTATTTGCAGTAGTATTCGCAGTAGTATTTGCAGTACTATTTGCAGTACTTGCAATAGTATTTGCTGTAGTATTTGCAGTAGTATTGTAGTATTTGGAGTAGTCTTTGCAGTATTTGCAGTACTCACAGCCTCTCTGAACAGTTGCAGTAGTATTTGCAGTAGTATTTGCAGTATTTGCAGTAGTATTTGCAGTATTTGCGTATTTGCAGTATTTGCAGTAGTATTTGCAGTAGTATTTGCAGTATTTGCAGTAGTATTTGCAGTATTTGCAGTAGTATTTGCCGTAGTATTTGCAGGAATTGCAGCAGTATTTGCAGTATTTGCAGTAGTAGTATTTGCAGTATTTGCAGTGGTATTTGCAGGATTTGCAGTAGTTTTTGCAGTATTTGCAGTAGTATGTGCAGTAGTATTTGCAGGATTTGCAGCAGTATTTGCAGTATTTGCAGTAGTAGTATTTGCAGTATTTGCAGTGGTATTTGCAGGATTTGCAGTAGTATTTGCAGTATTTGCAGTAGTATGTGCAGTAGTATTAGCAGTATTTGCAGTAGTATTTGCAGTAGTATTTGCAGTAGTATTTGCAGTATTTGCAGTAGTATTTGCAGGATTTGCAGCAGTATTTGCAGTAGTAGTATTTGCAGTATTTGCAGTGGTATTTGCAGGATTTGCAGTAGTTTTTGCAGTATTTGCAGTAGTATGTGCAGTAGTATTTGCAGGATTTGCAGCAGTATTTGCAGTAGTAGTATTTGCACTGGTATTTGCAGGATTTACAGTAGTTTTTGCAGTAGTAGTATTTGCAGTATTTGCAGTGGTATTTGCAGTAGTATTTGCAGTATTTGCAGTAGTATTTGCAGGATTTGCAGCAGTATTTGCAGTATTTGCAGTAGTAGTATTTGCAGTATTTGCAGTGGTATTTGCAGGATTTGCAGTAGTGTTTGCAGTATTTGCAGTAGTATTTGCAGTATTTGCGTATTTGCAGTATTTGCAGTAGTATGTGCAGTAGTAACAGAGTTTTCTGACTTTATATCAAACTTAGTGTTAGCCTGGGATAAAATAGTTATAGCTGGAGACTTTAATATCCAGGTGAACGTGAGTGATGACTCTCTCAGTAATGCCTTCAGCGCCTTGTTAGACAGCATAGGTTTCACTATTTGCAGTATTTGCAGTAGTATTTGCTGTAGTATTTGCAGTAGTATTGTAGTATTTGCAGTAGTTTTGGAGTAGTCTTTGCAGTATTTGCAGTACTCACAGCCGCTCTGAACAGTTGCAGTAGTATTTGCAGTAGTATTTGCAGTAGTATTTGCAGTTATTGCAGTATTTGCAGTAGTATTTGCAGTATTTGCAGTAGTATTTGCAGGATTTGCAGCAGTATTTGCAGTAGTAGTATTTGCAGTATTTGCAGTGGTATTTGCAGGATTTGCAGTATTTGCAGTAGTATGTGCAGTAGTATTAGCAGTATTTGCAGTAGTATTTGCAGTAGTATTTGCAGTAGTATTTGCAGTATTTGCAGTAGTATTCGCAGTAGTATTTGCAGTACTATTTGCAGTACTTGCAATAGTATTTGCTGTAGTATTTGCAGTAGTATTGTAGTATTTGGAGTAGTCTTTGCAGTATTTGCAGTACTCACAGCCTCTCTGAACAGTTGCAGTAGTATTTGCAGTAGTATTTGCAGTATTTGCAGTAGTATTTGCAGTATTTGCGTATTTGCAGTATTTGCAGTAGTATTTGCAGTAGTATTTGCAGTATTTGCAGTAGTATTTGCAGTATTTGCAGTAGTATTTGCCGTAGTATTTGCAGGAATTGCAGCAGTATTTGCAGTATTTGCAGTAGTAGTATTTGCAGTATTTGCAGTGGTATTTGCAGGATTTGCAGTAGTTTTTGCAGTATTTGCAGTAGTATGTGCAGTAGTATTTGCAGGATTTGCAGCAGTATTTGCAGTATTTGCAGTAGTAGTATTTGCAGTATTTGCAGTGGTATTTGCAGGATTTGCAGTAGTATTTGCAGTATTTGCAGTAGTATGTGCAGTAGTATTAGCAGTATTTGCAGTAGTATTTGCAGTAGTATTTGCAGTAGTATTTGCAGTAGTATTTGCAGTATTTGCAGTAGTATTTGCAGGATTTGCAGCAGTATTTGCAGTAGTAGTATTTGCAGTATTTGCAGTGGTATTTGCAGGATTTGCAGTAGTTTTTGCAGTATTTGCAGTAGTATGTGCAGTAGTATTTGCAGGATTTGCAGCAGTATTTGCAGTAGTAGTATTTGCACTGGTATTTGCAGGATTTACAGTAGTTTTTGCAGTAGTAGTATTTGCAGTATTTGCACTGGTATTTGCAGGATTTACAGTAGTTTTTGCAGTAGTAGTATTTATAGTATTTGCAGTGGTATTTGCAGGATTTGCAGTAGTATTTGCAGTATTTGCAGTAGTATGTGCAGTAGTAACAGAGTTTTCTGACTTTATATCAAACTTAGTGTTAGCCTGGGATAAAATAGTTATAGCTGGAGACTTTAATATCCAGGTGAACGTGAGTGATGACTCTCTCAGTAATGCCTTCAGCGCCTTGTTAGACAGCATAGGTTTCACTATTTGCAGTATTTGCAGTAGTATTTGCTGTAGTATTTGCAGTCGTATTGTAGTATTTGCAGTAGTATTTGGAGCAGTCTTTGCAGTATTTGCAGTACTCACAGCCGCTCTGAACAGTTGCAGTAGTATTTGCAGTAGTATTTGCAGTATTTGCAGTAGTATTTGCAGCATTTGCGTATTTGCAGTAGTATTTGCAGTATTTGCAGTAGTATTTGCAGTATTTGCAGTAGTATTTGCAGTAGTATTTGCAGTATTTGCAGTAGTATTTGCAGTATTTGCAGCAGTATTTGCAGTATTTGCAGTAGTAGTATTTGCAGTATTTGAAGTGGTATTTGCAGGATTTGCAGTAGTATTTGCAGTATTTGCAGTAGTATGTGCAGTAGTATTAGCAGTATTTGCAGTAGTATTTGCAGTACTCACAGCCGCTCTGAAAAGTTGCAGTAGTATTTGCAGTAGTATTTGCAGTAGTATTTGCAGTAGTATTTGCAGTATTTGCAGTAGTATTCGCAGTAGTATTTGCAGTACTATTTGCAGTACTTGCAGTAGTATTTGCTGTAGTATTTGCAGTAGTATTGTAGTATTTGGAGTAGTCTTTGCAGTATTTGCAGTACTCACAGCCTCTCTGAACAGTTGCAGTAGTATTTGCAGTAGTATTTGCAGTAGTATTTGCAGTATTTGCAGCAGTATTTGCAGCAGTATTTGCAGTAGTATTTGCAGGATTTGCAGCAGTATTTGCAGTATATGCGGTAGTAGTATTTGCAGTATTTGCAGTGGTATTTGCAGTATTTGCAGTAGTATTTGCAGTATTTGCAGTAGTATGTGCAGTAGTAACAGAGTTTTCTGACTTTATATCAAACTTAGTGTTAGCCTGGGATAAAATAGTTATAGCTGGAGACTTTAATATCCAGGTGAACGTGAGTGATGACTCTCTCAGTAATGCCTTCAGCGCCTTGTTAGACAGCATAGGTTTCACTATTTGCAGTATTTGCAGTAGTATTTGCTGTAGTATTTGCAGTAGTATTGTAGTATTTGCAGTAGTATTTGGAGTAGTCTTTGCAGTATTTGCAGTACTCACAGCCGCTCTGAACAGTTGCAGTAGTATTTGCAGTATTTACAGTAGTATTTGCAGTATTTGCAGTAGTATTTGCAGTATTTGCAGTATTTGCAGTAGTATTTGCAGTATTTGCAGTAGTATTTGCAGGATTTGCAGCAGTATTTGCAGTAGTAGCAGTAGTAGTATTTGCAGTATTTGCAGTGGTATTTGCAGGATTTGCAGTAGTATTTGCAGTATTCGCAGTAGTATTTGCAGTACTATTTGCAGTACTTGCAGTAGTATTTGCTGTAGTATTTGCAGTAGTATTGTAGTATTTGCAGTAGTATTTGGAATAGTCTTTGCAATATTTGCAGTACTCACAGCCGCTCTGAACAGTTGCAGTAGTATTTGCAGTAGTATTTGCAGTATTTGCAGTAGTATTTGCAGTATTTGCGTATTTGCAGTATTTGCAGTAGTATTTGCAGTATTTGCAGTAGTATTTGCAGTAGTATTTGCAGTATTTGCAGTAGTATTTGCAGTATTTGCAGTAGTATTTGCCGTAGTATTTGCAGGAATTGCAGCAGTATTTGCAGTATTTGCAGTAGTAGTATTTGCAGTATTTGCAGTGGTATTTGCAGGATTTGCAGTAGTTTTTGCAGTATTTGCAGTAGTATGTGCAGTAGTATTTGCAGGATTTGCAGCAGTATTTGCAGTATTTGCAGTAGTAGTATTTGCAGTATTTGCAGTGGTATTTGCAGGATTTGCAGTAGTATTTGCAGTATTTGCAGTAGTATGTGCAGTAGTATTAGCAGTATTTGCAGTAGTATTTGCAGTAGTATTTGCAGTAGTATTTGCAGTAGTATTTGCAGTATTTGCAGTAGTATTTGCAGGATTTGCAGCAGTATTTGCAGTAGTAGTATTTGCAGTATTTGCAGTGGTATTTGCAGGATTTGCAGTAGTTTTTGCAGTATTTGCAGTAGTATGTGCAGTAGTATTTGCAGGATTTGCAGCAGTATTTGCAGTAGTAGTATTTGCACTGGTATTTGCAGGATTTACAGTAGTTTTTGCAGTAGTAGTATTTGCAGTATTTGCACTGGTATTTGCAGGATTTACAGTAGTTTTTGCAGTAGTAGTATTTATAGTATTTGCAGTGGTATTTGCAGGATTTGCAGTAGTATTTGCAGTATTTGCAGTAGTATGTGCAGTAGTAACAGAGTTTTCTGACTTTATATCAAACTTAGTGTTAGCCTGGGATAAAATAGTTATAGCTGGAGACTTTAATATCCAGGTGAACGTGAGTGATGACTCTCTCAGTAATGCCTTCAGCGCCTTGTTAGACAGCATAGGTTTCACTATTTGCAGTATTTGCAGTAGTATTTGCTGTAGTATTTGCAGTCGTATTGTAGTATTTGCAGTAGTATTTGGAGCAGTCTTTGCAGTATTTGCAGTACTCACAGCCGCTCTGAACAGTTGCAGTAGTATTTGCAGTAGTATTTGCAGTATTTGCAGTAGTATTTGCAGCATTTGCGTATTTGCAGTAGTATTTGCAGTATTTGCAGTAGTATTTGCAGTATTTGCAGTAGTATTTGCAGTAGTATTTGCAGTATTTGCAGTAGTATTTGCAGTATTTGCAGCAGTATTTGCAGTATTTGCAGTAGTAGTATTTGCAGTATTTGAAGTGGTATTTGCAGGATTTGCAGTAGTATTTGCAGTATTTGCAGTAGTATGTGCAGTAGTATTAGCAGTATTTGCAGTAGTATTTGCAGTACTCACAGCCGCTCTGAAAAGTTGCAGTAGTATTTGCAGTAGTATTTGCAGTAGTATTTGCAGTAGTATTTGCAGTATTTGCAGTAGTATTCGCAGTAGTATTTGCAGTACTATTTGCAGTACTTGCAGTAGTATTTGCTGTAGTATTTGCAGTAGTATTGTAGTATTTGGAGTAGTCTTTGCAGTATTTGCAGTACTCACAGCCTCTCTGAACAGTTGCAGTAGTATTTGCAGTAGTATTTGCAGTAGTATTTGCAGTATTTGCAGCAGTATTTGCAGCAGTATTTGCAGTAGTATTTGCAGGATTTGCAGCAGTATTTGCAGTATATGCGGTAGTAGTATTTGCAGTATTTGCAGTGGTATTTGCAGTATTTGCAGTAGTATTTGCAGTATTTGCAGTAGTATGTGCAGTAGTAACAGAGTTTTCTGACTTTATATCAAACTTAGTGTTAGCCTGGGATAAAATAGTTATAGCTGGAGACTTTAATATCCAGGTGAACGTGAGTGATGACTCTCTCAGTAATGCCTTCAGCGCCTTGTTAGACAGCATAGGTTTCACTATTTGCAGTATTTGCAGTAGTATTTGCTGTAGTATTTGCAGTAGTATTGTAGTATTTGCAGTAGTATTTGGAGTAGTCTTTGCAGTATTTGCAGTACTCACAGCCGCTCTGAACAGTTGCAGTAGTATTTGCAGTATTTACAGTAGTATTTGCAGTATTTGCAGTAGTATTTGCAGTATTTGCAGTATTTGCAGTAGTATTTGCAGTATTTGCAGTAGTATTTGCAGGATTTGCAGCAGTATTTGCAGTAGTAGCAGTAGTAGTATTTGCAGTATTTGCAGTGGTATTTGCAGGATTTGCAGTAGTATTTGCAGTATTCGCAGTAGTATTTGCAGTACTATTTGCAGTACTTGCAGTAGTATTTGCTGTAGTATTTGCAGTAGTATTGTAGTATTTGCAGTAGTATTTGGAATAGTCTTTGCAATATTTGCAGTACTCACAGCCGCTCTGAACAGTTGCAGTAGTATTTGCAGTAGTATTTGCAGTATTTGCAGTAGTATTTGCAGTATTTGCGTATTTGCAGTATTTGCAGTAGTATTTGCAGTATTTGCAGTAGTATTTGCAGTAGTATTTGCAGGATTTGCAGCAGTATTTGCAGTATTTGTAGTAGTAGTATTTGCAGTATTTGCAGTGGTATTTGCAGGATTTGCAGTAGTTTTTGCAGTATTTGCAGTAGTATGTGCAGTAGTATTTGCAGGATTTGCAGCAGTATTTGCAGTAGTAGTATTTGCAGTATTTGCAGTGGTATTTGCAGGATTTGCAGTAGTATTTGCAGTATTTGCAGTAGTATGTGCAGTAGTAGTATTTGCAGTATTTGCAGTGGTATTTGCAGGATTTGCAGCAGTATTTGCAGTAGTAGTATTTGCAGTATTTGCAGTGGTATTTGCAGGATTTGCAGTAGTATTTGCAGTATTTGCAGTAGTATTTGCAGTAGTATATGCAGTAGTATTTGCAGTATTTGCAGGATTTGCAGCAGTATTTGCAGTAGTAGTATTTGCAGTATTTGCAGTGGTATTTGCAGGATTTGCAGTAGTATTTGCAGTAGTATTTGCAGGATTTGCAGCAGTATTTGCAGTATTTGCAGTAGTAGTATTTGCAGTATTTGCAGTGGTATTTGCAGGATTTGCAGTAGTTTTTGCAGTATTTGCAGTAGTATGTGCAGTAGTATTTGCAGGATTTGCAGCAGTATTTGCAGTAGTAGTATTTGCAGTATTTGCAGTGGTATTTGCAGGATTTGCAGTAGTATTTGCAGTATTTGCAGTAGTATGTGCAGTAGTAGTATTTGCAGTATTTGCAGTGGTATTTGCAGGATTTGCAGCAGTATTTGCAGTAGTAGTATTTGCAGTATTTGCAGTGGTATTTGCAGGATTTGCAGTAGTATTTGCAGTATTTGCAGTAGTATTTGTAGTAGTATATGCAGTAGTATTTGCAGTATTTGCAGGATTTGCAGCAGTATTTGCAGTAGTAGTATTTGCAGTATTTGCAGTGGTATTTGCAGGATTTGCAGTAGTTTTTGCAGTATTTGCAGTAGTATGTGCAGTAGTATTTGCAGGATTTGCAGCAGTATTTGCAGTATTTTCAGTAGTAGTATTTGCAGTGGTATTTGCAGTATTTGCAGTAGTAGTATTTGCAGGATTTGCAGTAGTATTTGAAGTATTTGCAGTAGTATGTGCAGTAGTAACAGAGTTTTCTGACTTTATATCAAACTTAGTGTTAGCCTGGGATAAAATAGTTATAGCTGGAGACTTTAATATCCAGGTGAACGTGAGTGATGACTCTCTCAGTAATGCCTTCAGCGCCTTGTTAGACAGCATAGGTTTCACTATTTGCAGTATTTGCAGTAGTATTGTAGTATTTGCAGTAGTATTTGGAGTAGTCTTTGCAGTATTTGCAGTACTCACAGCCGCTCTGAACAGTTGCAGTAGTATTTGCAGTAGTATTTGCAGTATTTGCGTATTTGCAGCATTTGCGTATTTGCAGTATTTGCAGTAGTATTTGCAGTAGTATTTGCAGTATTTGCAGTATTTGCAGTAGTATTTGCAGTATTTGCAGTAGTATTTGCAGTATTTGCAGCAGTATTTGCAGTAGTAGTATTTGCAGTATTTGCAGTGGTATTTGCAGTAGTAGTATTTGCAGTATTTGCAGTGGTATTTGCAGGATTTGCAGTAGTATTTGCAGTATTTGCAGTAGTATGTGCAGTAGTATTAGCAGTATTTGCAGTAGTATTTGCAGTACTCACAGCCGCTCTGAAAAGTTGCAGTAGTATTTGCAGTATTTGCAGTAGTATGTGCAGTAGTATTTGAAGTAGTATTTGCAGTATTTGCAGTAGTATTCGCAGTAGTATTTGCAGTACTATTTGCAGTACTTGCAGTAGTATTTGCTGTAGTATTTGCAGTAGTATTGTAGTATTTGGAGTAGTCTTTGCGGTATTTGCAGTACTCAGCCTCTCTGAACAGTTGCAGTAGTATTTGCAGTAGTATTTGCAGTATTTGCAGCAGTATTTGCAGCAGTATTTGCAGTAGTATTTGCAGCAGTATTTGCAGTAGTATTTGCAGGATTTGCAGCAGTATTTGCAGTATATGCGGTAGTAGTATTTGCAGTATTTGCAGTGGTATTTGCAGTATTTGCAGTAGTATGTGCAGTATTTGCAGTAGTAACAGAGTTTTCTGACTTTATATCAAACTTAGTGTTAGCCTGGGATAAAATAGTTATAGCTGGAGACTTTAATATCCAGGTGAACGTGAGTGATGACGCTCTCAGTAATGCCTTCAGCGCCTTGTTAGACAGCATTGGTTTCACTCAGAATGTAAATAAAGCGACTCACACTCTGGATCTGACCTAACGTATGGAACAGAGATTAGTGACCTCATTGTCTCCCTCAAAACTCTATATTGTCAGATCATTTCATAATTACATTTCAGTTTATTCTTAAAGATCATCCAGTCCCACAGAATAAAGTTATAATGAAAAGGACAATATCTGAAAAATCTATCTCAAAATTCAAGGAAATAATAGAGCCAATATTCAGAGACATGTCATGTGATCGTGTCATGTGATCAGGTCATGTGATCATGTCATGTGATCATGTCATGTGATCATGTCATGTGCTCATGTCATGTGCTCAGGTCATGTGATCATGTCATGTGATCATGTCATGTGATCATGTCATGTGATCATGTCATGTGCTCATGTCATGTGATCATGTCATGTGCTCATGTCATGTGCTCAGGTCATGTGATCATGTCATGTGATCATGTCATGTGCTCAGGTCATGTGATCATGTCATGTGATCATGTCATGTGCTCATGTCATGTGATCATGTCATGTGCTCATGTCATGTGATCATGTCATGTGCTCATGTCATGTGATCATGTCATGTGCTCAGGTCATGTGCTCAGGTCATGTGATCATGTCATGTGCTCATGTCATGTGATCATGTCATGTGCTCATGTCATGTGATCATGTCATGTGCTCATGTCATGTGATCATGTCATGTGCTCAGGTCATGTGATCATGTCATGTGATCATGTCATGTGCTCATGTCATGTGATCATGTCATGTGCTCATGTCATGTGCTCATGTCATGTGATCATGTCATGTGCTCATGTCATGTGATCATGTCATGTGCTCAGGTCATGTGCTCAGGTCATGTGATCATGTCATGTGCTCATGTCATGTGATCATGTCATGTGCTCATGTCATGTGATCATGTCATGTGCTCATGTCATGTGATCATGTCATGTGCTCAGGTCATGTGATCATGTCATGTGATCATGTCATGTGATCATGTCATGTGATCATGTCATGTGCTCAGGTCATGTGCTCAGGTCATGTGATCATGTCATGTGCTCATGTCATGTGATCATGTCATGTGCTCATGTCATGTGATCATGTCATGTGCTCATGTCATGTGATCATGTCATGTGCTCATGTCATGTGATCATGTCATGTGCTCAGGTCATGTGATCATGTCATGTGATCATGTCATGTGCTCATGTCATGTGATCATGTCATGTGCTCATGTCATGTGCTCATGTCATGTGATCATGTCATGTGCTCATGTCATGTGATCATGTCATGTGCTCAGGTCATGTGCTCAGGTCATGTGATCATGTCATGTGCTCATGTCATGTGATCATGTCATGTGCTCATGTCATGTGATCATGTCATGTGCTCATGTCATGTGATCATGTCATGTGCTCAGGTCATGTGATCATGTCATGTGATCATGTCATGTGATCATGTCATGTGCTCATGTCATGTGCTCATGTCATGTGATCATGTCATGTGCTCATGTCATGTGATCATGTCATGTGCTCATGTCATGTGATCATGTCATGTGCTCAGGTCATGTGATCATGTCATGTGATCATGTCATGTGCTCAGGTCATGTGATCATGTCATGTGCTCATGTCATGTGATCATGTCATGTGCTCATGTCATGTGATCATGTCATGTGCTCATGTCATGTGATCATGTCATGTGCTCAGGTCATGTGATCATGTCATGTGATCATGTCATGTGATCATGTCATGTGCTCATGTCATGTGATCATGTCATGTGCTCATGTCATGTGATCATGTCATGTGCTCATGTCATGTGATCATGTCATGTGCTCATGTCATGTGATCATGTCATGTGATCATGTCATGTGCTCATGTCATGTGCTCATGTCATGTGCTCATGTCATGTGCTCATGTCATGTGATCATGTCATGTGCTCATGTCATGTGATCATGTCATGTGCTCAGGTCATGTGATCATGTCATGTGCTCATGTCTGTAGCGGGGCTCTCTCTCAAAAATATGGCGAAGTCAGATTTCAAGTGCTCAGGTGGATTTATTGTGCCAAAACCGAAGTGCAAAAATAGTGCAACAGTGAAGAAATATATACAGTGAGCAAAAAGGTCCAAAAATCCAAAAACATATATTTACAGAGTTCCAACTATGAGTTCAACTTTAACTCGTTCTCTCTTTTACTCTCTCTCTCTCACACTGTTTCCTTCTCTGTTGTTGGAGACAGACTCCTCCCACAGCCAAGAGCGGCTCCCTTTATTCCTCACTTGCCCCTCCCACTGAGCAAAAGAACTAGATAATTCAAATCCCAAATAAACTGACAATAAACTGTTGTGGCCTCTTCCTACAACATAATACATCATTAATTATATACACATGTTCAAAATAAAGCAATATAAAACACATAGAATACCCGGTGTCACATGGTCAGCACCACAGTGTGAACAGCTCCATTTAAACTTCCAGGAAGTCCTGGCTCGGTTTCGACCCAACGCGACGCATCGGCGGAGCGCGGCTTTCGTGACAAAACAGGCAACAATTGACGTGTGTGTGCTTAGACTTAACCTAACGCGCGCAAGTGTGCAGCCTTGGTGGATTAGTGAGGGAGGAGTGCGGGGAAAGAAGCGTGTGTAGCGTCTGATGCGAATGAATGAAACAGAGGGAAACGCGGGGAGCGGGGAATGTATGAGTGTGTGTTGGAAAGTGCGCGGGCATGAAGGGCCGCGCGGCTGCTCAGCAAATAAGCGCCGACACCAGTTAAAGACGGACTGGCTCCGTCACAATGTCATGTGATCATGTCATGTGATCATGTCATGTGCTCAAGTCATGTGATCATGTCATGTGATCATGTCATGTGCTCATGTCATGTGCTCAAGTCATGTGATCATGTCATGTGATCATGTCATGTGATTGTGTCATGTGATCATGTCATGTGCTCAAGTCATGTGCTCAAGTCATGTGATCATGTCATGTGATTGTGTCATGTGATCATGTCATGTGCTCAAGTCATGTGATCATGTCATGTGATCATGTCATGTGATTGTGTCATGTGATCATGTCATGTGCTCAAGTCATGTGCTCAAGTCATGTGATCATGTCATGTGATCATGTCATGTGCTCAAGTCATGTGATCATGTCATGTGATCATGTCATGTGCTCAAGTCATGTGCTCAAGTCATGTGATCATGTCATGTGCTCATGTCATGTGATCATGTCATCATGTCATGTGATCATGTCATGTGCTCATGTCATGTGATCATGTCATGTGATCATGTCATGTGATCATGTCATGTGATCATGTCATGTGATCACGTCATGTGATCATGTCATGTGATCATGTCATGTGATCACGTCATGTGATCATGTCATGTGATCATGTCATGTGATCATGTCATGTGCTCAGGTCATGTGATCATGTCATGTGATCATGTCATGTGATCATGTCATGTGCTCATGTCATGTGATCATGTCATGTGATCATGTCATGTGCTCAGGTCATGTGATCGTGTCATGTGATCATGTCATGTGCTCAGGTCATGTGATCATGTCATGTGCTCATGTCATGTGCTCATGTCATGTGATCATGTCATGTGAATTCTCTGAAGTCTGCTCTTGACGTTGTCGCGCCGTTAAAACAGAAGGTCATTAGGTCAAAGCGCCTCCTCCTGGTACAACCAAGAACTGCGTTCACATAAACAAAGAGTTAGAAAGTTAGAGGGATTATTTCGTCGCTCTCACAGAAGAATCTCTAAAAGCAGGAAAAGTTGCTCCTGTCCTGTCAGCAGCTCCGTGTGAGGCCAGAACCAGATATTATTCACATCTAATAGAAGTCAACAAAAGTAACACTAAATTCCTTTTCAGCGCTGTAACCATGGTAACACACTGTCACAGCAGTAGAGCCCTCACTCCCAGCTACACTTAGCTCTGATGATTTCCTCCTATTTTTTAACAATAAAATAAAAACAATCAGAGATAAATTAGATGAAATTACCCCCGCTATTAGCCCTGAACTAGCCCAAGCTGTAAATCTAACGTCCCATATAAATCCAGCTGTAAACTTAGAAAGGTTCACAGCTGTTGATCAAGAGAGAGAACTTCAGCCCTTATGTCCTCTAAAAGCTCCACTTGTGTCCTAGACCCCATTCCAAGCTCCTCAAAGACATTCTCCCCCTAATTATAGACCCTATTCTGAATATAATAAATACTTCAGTAGAAAGTGTTTATGTTCCACGTCCTTCAAACATGACGTCATTAAACCTCTTCTGAAAAAGACTCATCTAGATCCTGAACTATTGGTAAACTACAGACCTATTTCAAATCTTCCCTTTGTCTCGAAAATCCTGGACAAAGCTTTGTCGCCACCTGCAGGACAATAACTTATTTCAAGTTTTCCAGTCAGGGTTCAGAGCCCACCACAGCAGGGTTCAGAGCCCACCACAGCAGGGTTCAGAGCCCACCACAGCAGAAGCCCTCAGAGGCCCCGCCCTCAGCTGGTTTAAATCCTATCTATCTGATAGGTTCCAATTTGTTCATGTAAACCAGAGCTCCTCACAAGGCTCTAAAGTAATTTACGGTGTGCCACAGGGGTCAGTACTCGGTCCAATTCTGTTTACTCTTTATATGCTGCCGTTAGGCAACATGATCAGGTCACATGATCAGGTCACATGATCAGGTCACATGGCATTAACACTCAGCTGTATTTATCAATGAACCTGATCAGAGCGATCAAGGAGACAGACTTAGAGCTCGTGTGAAGGAGATAAAAACCTGGAGGACACTTAATGATCTGCTTCTTAACCCTGAACAAACCGAGGTCATTGTGCTGGAGGTCATTGTGCTGGAGGTCATTGTGCAGGAGGTCATTGTGCAGGAGGTCATTGTGCAGGAGGTCATTGTGCAGGAGGTCATTGTGCTGGAGGTCATTGTGCTGGAGGTCATTGTGCTGGAGGTCATTGTGCTGGAGGTCATTGTGCTGATCCTAAGCATCTACGAGACGCTCTATCTGAGCAGATAGTCACACTGGACAATGTCAGTGAAGCCTCCAGTTCTACTGTAAGAAACCTCAGAGTCTTATTGGACCAGGAGCTCTCATTTAAAGCTCATATAAATAAAGCTTGTAAAACAGACTCTTTCCATTTGCACAACAAGAGCCAAAATCAGAAGAATCCGGCCTAAAAGTGAAGCTGAAAAACGTCTCCTGCATTTGTAACGTCTAGATTCTCCTGTAACTCCTGCTCACAGCAGGTCCTAAAAGCTCCATAAAAAGCTTTAACTGGTTCAAAATGCAGCAGCAAGATTACAAACAGGAACAAAAAGAAGAGAGCACATTACGCCGGTGCTGGAGTCTCTTCACTGGCTCCTGTCCTGTTTAGAATCAAATTTAAACTCCTCCTCCTGATTTACAAAGCCATAAATGACATGGCCCCTCCCACCTCAAAGATGCTCTAGAACCATCTCATCCAATCAGAGCTCTTCACTCTCAGAATGCCGGCCTTCTGGTGGTCCCAAGAGTCTCTAAAAGTACTGTAGGAGGTAGAGCGTTTAGCTCCCAAGCTCCTGTGTTATGGAATCAGCTCCGGCCCATGTTAAATATGCTGACACAGTCTCTTCATTTAAGTCCAGGCTTAAAACGTTCCTCTTCGAAATGACTTATGGTCAGAGTAGTTAGGATCAGAAACATAAACCCACAGCTTCAGCTCCGCTGCCCTAGCAGCAACTCAGGGGGAAGTATGAGCTCTGTCCTCTTCTTCTGACTTATTCTATCAAACAATATTTATTTTTTAATTCCACTTGCAAACTGTTCACCGCCTTCTTTGTCTCACTCCTGAGGACCTGTGGACCCAGATGTCCCTCTCCTGGTGAAGTGTCCCTGCCCCGTGTGGACGGTCCCTCATCTGCCTGAAGAGTGGGTCCAGCTCCAGTCTCCCTCACGTCTGTGAGAGTCACATCCTCCTTCACAGGAACTAACCCAGGTTTATACTTTGTCCCAAGGAGGGTTTTTGTAGTTTTTCCTGCAGAAGGAGGAGCTAAGGACAGAAGGAGGAGCTAAGGACAGAGGACCTGGGACATCGTCCCTCGTCCCCACAGACATTGTTGATTCTGCCTCAGAGGCGACTGTTCTTGTGATTTTGGGCCTTACAAAAATATATTGATTTGATTTGATTTAGTATTTGCAGTACTCACAGCCGCTCTGAATTTTTGCAGTAGTATTTGCAGTATTTGCAGTAGATTTGCAGTGGTAGTATTTGCAGTAGTATTTGCAGTATTTGCAGTAGTAGTATTTGCAGTAGTATTTGCAGTAGTATTTGCAGGATTTGCAGTAGTATTTGCAGTATTTGCAGTAGTATTTGCAGTATTTGCAGTTGTATTTGCAGTATTTGCAGTATTTGCAGCAGTATTTGCAGTAGTATTTGCAGCAGTATTTGCAGTAGTATTTGCAGAAGTATTAGCAGTATTTGCAGTAGTATTTGCAGTAGTATTTGCAGTAGTATTTGCAGTAGTATTTGCAGTATTTGCAGTTGTATTTGCAGTAGTATTTGCAGTAGTATTTGCAGTAGTATTTGCAGTAGTATTTGCAGTAGTATTTGCAGTAGTATTAGCAGTATTTGCAGTAGTATTTGCAGTACTCACAGCCGCTCTGAACAATTGCAGTAGTATTAGCAGTATTTGCAGTAGTATTTGCAGTAGTATTTGCAGTACTCACAGCCGCTCTGAACAGTTGCAGTAGTATTAGCAGTATTTGCAGTAGTATTTGCAGTAGTATTAGCAGTATTTGCAGTAGTATTTGCAGTACTCACAGCCGCTCTGAACAGTTGCAGTAGTATTAGCAGTATTTGCAGTAGTATTTGCAGTAGTATTTGCAGTATTTGCAGTTGTATTTGCAGTAGTATTTGCAGTAGTATTTGCAGTATTTGCAGTAGTATTTGCAGTAGTATTAGCAGTATTTGCAGTAGTATTTGCAGTACTCACAGCCGCTCTGAACAATTGCAGTAGTATTAGCAGTATTTGCAGTAGTATTTGCAGTAGTATTTGCAGTACTCACAGCCGCTCTGAACAGTTGCAGTAGTATTAGCAGTATTTGCAGTAGTATTTGCAGTAGTATTAGCAGTATTTGCAGTAGTATTTGCAGTACTCACAGCCGCTCTGAACAGTTGCAGTAGTATTAGCAGTATTTGCAGTAGTATTTGCAGTAGTATTAGCAGTATTTGCAGTAGTATTTGCAGTAGTATTTGCAGTACTCACAGCCGCTCTGAACAGTTGCAGTAGTATTAGCAGTATTTGCAGTAGTATTTGCAGTAGTATTAGCAGTATTTGCAGTAGTATTTGCAGTAGTATTTGCAGTACTCACAGCCGCTCTGAACAGTTGCAGTAGTATTAGCAGTATTTGCAGTAGTATTTGCAGTAGTATTAGCAGTATTTGCAGTAGTATTTGCAGTAGTAATTGCAGTACTCACAGCCGCTCTGAACAGTTGCAGTAGTATTAGCAGTATTTGCAGTAGTATTTGCAGTAGTATTTGCAGTATTTGCAGTTGTATTTGCAGTTGTATTTGCAGTAGTATTTGCAGTAGTATTTGCAGTACTCACAGCCGCTCTGAACAGTTGCAGTAGTATTAGCAGTATTTGCAGTAGTATTTGCAGTATTATTAGCAGTATTTGCAGTAGTATTTGCAGTAGTATTTGCAGTACTCACAGCCGCTCTGAACAGTTGCAGTAGTATTAGCAGTATTTGCAGTAGTATTTGCAGTAGTATTAGCAGTATTTGCAGTAGTATTTGCAGTAGTATTTGCAGTACTCACAGCCGCTCTGAACAGTTGCAGTAGTATTAGCAGTATTTGCAGTAGTATTTGCAGTAGTATTAGCAGTATTTGCAGTAGTATTTGCAGTAGTATTTGCAGTACTCACAGCCGCTCTGAACAGTTGCCAGTCTCCAAAGTTCATGTTCATCTCTTTCTTCAGCTCGTCGATGTTGCACTGAGAAAGAACTCGACCGTTTATGTTCGCCTGAAACACAGAACCAGCAGTAAGAACCAGCAAAGACCAGTAAGAACCAGTAAGAACCAGTAAGAACCAGCAAGAACCAGCAAGAACCAGTAAGAACCAGTAAGAACCAGCAAGAACCAGCAAGAACCAGTAAGAACCAGCAAGAACCAGCAAGAACCAGTAAGGACCAGTAAGAACCAGTAAGAACCAGCAAGGACCAGCAAGGACCAGTAAGAACCAGCAAGAACCAGCAAGAACCAGCAAGAACCAGTAAGGACCAGCAAGAACCAGTAAGGACCAGCAAGGACCAGCAAGGACCAGTAAGAACCAGCAAGAACCACTAAGGACCAGTAAGAACCAGCAAGAACCAGTAAGAACCAGCAAGAACCAGTAAGGACCAGCAAGAACCAGTAAGGACCAGTAAGGACCAGCAAGGACCAGTAAGAACCAGCAAGAACCAGTAAGGATCAGCAAGAACCAGTAAGAACCAGCAAGAACCAGCAAGAACCAGTAAGGACCAGCAAGAACCAGTAAGAACCAGCAAGAACCAGTAATAACCAGCAAGGACCAGCAAGGACCAGTAAGGACCAGCAAGGACCAGTAAGAACCAGCAAGAACCAGCAAGAACCAGTAAGAACCAGTAAGAACCAGCAAGGACCAGCAAGGACCAGTAAGAACCAGCAAGAACCAGCAAGAACCAGCAAGAACCAGTAAGAACCAGTAAGAACCAGCAAGAACCAGTAAGGACCAGTAAGGACCAGCAAGAACCAGCAAGAACCAGTAAGGACCAGTAAGAACCAGCAAGAACCAGTAAGAACCAGCAAGAACCAGTAAGGACCAGTAAGGACCAGCAAGAACCAGTAAGGACCAGTAAGGACCAGCAAGGACCAGTAAGAACCAGCAAGAACCAGTAAGGACCAGCAAGAACCAGTAAGAACCAGCAAGAACCAGCAAGAACCAGTAAGGACCAGCAAGAACCAGTAAGAACCAGCAAGAACCAGTAATAACCAGCAAGGACCAGCAAGGACCAGTAAGGACCAGCAAGGACCAGTAAGAACCAGTAAGAACCAGCAAGAACCAGTAAGGACCAGTAAGAACCAGTAAGGACCAGCAAGGACCAGCAAGGACCAGTAAGAACCAGCAAGAACCAGCAAGAACCAGTAAGAACCAGCAAGAACCAGCAAGAACCAGCAAGAACCAGCAAGAACCAGCAAGAACCAGTAAGGACCAGTAAGGACCAGCAAGAACCAGTAAGGACCAGCAAGGACCAGCAAGAACCAGCAAGAACCAGCAAGGACCAGTAAGAACCAGCAAGAACCAGTAAGGACCAGTAAGAACCAGTAAGGACCAGTAAGAACCAGTAAGAACCAACAGGAACCAGTAAGGACCAATAAGGACCAAGTCAGGACCAGGTCAGGACCAGTAAGAACCAGCAAGAACCAGCAAGAACCAGTAAGGACCAGCAAGAACCAGTAAGAACCAGCAAGAACCAGTAATAACCAGCAAGGACCAGCAAGGACCAGCAAGGACCAGTAAGGACCAGCAAGGACCAGTAAGAACCAGTAAGAACCAGCAAGAACCAGTAAGGACCAGTAAGAACCAGTAAGGACCAGCAAGGACCAGCAAGGACCAGTAAGAACCAGTAAGAACCAGCAAGAACCAGCAAGAACCAGCAAGAACCAGCAAGAACCAGCAAGAACCAGCAAGAACCAGCAGAACCAGTAAGGACCAATAAGGACCAATAAGGACCAATAAGAACCAGTAAGGACCAGTAAGAACCAGTAAGAACCAACAGGAACCAGTAAGGACCAAGTCAGGACCAGGTCAGGACCAGGTCAGGACCAGTAAGGACCAGTAAGAACCAGGTCAGGACCAGTAAGGACCAGTTGCAGTGGCCTCACCTTCCTGATGGTGGCGCTGTACTGTGGGATCATAGTTGCGTCCAGTCCCGCCATCGTCTGCACGCGCTCACAAACCGTCTCCGTCGTCATGGCGCTGAGTAGGAGGGGCGGAGCCAACACAGAGCCGGGGCCCTGGACCAATCAGAACAGCGTTAGGACCAATCAGAGACCAGAGTTTATCTACCAGTGACTATAGAGAGATGCATGCTGGGAAATGTAGTCTAGACAGGAAATCAGAGCAGAAACACTTTAGTCTTCAGCTCAACTGCTCAGAAAAAACTATTATCATGCTCAGCAGAACATGGACCTCTGCACAGGAGAACATGGACCTCTGCATAGAAGAACATGGACCTCTGCACAGCAGAACATGGACCTCTGCACAGGAGAACATGGACCTCTGCACAGGAGAACATGGACCTCTGCACAGGAGAACATGGACCTCTGCTCAGCAGAACATGGACCTCTGCACAGGAGAACATGGACCTCTGCACAAGAGAACATGGACCTCTGCACAGCAGAACATGGACCTCTGCTCAGCAGAACATGGACCTCTGCACAGCAGAACATGGACCTCTGCACAGGAGAACATGGACCTCTGCACAGGAGAACATGGACCTCTGCTCAGCAGAACATGGACCTCTGCACAGCAGAACATGGACCTCTGCACAGCAGAACATGGACCTCTGCACAGGAGAACATGGACCTCTGCACAAGAGAACATGGACCTCTGCACAGCAGAACATGGACCTCTGCTCAGCAGAACATGGACCTCTGCACAGCAGAACATGGACCTCTGCACAGGAGAACATGGACCTCTGCACAGGAGAACATGGACCTCTGCTCAGCAGAACATGGACCTCTGCACAGCAGAACATGGACCTCTGCACAGCAGAACATGGACCTCTGCACAGGAGAACATGGACCTCTGCACAGGAGAAAATGGACCTCTGCACAGCAGAACATGGACCTCTGCACAGCAGAACATGGACCTGATGTTAACGTTCACCATCCAAAACGGTCCTTTCTGTCCCTGAGAGGAGCTTTTAAATCCTTTAAGTTCTTTAAAGTCTGTGCAGTTGAGTTAAAGCTCTAAGAGGGTTTCCATAGCAACTGACGAGGAACAAGGCCAAAGGAAGGGAAAACCAGGACTAAACCAGGACTAAACCAGGTCTAAACCAGGACTAAACCAGGACTAAACCAGGTCTAAACCAGGACTAAACCAGGACTAAACCAGGTCTAAACCAGGACTAAACCAGGACTAAACCAGGACTAAACCAGGACTAAACCTGGACTAAACCAGGACTAAACCAGGACCTGAGGACCTGTTTACCTGTTTGCATTTCAGAGATGAGATCTGGACACAGGTGAATGAGGAAACAGAAGGAGACACAGAATGAGACGGACAAATGAGTCAGAAAACAATTCAGAGGCGTGGACTAAAGGGCCTGAGAGGCGTGGACTAAAGGGCTTCAGAGGCGTGGACTAAAGGGCCTCAGAGGCGTGGACTAAAGGGTTTCAGAGGCGTGGACTAAAGGGCTTCAGAGGCGTGGACTAAAGGGCCTCAGAGGCGTGGACTAAAGGGCCTGAGAGGCGTGGACTAAAGGGCTTCAGAGGCGTGGACTAAAGGGCTTCAGAGGCGTGGACTAAAGGGCTTCAGAGGCGTGGACTAAAGGGCTTCAGAGGCGTGGACTAAAGGGCCTGAGAGGCGTGGACTAAAGGGCCTGAGAGGCGTGGACTAAAGGGCTTCAGAGGCGTGGACTAAAGGGCTTCAGAGGCGTGGACTAAAGGGCCTGAGAGGCGTGGACTAAAGGGCCTGAGAGGCGTGGACTAAAGGGCTTCAGAGGCGTGGACTAAAGGGCCTGAGAGGCGTGGACTAAAGGGCTTCAGAGGCGTGGACTAAAGAGTTTCAGAGGCGTGGACTAAAGGGCTTCAGAGGCGTGGACTAAAGGGCCTCAGAGGCGTGGACTAAAGAGTTTCAGAGGCGTGGACTAAAGGGTTTCAGAGGCGTGGACTAAAGGGCTTCAGAGGCGTGGACTAAAGGGCCTCAGAGGCGTGGACTAAAGGGCCTCAGAGGCGTGGACTAAAGGGTTTCAGAGGCGTGGACTAAAGGGCTTCAGAGGCGTGGACTAAAGGGCCTCAGAGGCGTGGACTAAAGGGCCTGAGAGGCGTGGACTAAAGGGCTTCAGAGGCGTGGACTAAAGGGCTTCAGAGGCGTGGACTAAAGGGCCTGAGAGGCGTGGACTGAAGGGCTTCAGAGGCGTGGACTAAAGGGCCTGAGAGGCGTGGACTAAAGGGCTTCAGAGGCGTGGACTAAAGGGCTTCAGAGGCGTGGACTAAAGGGCTTCAGAGGCGTGGACTAAAGGGCCTGAGAGGCGTGGACTAAAGGACCTGAGAGGCGTGGACTAAAGGGCCTGAGAGGCGTGGACTAAAGGGCTTCAGAGGCGTGGACTAAAGGGCTTCAGAGGCGTGGACTAAAGGGCCTGAGAGGCGTGGACTAAAGGGCTTCAGAGGCGTGGACTAAAGGGCCTGAGAGGCGTGGACTAAAGGGCTTCAGAGGCGTGGACTAAAGGGCCTGAGAGGCGTGGACTAAAGGGCCTGAGAGGCGTGGACTAAAGGGCTTCAGAGGCGTGGACTAAAGAGTTTCAGAGGCGTGGACTAAAGGGCTTCAGAGGCGTGGACTAAAGGGCCTCAGAGGCGTGGACTAAAGGGTTTCAGAGGCGTGGACTAAAGGGTTTCAGAGGCGTGGACTAAAGGGCTTCAGAGGCGTGGACTAAAGGGCCTCAGAGGCGTGGACTAAAGGGCCTCAGAGGCGTGGACTAAAGGGTTTCAGAGGCGTGGACTAAAGGGCTTCAGAGGCGTGGACTAAAGGGCCTCAGAGGCGTGGACTAAAGGGCCTGAGAGGCGTGGACTAAAGGGCTTCAGAGGCGTGGACTAAAGGGCTTCAGAGGCGTGGACTAAAGGGCCTGAGAGGCGTGGACTAAAGGGCCTGAGAGGCGTGGACTAAAGGGCTTCAGAGGCGTGGACTAAAGGGCTTCAGAGGCGTGGACTAAAGGGCCTGAGAGGCGTGGACTAAAGGGCCTGAGAGGCGTGGACTAAAGGGCTTCAGAGGCGTGGACTAAAGGGCTTCAGAGGCGTGGACTAAAGGGCCTGAGAGGCGTGGACTAAAGGGCCTGAGAGGCGTGGACTAAAGGGCTTCAGAGGCGTGGACTAAAGAGTTTCAGAGGCGTGGACTAAAGGGCTTCAGAGGCGTGGACTAAAGGGCCTCAGAGGCGTGGACTAAAGGGTTTCAGAGGCGTGGACTAAAGGGTTTCAGAGGCGTGGACTAAAGGGCTTCAGAGGCGTGGACTAAAGGGCCTCAGAGGCGTGGACTAAAGGGCCTCAGAGGCGTGGACTAAAGGGTTTCAGAGGCGTGGACTAAAGGGCTTCAGAGGCGTGGACTAAAGGGCCTCAGAGGCGTGGACTAAAGGGCCTGAGAGGCGTGGACTAAAGGGCTTCAGAGGCGTGGACTAAAGGGCTTCAGAGGCGTGGACTAAAGGGCCTGAGAGGCGTGGACTGAAGGGCTTCAGAGGCGTGGACTAAAGGGCCTGAGAGGCGTGGACTAAAGGGCTTCAGAGGCGTGGACTAAAGGGCCTGAGAGGCGTGGACTAAAGGGCTTCAGAGGCGTGGACTAAAGGGCTTCAGAGGCGTGGACTAAAGGGCTTCAGAGGCGTGGACTAAAGGGCCTGAGAGGCGTGGACTAAAGGACCTGAGAGGCGTGGACTAAAGGGCCTGAGAGGCGTGGACTAAAGGGCTTCAGAGGCGTGGACTAAAGGGCTTCAGAGGCGTGGACTAAAGGGCCTGAGAGGCGTGGACTAAAGGGCTTCAGAGGCGTGGACTAAAGGGCCTGAGAGGCGTGGACTAAAGGGCTTCAGAGGCGTGGACTAAAGGGCCTGAGAGGCGTGGACTAAAGGGCTTCAGAGGCGTGGACTAAAGGGCCTGAGAGGCGTGGACTAAAGGGCCTGAGAGGCGTGGACTAAAGGGCTTCAGAGGCGTGGACTAAAGAGTTTCAGAGGCGTGGACTAAAGGGCTTCAGAGGCGTGGACTAAAGGGCCTCAGAGGCGTGGACTAAAGGGTTTCAGAGGCGTGGACTAAAGGGTTTCAGAGGCGTGGACTAAAGGGCTTCAGAGGCGTGGACTAAAGGGCCTCAGAGGCGTGGACTAAAGGGCCTCAGAGGCGTGGACTAAAGGGTTTCAGAGGCGTGGACTAAAGGGCTTCAGAGGCGTGGACTAAAGGGCCTCAGAGGCGTGGACTAAAGGGCCTGAGAGGCGTGGACTAAAGGGCTTCAGAGGCGTGGACTAAAGGGCTTCAGAGGCGTGGACTAAAGGGCCTGAGAGGCGTGGACTGAAGGGCTTCAGAGGCGTGGACTAAAGGGCCTGAGAGGCGTGGACTAAAGGGCTTCAGAGGCGTGGACTAAACGGCCTCAGAGGCGTGGACTAAAGGGCTTCAGAGGTGTGGACTAAAGGGCTTCAGAGGCGTGGACTAAAGGGCCTGAGAGGCGTGGACTAAAGGGCCTGAGAGGCGTGGACTAAAGGGCTTCAGAGGCGTAGACTAAAGGGCCTGAGAGGCGTGGACTAAAGGGCCTGAGAGGCGTGGACTAAAGGGTTTCAGAAGCGTGAAATAAAGGGCCTGAGAGGCGTGGACTAAAGAGTTTCAGAGGCGTGGACTAAAGGGCCTGAGAGGCGTGGACTAAAGGGCCTGAGAGGCGTGGACTAAAGGGCCTGAGAGGCGTGGACTAAAGGGCTTCAGAGGCGTGGACTAAAGGGCCTGAGAGGCGTGGACTAAAGGGCTTCAGAGGCGTGGACTAAAGAGTTTCAGAGGCGTGGACTAAAGGGCTTCAGAGGCGTGGACTAAAGGGCCTCAGAGGCGTGGACTAAAGGGTTTCAGAGGCGTGGACTAAAGGGTTTCAGAGGCGTGGACTAAAGGGCTTCAGAGGCGTGGACTAAAGGGCCTCAGAGGCGTGGACTAAAGGGCCTCAGAGGCGTGGACTAAAGGGTTTCAGAGGCGTGGACTAAAGGGCTTCAGAGGCGTGGACTAAAGGGCCTCAGAGGCGTGGACTAAAGGGCCTGAGAGGCGTGGACTAAAGGGCTTCAGAGGCGTGGACTAAAGGGCTTCAGAGGCGTGGACTAAAGGGCCTGAGAGGCGTGGACTGAAGGGCTTCAGAGGCGTGGACTAAAGGGCCTGAGAGGCGTGGACTAAAGGGCTTCAGAGGCGTGGACTAAAGGGCCTGAGAGGCGTGGACTAAAGGGCTTCAGAGGCGTGGACTAAAGGGCTTCAGAGGCGTGGACTAAAGGGCTTCAGAGGCGTGGACTAAAGGGCCTGAGAGGCGTGGACTAAAGGGCCTGAGAGGCGTGGACTAAAGGGCCTGAGAGGCGTGGACTAAAGGGCTTCAGAGGCGTGGACTAAAGGGCTTCAGAGGCGTGGACTAAAGGGCCTGAGAGGCGTGGACTAAAGGGCTTCAGAGGCGTGGACTAAAGGGCCTGAGAGGCGTGGACTAAAGGGCTTCAGAGGCGTGGACTAAAGGGCCTGAGAGGCGTGGACTAAAGGGCTTCAGAGGCGTGGACTAAAGGGCCTGAGAGGCGTGGACTAAAGGGCCTGAGAGGCGTGGACTAAAGGGCTTCAGAGGCGTGGACTAAAGAGTTTCAGAGGCGTGGACTAAAGGGCTTCAGAGGCGTGGACTAAAGGGCCTCAGAGGCGTGGACTAAAGGGTTTCAGAGGCGTGGACTAAAGGGTTTCAGAGGCGTGGACTAAAGGGCTTCAGAGGCGTGGACTAAAGGGCCTCAGAGGCGTGGACTAAAGGGCTTCAGAGGCGTGGACTAAAGGGTTTCAGAGGCGTGGACTAAAGGGCCTGAGAGGCGTGGACTAAAGGGCCTGAGAGGCGTGGACTAAAGGGCTTCAGAGGCGTGGACTAAAGGGCTTCAGAGGCGTGGACTAAAGGGCCTGAGAGGCGTGGACTAAAGGGCCTGAGAGGCGTGGACTAAAGGGCTTCAGAGGCGTGGACTAAAGGGCCTGAGAGGCGTGGACTAAAGGGCCTGAGAGGCGTGGACTAAAGGGCTTCAGAGGCGTGGACTAAAGAGTTTCAGAGGCGTGGACTAAAGGGCTTCAGAGGCGTGGACTAAAGGGCCTCAGAGGCGTGGACTAAAGAGTTTCAGAGGCGTGGACTAAAGGGTTTCAGAGGCGTGGACTAAAGGGCTTCAGAGGCGTGGACTAAAGGGCCTCAGAGGCGTGGACTAAAGGGCCTCAGAGGCGTGGACTAAAGGGTTTCAGAGGCGTGGACTAAAGGGCTTCAGAGGCGTGGACTAAAGGGCCTCAGAGGCGTGGACTAAAGGGCCTGAGAGGCGTGGACTAAAGGGCTTCAGAGGCGTGGACTAAAGGGCTTCAGAGGCGTGGACTAAAGGGCCTGAGAGGCGTGGACTGAAGGGCTTCAGAGGCGTGGACTAAAGGGCCTGAGAGGCGTGGACTAAAGGGCTTCAGAGGCGTGGACTAAAGGGCTTCAGAGGCGTGGACTAAAGGGCTTCAGAGGCGTGGACTAAAGGGCCTGAGAGGCGTGGACTAAAGGACCTGAGAGGCGTGGACTAAAGGGCCTGAGAGGCGTGGACTAAAGGGCTTCAGAGGCGTGGACTAAAGGGCTTCAGAGGCGTGGACTAAAGGGCCTGAGAGGCGTGGACTAAAGGGCTTCAGAGGCGTGGACTAAAGGGCCTGAGAGGCGTGGACTAAAGGGCTTCAGAGGCGTGGACTAAAGGGCCTGAGAGGCGTGGACTAAAGGGCCTGAGAGGCGTGGACTAAAGGGCTTCAGAGGCGTGGACTAAAGAGTTTCAGAGGCGTGGACTAAAGGGCTTCAGAGGCGTGGACTAAAGGGCCTCAGAGGCGTGGACTAAAGGGTTTCAGAGGCGTGGACTAAAGGGTTTCAGAGGCGTGGACTAAAGGGCTTCAGAGGCGTGGACTAAAGGGCCTCAGAGGCGTGGACTAAAGGGCCTCAGAGGCGTGGACTAAAGGGTTTCAGAGGCGTGGACTAAAGGGCTTCAGAGGCGTGGACTAAAGGGCCTCAGAGGCGTGGACTAAAGGGCCTGAGAGGCGTGGACTAAAGGGCTTCAGAGGCGTGGACTAAAGGGCTTCAGAGGCGTGGACTAAAGGGCCTGAGAGGCGTGGACTAAAGGGCCTGAGAGGCGTGGACTAAAGGGCTTCAGAGGCGTGGACTAAAGGGCTTCAGAGGCGTGGACTAAAGGGCCTGAGAGGCGTGGACTAAAGGGCCTGAGAGGCGTGGACTAAAGGGCTTCAGAGGCGTGGACTAAAGGGCTTCAGAGGCGTGGACTAAAGGGCCTGAGAGGCGTGGACTAAAGGGCCTGAGAGGCGTGGACTAAAGGGCTTCAGAGGCGTGGACTAAAGAGTTTCAGAGGCGTGGACTAAAGGGCTTCAGAGGCGTGGACTAAAGGGCCTCAGAGGCGTGGACTAAAGGGTTTCAGAGGCGTGGACTAAAGGGTTTCAGAGGCGTGGACTAAAGGGCTTCAGAGGCGTGGACTAAAGGGCCTCAGAGGCGTGGACTAAAGGGCCTCAGAGGCGTGGACTAAAGGGTTTCAGAGGCGTGGACTAAAGGGCTTCAGAGGCGTGGACTAAAGGGCCTCAGAGGCGTGGACTAAAGGGCCTGAGAGGCGTGGACTAAAGGGCTTCAGAGGCGTGGACTAAAGGGCTTCAGAGGCGTGGACTAAAGGGCCTGAGAGGCGTGGACTGAAGGGCTTCAGAGGCGTGGACTAAAGGGCCTGAGAGGCGTGGACTAAAGGGCTTCAGAGGCGTGGACTAAAGGGCCTGAGAGGCGTGGACTAAAGGGCTTCAGAGGCGTGGACTAAAGGGCTTCAGAGGCGTGGACTAAAGGGCTTCAGAGGCGTGGACTAAAGGGCCTGAGAGGCGTGGACTAAAGGACCTGAGAGGCGTGGACTAAAGGGCCTGAGAGGCGTGGACTAAAGGGCTTCAGAGGCGTGGACTAAAGGGCTTCAGAGGCGTGGACTAAAGGGCCTGAGAGGCGTGGACTAAAGGGCTTCAGAGGCGTGGACTAAAGGGCCTGAGAGGCGTGGACTAAAGGGCTTCAGAGGCGTGGACTAAAGGGCCTGAGAGGCGTGGACTAAAGGGCTTCAGAGGCGTGGACTAAAGGGCCTGAGAGGCGTGGACTAAAGGGCCTGAGAGGCGTGGACTAAAGGGCTTCAGAGGCGTGGACTAAAGAGTTTCAGAGGCGTGGACTAAAGGGCTTCAGAGGCGTGGACTAAAGGGCCTCAGAGGCGTGGACTAAAGGGTTTCAGAGGCGTGGACTAAAGGGTTTCAGAGGCGTGGACTAAAGGGCTTCAGAGGCGTGGACTAAAGGGCCTCAGAGGCGTGGACTAAAGGGCCTCAGAGGCGTGGACTAAAGGGTTTCAGAGGCGTGGACTAAAGGGCTTCAGAGGCGTGGACTAAAGGGCCTCAGAGGCGTGGACTAAAGGGCCTGAGAGGCGTGGACTAAAGGGCTTCAGAGGCGTGGACTAAAGGGCTTCAGAGGCGTGGACTAAAGGGCCTGAGAGGCGTGGACTGAAGGGCTTCAGAGGCGTGGACTAAAGGGCCTGAGAGGCGTGGACTAAAGGGCTTCAGAGGCGTGGACTAAACGGCCTCAGAGGCGTGGACTAAAGGGCTTCAGAGGTGTGGACTAAAGGGCTTCAGAGGCGTGGACTAAAGGGCCTGAGAGGCGTGGACTAAAGGGCCTGAGAGGCGTGGACTAAAGGGCTTCAGAGGCGTGGACTAAAGGGCCTGAGAGGCGTGGACTAAAGGGCCTGAGAGGCGTGGACTAAAGGGTTTCAGAGGCGTGAAATAAAGGGCCTGAGAGGCGTGGACTAAAGAGTTTCAGAGGCGTGGACTAAAGGGCCTGAGAGGCGTGGACTAAAGGGCCTGAGAGGCGTGGACTAAAGGGCCTGAGAGGCGTGGACTAAAGGGCTTCAGAGGCGTGGACTAAAGGGCCTGAGAGGCGTGGACTAAAGGGCTTCAGAGGCGTGGACTAAAGAGTTTCAGAGGCGTGGACTAAAGGGCTTCAGAGGCGTGGACTAAAGGGCCTCAGAGGCGTGGACTAAAGGGTTTCAGAGGCGTGGACTAAAGGGTTTCAGAGGCGTGGACTAAAGGGCTTCAGAGGCGTGGACTAAAGGGCCTCAGAGGCGTGGACTAAAGGGCCTCAGAGGCGTGGACTAAAGGGTTTCAGAGGCGTGGACTAAAGGGCTTCAGAGGCGTGGACTAAAGGGCCTCAGAGGCGTGGACTAAAGGGCCTGAGAGGCGTGGACTAAAGGGCTTCAGAGGCGTGGACTAAAGGGCTTCAGAGGCGTGGACTAAAGGGCCTGAGAGGCGTGGACTGAAGGGCTTCAGAGGCGTGGACTAAAGGGCCTGAGAGGCGTGGACTAAAGGGCTTCAGAGGCGTGGACTAAAGGGCCTGAGAGGCGTGGACTAAAGGGCTTCAGAGGCGTGGACTAAAGGGCTTCAGAGGCGTGGACTAAAGGGCTTCAGAGGCGTGGACTAAAGGGCCTGAGAGGCGTGGACTAAAGGGCCTGAGAGGCGTGGACTAAAGGGCCTGAGAGGCGTGGACTAAAGGGCTTCAGAGGCGTGGACTAAAGGGCTTCAGAGGCGTGGACTAAAGGGCCTGAGAGGCGTGGACTAAAGGGCTTCAGAGGCGTGGACTAAAGGGCCTGAGAGGCGTGGACTAAAGGGCTTCAGAGGCGTGGACTAAAGGGCCTGAGAGGCGTGGACTAAAGGGCTTCAGAGGCGTGGACTAAAGGGCCTGAGAGGCGTGGACTAAAGGGCCTGAGAGGCGTGGACTAAAGGGCTTCAGAGGCGTGGACTAAAGAGTTTCAGAGGCGTGGACTAAAGGGCTTCAGAGGCGTGGACTAAAGGGCCTCAGAGGCGTGGACTAAAGGGTTTCAGAGGCGTGGACTAAAGGGTTTCAGAGGCGTGGACTAAAGGGCTTCAGAGGCGTGGACTAAAGGGCCTCAGAGGCGTGGACTAAAGGGCCTCAGAGGCGTGGACTAAAGGGTTTCAGAGGCGTGGACTAAAGGGCTTCAGAGGCGTGGACTAAAGGGCCTCAGAGGCGTGGACTAAAGGGCCTGAGAGGCGTGGACTAAAGGGCTTCAGAGGCGTGGACTAAAGGGCTTCAGAGGCGTGGACTAAAGGGCCTGAGAGGCGTGGACTGAAGGGCTTCAGAGGCGTGGACTAAAGGGCCTGAGAGGCGTGGACTAAAGGGCTTCAGAGGCGTGGACTAAAGGGCTTCAGAGGCGTGGACTAAAGGGCTTCAGAGGCGTGGACTAAAGGGCCTGAGAGGCGTGGACTAAAGGGCCTGAGAGGCGTGGACTAAAGGGCCTGAGAGGCGTGGACTGAAGGGCTTCAGAGGCGTGGACTAAAGGGCCTGAGAGGCGTGGACTAAAGGGCTTCAGAGGCGTGGACTAAAGGGCCTGAGAGGCGTGGACTAAAGGGCTTCAGAGGCGTGGACTAAAGGGCCTGAGAGGCGTGGACTAAAGGGCCTGAGAGGCGTGGACTAAAGGGCTTCAGAGGCGTGGACTAAAGGGCCTGAGAGGCGTGGACTAAAGGGCTTCAGAGGCGTGGACTAAAGGGCCTGAGAGGCGTGGACTAAAGGGCTTCAGAGGCGTGGACTAAAGGGCCTGAGAGGCGTGGACTAAAGGGCTTCAGAGGCGTGGACTAAAGGGCCTGAGAGGCGTGGACTAAAGGGCCTGAGAGGCGTGGACTAAAGGGTTTCAGAGGCGTGGACTAAAGGGCTTCAGAGGCGTGGACTAAAGGGCCTCAGAGGCGTGGACTAAAGGGCCTCAGAGGCGTGGACTAAAGGGTTTCAGAGGCGTGGACTAAAGGGCTTCAGAGGCGTGGACTAAAGGGCCTCAGAGGCGTGGACTAAAGGGCCTGAGAGGCGTGGACTAAAGGGCTTCAGAGGCGTGGACTAAAGGGCTTCAGAGGCGTGGACTAAAGGGCCTGAGAGGCGTGGACTGAAGGGCTTCAGAGGCGTGGACTAAAGGGCCTGAGAGGCGTGGACTAAAGGGCTTCAGAGGCGTGGACTAAAGGGCCTGAGAGGCGTGGACTAAAGGGCTTCAGAGGCGTGGACTAAAGGGCTTCAGAGGCGTGGACTAAAGGGCTTCAGAGGCGTGGACTAAAGGGCCTGAGAGGCGTGGACTAAAGGGCCTGAGAGGCGTGGACTAAAGGGCCTGAGAGGCGTGGACTAAAGGGCTTCAGAGGCGTGGACTAAAGGGCTTCAGAGGCGTGGACTAAAGGGCCTGAGAGGCGTGGACTAAAGGGCTTCAGAGGCGTGGACTAAAGGGCCTGAGAGGCGTGGACTAAAGGGCTTCAGAGGCGTGGACTAAAGGGCCTGAGAGGCGTGGACTAAAGGGCTTCAGAGGCGTGGACTAAAGAGTTTCAGAGGCGTGGACTAAAGGGCTTCAGAGGCGTGGACTAAAGGGCCTCAGAGGCGTGGACTAAAGGGTTTCAGAGGCGTGGACTAAAGGGTTTCAGAGGCGTGGACTAAAGGGCTTCAGAGGCGTGGACTAAAGGGCCTCAGAGGCGTGGACTAAAGGGCCTCAGAGGCGTGGACTAAAGGGTTTCAGAGGCGTGGACTAAAGGGCTTCAGAGGCGTGGACTAAAGGGCCTCAGAGGCGTGGACTAAAGGGCCTGAGAGGCGTGGACTAAAGGGCTTCAGAGGCGTGGACTAAAGGGCTTCAGAGGCGTGGACTAAAGGGCCTGAGAGGCGTGGACTGAAGGGCTTCAGAGGCGTGGACTAAAGGGCCTGAGAGGCGTGGACTAAAGGGCTTCAGAGGCGTGGACTAAAGGGCTTCAGAGGCGTGGACTAAAGGGCTTCAGAGGCGTGGACTAAAGGGCCTGAGAGGCGTGGACTAAAGGGCCTGAGAGGCGTGGACTAAAGGGCCTGAGAGGCGTGGACTGAAGGGCTTCAGAGGCGTGGACTAAAGGGCCTGAGAGGCGTGGACTAAAGGGCTTCAGAGGCGTGGACTAAAGGGCCTGAGAGGCGTGGACTAAAGGGCTTCAGAGGCGTGGACTAAAGGGCCTGAGAGGCGTGGACTAAAGGGCCTGAGAGGCGTGGACTAAAGGGCTTCAGAGGCGTGGACTAAAGGGCCTGAGAGGCGTGGACTAAAGGGCTTCAGAGGCGTGGACTAAAGGGCCTGAGAGGCGTGGACTAAAGGGCTTCAGAGGCGTGGACTAAAGGGCCTGAGAGGCGTGGACTAAAGGGCCTGAGAGGCGTGGACTAAAGGGCTTCAGAGGCGTGGACTAAAGGGCTTCAGAGGCGTGGACTAAAGGGCCTGAGAGGCGTGGACTAAAGGGCCTGAGAGGCGTGGACTAAAGGGCTTCAGAGGCGTGGACTAAAGGGCTTCAGAGGCGTGGACTAAAGGGCCTGAGAGGCGTGGACTAAAGGGCCTGAGAGGCGTGGACTAAAGGGCTTCAGAGGCGTGGACTAAAGAGTTTCAGAGGCGTGGACTAAAGGGCTTCAGAGGCGTGGACTAAAGGGCCTCAGAGGCGTGGACTAAAGGGTTTCAGAGGCGTGGACTAAAGGGTTTCAGAGGCGTGGACTAAAGGGCTTCAGAGGCGTGGACTAAAGGGCCTCAGAGGCGTGGACTAAAGGGCCTCAGAGGCGTGGACTAAAGGGCCTCAGAGGCGTGGACTAAAGGGTTTCAGAGGCGTGGACTAAAGGGCTTCAGAGGCGTGGACTAAAGGGCCTCAGAGGCGTGGACTAAAGGGCCTGAGAGGCGTGGACTAAAGGGCTTCAGAGGCGTGGACTAAAGGGCTTCAGAGGCGTGGACTAAAGGGCCTGAGAGGCGTGGACTGAAGGGCTTCAGAGGCGTGGACTAAAGGGCCTGAGAGGCGTGGACTAAAGGGCTTCAGAGGCGTGGACTAAAGGGCCTGAGAGGCGTGGACTAAAGGGCTTCAGAGGCGTGGACTAAAGGGCTTCAGAGGCGTGGACTAAAGGGCTTCAGAGGCGTGGACTAAAGGGCCTGAGAGGCGTGGACTAAAGGACCTGAGAGGCGTGGACTAAAGGGCCTGAGAGGCGTGGACTAAAGGGCTTCAGAGGCGTGGACTAAAGGGCTTCAGAGGCGTGGACTAAAGGGCCTGAGAGGCGTGTACTAAAGGGCTTCAGAGGCGTGGACTAAAGGGCCTGAGAGGCGTGGACTAAAGGGCTTCAGAGGCGTGGACTAAAGGGCCTGAGAGGCGTGGACTAAAGGGCTTCAGAGGCGTGGACTAAAGGGCCTGAGAGGCGTGGACTAAAGGGCCTGAGAGGCGTGGACTAAAGGGCTTCAGAGGCGTGGACTAAAGAGTTTCAGAGGCGTGGACTAAAGGGCTTCAGAGGCGTGGACTAAAGGGCCTCAGAGGCGTGGACTAAAGGGTTTCAGAGGCGTGGACTAAAGGGTTTCAGAGGCGTGGACTAAAGGGCTTCAGAGGCGTGGACTAAAGGGCCTCAGAGGCGTGGACTAAAGGGCCTCAGAGGCGTGGACTAAAGGGTTTCAGAGGCGTGGACTAAAGGGCTTCAGAGGCGTGGACTAAAGGGCCTCAGAGGCGTGGACTAAAGGGCCTGAGAGGCGTGGACTAAAGGGCTTCAGAGGCGTGGACTAAAGGGCTTCAGAGGCGTGGACTAAAGGGCCTGAGAGGCGTGGACTGAAGGGCTTCAGAGGCGTGGACTAAAGGGCCTGAGAGGCGTGGACTAAAGGGCTTCAGAGGCGTGGACTAAACGGCCTCAGAGGCGTGGACTAAAGGGCTTCAGAGGTGTGGACTAAAGGGCTTCAGAGGCGTGGACTAAAGGGCCTGAGAGGCGTGGACTAAAGGGCCTGAGAGGCGTGGACTAAAGGGCTTCAGAGGCGTGGACTAAAGGGCCTGAGAGGCGTGGACTAAAGGGCCTGAGAGGCGTGGACTAAAGGGTTTCAGAGGCGTGAAATAAAGGGCCTGAGAGGCGTGGACTAAAGAGTTTCAGAGGCGTGGACTAAAGGGCCTGAGAGGCGTGGACTAAAGGGCTTCAGAGGCGTGGACTAAAGGGCCTGAGAGGCGTGGACTAAAGGGCCTGAGAGGCGTGGACTAAAGGGCTTCAGAGGCGTGGACTAAAGGGCCTGAGAGGCGTGGACTAAAGGGCTTCAGAGGCGTGGACTAAAGAGTTTCAGAGGCGTGGACTAAAGGGCTTCAGAGGCGTGGACTAAAGGGCCTCAGAGGCGTGGACTAAAGGGTTTCAGAGGCGTGGACTAAAGGGTTTCAGAGGCGTGGACTAAAGGGCTTCAGAGGCGTGGACTAAAGGGCCTCAGAGGCGTGGACTAAAGGGCCTCAGAGGCGTGGACTAAAGGGTTTCAGAGGCGTGGACTAAAGGGCTTCAGAGGCGTGGACTAAAGGGCCTCAGAGGCGTGGACTAAAGGGCCTGAGAGGCGTGGACTAAAGGGCTTCAGAGGCGTGGACTAAAGGGCTTCAGAGGCGTGGACTAAAGGGCCTGAGAGGCGTGGACTGAAGGGCTTCAGAGGCGTGGACTAAAGGGCCTGAGAGGCGTGGACTAAAGGGCTTCAGAGGCGTGGACTAAAGGGCCTGAGAGGCGTGGACTAAAGGGCTTCAGAGGCGTGGACTAAAGGGCTTCAGAGGCGTGGACTAAAGGGCTTCAGAGGCGTGGACTAAAGGGCCTGAGAGGCGTGGACTAAAGGGCCTGAGAGGCGTGGACTAAAGGGCCTGAGAGGCGTGGACTAAAGGGCTTCAGAGGCGTGGACTAAAGGGCTTCAGAGGCGTGGACTAAAGGGCCTGAGAGGCGTGGACTAAAGGGCTTCAGAGGCGTGGACTAAAGGGCCTGAGAGGCGTGGACTAAAGGGCTTCAGAGGCGTGGACTAAAGGGCCTGAGAGGCGTGGACTAAAGGGCCTGAGAGGCGTGGACTAAAGGGCTTCAGAGGCGTGGACTAAAGAGTTTCAGAGGCGTGGACTAAAGGGCTTCAGAGGCGTGGACTAAAGGGCCTCAGAGGCGTGGACTAAAGGGTTTCAGAGGCGTGGACTAAAGGGCTTCAGAGGCGTGGACTAAAGGGCCTGAGAGGCGTGGACTAAAGGGCCTGAGAGGCGTGGACTAAAGGGCCTGAGAGGCGTGGACTAAAGGGCTTCAGAGGCGTGGACTAAAGGGCTTCAGAGGCGTGGACTAAAGGGCCTGAGAGGCGTGGACTAAAGGGCTTCAGAGGCGTGGACTAAAGGGCCTGAGAGGCGTGGACTAAAGGGCTTCAGAGGCGTGGACTAAAGGGCCTGAGAGGCGTGGACTAAAGGGCCTGAGAGGCGTGGACTAAAGGGCTTCAGAGGCGTGGACTAAAGAGTTTCAGAGGCGTGGACTAAAGGGCTTCAGAGGCGTGGACTAAAGGGCCTCAGAGGCGTGGACTAAAGGGTTTCAGAGGCGTGGACTAAAGGGTTTCAGAGGCGTGGACTAAAGGGCTTCAGAGGCGTGGACTAAAGGGCCTCAGAGGCGTGGACTAAAGGGCCTCAGAGGCGTGGACTAAAGGGTTTCAGAGGCGTGGACTAAAGGGCTTCAGAGGCGTGGACTAAAGGGCCTCAGAGGCGTGGACTAAAGGGCCTGAGAGGCGTGGACTAAAGGGCTTCAGAGGCGTGGACTAAAGGGCTTCAGAGGCGTGGACTAAAGGGCCTGAGAGGCGTGGACTGAAGGGCTTCAGAGGCGTGGACTAAAGGGCCTGAGAGGCGTGGACTAAAGGGCTTCAGAGGCGTGGACTAAAGGGCTTCAGAGGCGTGGACTAAAGGGCTTCAGAGGCGTGGACTAAAGGGCCTGAGAGGCGTGGACTAAAGGGCCTCAGAGGCGTGGACTAAAGGGTTTCAGAGGCGTGGACTAAAGGGCTTCAGAGGCGTGGACTAAAGGGCCTGAGAGGCGTGGACTGAAGGGCTTCAGAGGCGTGGACTAAAGGGCCTGAGAGGCGTGGACTAAAGGGCTTCAGAGGCGTGGACTAAAGGGCCTGAGAGGCGTGGACTAAAGGGCTTCAGAGGCGTGGACTAAAGGGCCTGAGAGGCGTGGACTAAAGGGCCTGAGAGGCGTGGACTAAAGGGCTTCAGAGGCGTGGACTAAAGGGCCTGAGAGGCGTGGACTAAAGGGCTTCAGAGGCGTGGACTAAAGGGCCTGAGAGGCGTGGACTAAAGGGCTTCAGAGGCGTGGACTAAAGGGCCTGAGAGGCGTGGACTAAAGGGCTTCAGAGGCGTGGACTAAAGGGCCTGAGAGGCGTGGACTAAAGGGCCTGAGAGGCGTGGACTAAAGGGTTTCAGAGGCGTGGACTAAAGGGCTTCAGAGGCGTGGACTAAAGGGCCTCAGAGGCGTGGACTAAAGGGCCTCAGAGGCGTGGACTAAAGGGTTTCAGAGGCGTGGACTAAAGGGCTTCAGAGGCGTGGACTAAAGGGCCTCAGAGGCGTGGACTAAAGGGCCTGAGAGGCGTGGACTAAAGGGCTTCAGAGGCGTGGACTAAAGGGCTTCAGAGGCGTGGACTAAAGGGCCTGAGAGGCGTGGACTGAAGGGCTTCAGAGGCGTGGACTAAAGGGCCTGAGAGGCGTGGACTAAAGGGCTTCAGAGGCGTGGACTAAAGGGCCTGAGAGGCGTGGACTAAAGGGCTTCAGAGGCGTGGACTAAAGGGCTTCAGAGGCGTGGACTAAAGGGCTTCAGAGGCGTGGACTAAAGGGCCTGAGAGGCGTGGACTAAAGGGCCTGAGAGGCGTGGACTAAAGGGCCTGAGAGGCGTGGACTAAAGGGCTTCAGAGGCGTGGACTAAAGGGCTTCAGAGGCGTGGACTAAAGGGCCTGAGAGGCGTGGACTAAAGGGCTTCAGAGGCGTGGACTAAAGGGCCTGAGAGGCGTGGACTAAAGGGCTTCAGAGGCGTGGACTAAAGGGCCTGAGAGGCGTGGACTAAAGGGCTTCAGAGGCGTGGACTAAAGGGCCTGAGAGGCGTGGACTAAAGGGCCTGAGAGGCGTGGACTAAAGGGCTTCAGAGGCGTGGACTAAAGAGTTTCAGAGGCGTGGACTAAAGGGCTTCAGAGGCGTGGACTAAAGGGCCTCAGAGGCGTGGACTAAAGGGTTTCAGAGGCGTGGACTAAAGGGTTTCAGAGGCGTGGACTAAAGGGCTTCAGAGGCGTGGACTAAAGGGCCTCAGAGGCGTGGACTAAAGGGCCTCAGAGGCGTGGACTAAAGGGTTTCAGAGGCGTGGACTAAAGGGCTTCAGAGGCGTGGACTAAAGGGCCTCAGAGGCGTGGACTAAAGGGCCTGAGAGGCGTGGACTAAAGGGCTTCAGAGGCGTGGACTAAAGGGCTTCAGAGGCGTGGACTAAAGGGCCTGAGAGGCGTGGACTGAAGGGCTTCAGAGGCGTGGACTAAAGGGCCTGAGAGGCGTGGACTAAAGGGCTTCAGAGGCGTGGACTAAAGGGCTTCAGAGGCGTGGACTAAAGGGCTTCAGAGGCGTGGACTAAAGGGCCTGAGAGGCGTGGACTAAAGGGCCTGAGAGGCGTGGACTAAAGGGCCTGAGAGGCGTGGACTGAAGGGCTTCAGAGGCGTGGACTAAAGGGCCTGAGAGGCGTGGACTAAAGGGCTTCAGAGGCGTGGACTAAAGGGCCTGAGAGGCGTGGACTAAAGGGCTTCAGAGGCGTGGACTAAAGGGCCTGAGAGGCGTGGACTAAAGGGCCTGAGAGGCGTGGACTAAAGGGCTTCAGAGGCGTGGACTAAAGGGCCTGAGAGGCGTGGACTAAAGGGCTTCAGAGGCGTGGACTAAAGGGCCTGAGAGGCGTGGACTAAAGGGCTTCAGAGGCGTGGACTAAAGGGCCTGAGAGGCGTGGACTAAAGGGCTTCAGAGGCGTGGACTAAAGGGCTTCAGAGGCGTGGACTAAAGGGCTTCAGAGGCGTGGACTATAGGGCCTGAGAGGCGTGGACTAAAGGGCCTGAGAGGCGTGGACTAAAGGGCCTGAGAGGCGTGGACTAAAGGGCTTCAGAGGCGTGGACTAAAGGGCTTCAGAGGCGTGGACTAAAGGGCTTCAGAAGCGTGGACTAAAGGGCTTCAGAGGCGTGGACTAAAGGGCTTCAGAGGCGTGGACTAAAGGGCCTGAGAGGCGTGGACTAAAGGGCTTCAGAGGCATGGACTAAAGGGCTTGAGAGGCGTGGACTAAAGGGCTTCAGAGGCGTGGACTAAAGGGCCTGAGAGGCGTGGACTAAAGGGCTTCAGAGGCGTGGACTAAAGGGCCTGAGAGGCGTGGACTAAAGGGCCTGAGAGGCGTGGACTGAAGGGCTTCAGAGGCGTGGACTAAAGGGCCTGAGAGGCGTGGACTAAAGGGCTTCAGAGGCGTGGACTAAACGGCCTCAGAGGCGTGGGCTAAAGGGCTTCAGAGGCGTGGACTAAAGGGCTTCAGAGTCGTGGACTAAAGGGCCTGAGAGGCGTGGACTAAAGGGCCTGAGAGGCGTGGACTAAAGGGCTTCAGAGGCGTGGACTAAAGGGCCTGAGAGGCGTGGACTAAAGGGCTTCAGAGGCGTGAAATAAAGGGCCTGAGAGGCGTGGACTAAAGGGCTTCAGAGGCGTGGACTAAAGGGTTTCAGAGGCGTGGACTAAAGGGCTTCAGAGGCGTGGACTAAAGGGCCTGAGAGGCGTGGACTAAAGGGCTTCAGAGGCGTGAAATAAAGGGCCTGAGAGGCGTGGACTAAAGAGTTTCAGAGGCGTGGACTAAAGGGCCTGAGAGGCGTGGACTAAAGGGCTTCAGAGGCGTGGACTAAAGGGTTTCAGAGGCGTGGACTAAAGGGCTTCAGAGGCGTGGACTAAAGGGCCTCAGAGGCGTGGACTAAAGGGCCTGAGAGGCGTGGACTAAAGGGCCTGAGAGGCGTGGACTAAAGGGCTTCAGAGGCGTGGACTAAAGGGCCTGAGAGGCGTGGACTAAAGGGCTTCAGAGGCGTGGACTAAAGGGCCTGAGAGGCGTGGACTGAAGGGCTTCAGAGGCGTGGACTAAAGGGCCTGAGAGGCGTGGACTAAAGGGCTTCAGAGGCGTGGACTAAAGGGTTTCAGAGGCGTGGACTAAAGGGCTTCAGAGGCGTGGACTAAAGGGCCTGAGAGGCGTGGACTGAAGGGCTTCAGAGGCGTGGACTAAAGGGCCTGAGAGGCGTGGACTGAAGGGCTTCAGAGGCGTGGACTAAAGGGCTTCAGAGGAGTGGACTAAATGTAAAATTTGAGTCCACGTCAACAGTCACTTAGAGTTCTTTAGTTCTTTGGAGTTCTTTAGTTCTGTGGTACTCACGCAGTCCCAGCTCGGTCCAGGGCTGTAGCTGAACCTCGGAGGAGCAGACGGGAACGAGCAGGTGAAGGGCGTGGCCACAAGGGGGCGTGGCACAGCGTAAAGGTGATGAGGAGGGAAATACGGCTGAACCACAAACCAACAAATGAACGGAACAAAATCAAATGAACGGAACAAAATCAAATGAACGGAACAAAATCAAATGAACGGAACAAAATCATAAGTTACAGATGCCAAACCAAGAGGGAGATGAAGTCCAATAAACCAACACAAAGAATGAATGTGAAGGACAAGAGGACATCACCGTCTCATCGTCCAATCACACGTCTCTGTCCAGGAACTCACCTGAGCCAGGGGAGGAGCCAGGGGAGGAGCCAGGGGAGGGGTCAGGGGAGGGGTCAGGGGAGGAGCCAGGGGAGGGGTCAGGGGAGGAGCCAGGGGAGGGGTCAGGGGAGGAGGCGACTGGGGAGGGTTACATGGAACTCTAACAAAACTAAAAGTGACAAAATGCAGCTAAAGTAACAAAAAGGTGATTAAAGTGAGAGGAAGGAAGCGTCTGGGGAGGGGGAGACTCACCCTGTTGTAGAACAGGTGAAGCGTCTGGGGAGGGGGAGACTCTGGGTGAAGTGTCTGGGGAGAGGGAGACTCACTCTGTTGTAGATGAGGTGAAGCGTCTGGGGAGGGGGAGACTCACTTTGTTGTAGTAGGGGTGCTGTGGAAGCGTCTGGGGAGGGGGAGACTCACTCTGTTGTAGAAGGGGTGCTGTGGAAGCGTCTGGGGAGGGGGAGACTCACTCTGTTGTAGAAGCGTCTGGGGAGGGGGAGACTCACTCTGTTGTAGTAGGGGTGCTGTGGAAGCGTCTGGGGAGAGGGAGACTCACTCTGTTGTAGAAGCGTCTGGGGAGAGGGAGACTCACTCTGTTGTAGTAGGGGTGCTGTGGAAGCGTCTGGGGAGGGGGAGACTCACTCTGTTGTAGAAGCGTCTGGGGAGAGGGAGACTCACTCTGTTGTAGTAGGGGTGCTGTGGAAGCGTCTGGGGAGGGGGAGACTCACTCTGTTGTAGAAGCGTCTGGGGAGAGGGAGACTCACTCTGTTGTAGTAGGGGTGTTGTGGAAGCGTCTGGGGAGGGGGAGACTCACTCTGTTGTAGAAGGGGTGCTGTGGAAGCGTCTGGGGAGGGGGAGACTCACTCTGTTGTAGAAGGGGTGCTGTGGAAGCGTCTGGGGAGGGGGAGACTCACTCTGTTGTAGAAGGGGTGCTGTGGAAGCGTCTGGGGAGAGGGAGACTCACTCTGTTGTAGTAGGGGTGCTGTGGAAGCGTCTGGGGAGAGGGAGACTCACTCTGTTGTAGTAGGGGTGCTGTGGAAGCGTCTGGGGAGAGGGAGACTCACTCTGTTGTAGTAGGGGTGCTGTGGGCCTGTAATACCGCTGTAGGACGCAGAGGGCGACAGAGACACTTGGCTGTAGATGGAGGTCGGTCTGGGATCGATCTGAGCGAACGACGGACCTGAAGCGGCGACCTGCTCCCGAGCAGCACGAACATCTGAGCCAATCAGAGAGAGAGAGGAGTGAGAGCCAATCAGAGAGAGAGAGGAGTGAGAGCCAATCAGAGAGAGAGAGAGGAGATTTGACAAAAGACTAAATTTTTACTCAAATAATTCTCAAACTGACATTTTGTGGACGGGGCCCGGCCGGGCACAGCCCGAAGGAGCGACGTGGGGCCGCCCTCCCGTGGGCCCACCACCCGCAGGAGGATCCATAAGGGGCCGGTGCAGAGAGATCTGGGCGGCAGTCGACGGCAGGGGCCTCGACGACCAGACTAACTCTGGGGACATGGAATGTCCCCTCGCTGGGGGAGGAGCCTGAGCTTGTGCGGGAGGTTGAGCGATATCGACTAGATATAGTCGGCCTCACCTCCAGCACAGTTTGGGTTCTGGAACCATCTCCTCCAGAGGGACTGGACGCTCCACTTCTCTGGTGTTGCCCGCGGGGAGAGGCGGGGCTGGTGTGGGCGGGGCTGGTGTGGACTTATAGCCCCTCAGCTCAGCCGCCACGTGTTGGAGTTTACCCCAGTGAACGAGTGGGTCGCGTCCCTCCGCCTTCGGGTGGGGGACAGGTCTCTCACTGTTGTGGCGGCCTACGGGCCGAACAGCAGTGCAGAGTACCCGGCCTTCTTGGAGTCCTTGGGAGGGGAACTGGACAGTGCACCGACCGGGGATTCCGTTGTTCTACTGGGGGACTTCAACGCCCACGTGGGCAATGACAGTGACACATGGAGAGGGGTGATCGATCACAGGATCTCATCTCTGCTGTTTGCAGACGATGTTGTCCTGATGGCTCCATCAAACCCAGACCTGCAGCTGCACTGGGACGGTTTGAGCCGAGTGTGAAGCGGCTGGGATGAGAATCAGCTCCAAATCCGAGGTCATGGTTCTCGACCGGAAAAAGGTGACTTGTCCTCTCCAGGTGGGTGGGGAGTCCTTGCCCCAAGTGGATGAGTTCAAGTATCTCGGGGTCTTGTTCACGAGTGAGGGAAGGATGGAGCATGAGATCGACAGGCGGATCGGTGCAGCGGCTGCAGTGATGCAGTCGCTGCATCGACCGTTGTGGTGAAGAGGGAGCTGAGTCCAAAGACAAAGCTCTCTATTTACCGGTCGCTCTACGTTCTGACCTCACCTATGGTCATGAGCTTTGGGTAGTGACCGAAAGAACAAGATCGCGGATACAAGCGGTCGAAATAAGTTTCCTCCGCCGTGTGGTTGGGCGCTCCCTTAGAGATAAGGTGAGGAGCTTGGCCACACGGGGGGAGCTCGGAGTAGAGCCGCTGCTCCTCCAGCTGAGGTGGCAGCATCTCTTCCGGATGCCTCCTGGGCGCCTCCCTCGGGAAGAGGCCCCGGGGAAGACCCAGGACACACTGGAGAGACTATGTCTCTCGGCTGGCCTGGGAACGCCTCGGGATCCCCCCGGAGGAGTTAGAGGAAGTGTCTGGGGAGATAGAAGTCTGGGAGTCCCTGCTCAGACTGCTGCCCCCGCGACCCGGCCACGGATAAAGCGGCAGAAGATGGATGGA